>NC_083776.1:23299158-23666658 GCF_963514075.1 Conger conger
TTGACTCAGACAGCAGGAAAATTGCAGGTTGCATTTTAAACCCTACTTGTGAGTAAGTTTTTAAACTGCTATGTGCATCTGAGGTAAGATCTGTCTCACTGAATAAACACTTAAAATTCCAGGGAATTACAAACCTAATATATTTTTAAAAATAAATAAATCAAATATAAATATAAATGAACAAATATATAAGAAAATAAATGAATAGATGCAGGCCCAAGCACTACTGGTACCTGCTTTACGGAGCACTTTAGTGAGCTCAGAGAGAGAAGAGTCAATCCACACACACACTGATCTAAAAACACACACGCCTTAAACATCTGTATTTGCTGAGTAACCCCTGACTGCGTTTGTGTGCGTGCGTGTGTGTGTGTGTGTGTGTGTGTGTGTGTGTGTAGGTGGGTGCGTGTACATGCGGGTGCGTATGTGTATGTGTGCGTGTGCGTGTGTGTGTGTGTGAGAGTGTGTGTGTGTGTAGGTGGGTACGTGTACATGCGGGTATGTGTGTGTGTGTGTGTGTGTGTGTGTAGGTGGGTGCGTATGTGTGTGTGCGTGCGCGTGTGTGCGCATGAGGTGTACAGTGACTCATCTGTGGGAGATTACGGGTCAGTTCAGTGAGCTCCAGGTTTTGTGGAATGAACGGTGGGTGGAGAGGGGGGGGGGAGATGGAGAGTGCGGTTCCTCTCCCCCATCGAGCATCCTGCGGGGGTAGAGGGTGAGGGGGCAGGAACGCTGGTTCCTCCAGCGAGGGTGGGGCGGCAGGCGGGAACATTCTCCAGACGTTTCCCGGGAGAGAAGACAACAACAGGAAAGGGCTGCGCTCCTCTCATGAGAGCGGCTCTGTCCGAGGGCCCTGCTTTATGGCGCTTTAAAGAAGAGCCGTTAACGGGGCGAGAGGGTTGATAAACTGGGGGAGGCTCGGAGGCAGGGACATCCCCACTCCGCTCCCTCACAAACCGCCCAGCGCCCCTGCCTTTGTCCCGGCCGCATTGTTTGGCATTAGTTCACGCCCCAGCGGGGGGCTTAGAAAGCACCCCCCTCTCCCTCCCTCCCTCCCTCCCCAGCAGAGGGAGGCCAGTGGAGCAGGAGGGGGAGGGAGGAGGTGCAGGGAGGTGGGTGGAGGCCCTAAGACACCCCACCAACCAGATTAGACGGTCCGGCCTCAGCCAGGCGTGTCGGCTTGGTCAGCTATTTCAAATTTAAACAAGAGCCGTTAGAACACCCCACCCCATGCAGGGGGGGGCGCTGAAGGCCAAGGCAGGACGGGGCCGTCGCCACGGGAAACCACACGTCACACGCATAAACCAAGCCCTCCGTTAAAACGGGAGTGAAACCGGTCCAAACTCCCTCGAACTGGACCTGTTTATTAGAGAACAGCCCCCCCCCCACCTCCATTCTACTGTCTTTACCCACACTCAATCAACTGCTAACATCCAACAAACCTCCAGCTGACACCAGGCTTGCTACTGCTCACGGCTGGATTCAATCCACTGCCTAAACCCGCAACCCAGTGTACTAGGTGTGTTCAGTCTACTGCTGACCACAACATAATCTACTGCTAAAACTGCACTCAAACTAAAGTCTACATTTATCCAAACCACTGTCTAATCCTACCCCCAAACTAACTATAAAAACTAAACCACTTAAATACAGTACTTAAAACCAATCTTCTGTCTAAACCTACACTCAGTCTACTCCTTAAACCGACTGGCTACTGCCAACAATCAACGAAATGCAGGTACATCCAATTTACTAACTATACTTTATATTCTTCCCACCAGCAAAGAGTGTAATGCTCCACATAAATCCACATATTCCCACATAAAATGTAAAATAACTTGTCATCCAGCATACCCATAGACACAAGGCCTACCTACAGGCAGATTCTGTTGACCATGCTGGACTATCGGTCTAAGGCACGAACCCCAGACTCAAACTCACACCCTTCATGAATTCATGTCTCGGGTCACTTTTGACCTTCTGAGCGACTGAATTCCCCCTCAGCTCAACTGATCGGACGCACAAAAACTCACAGACCGCATTTTCAATTGTCGGAAGGGGGAGAGAGGGGGAGAGCGAGAGAGAGAGCATTACAAGATCTGTAGAAAGGGACTGCCAGACTCTGAGATTAAAGCAGCTCAAACCAAATCTTTACAGGACGCCAAATTAAGGTAATATGTATACAACAAAGTGAATCTAGTTGGCTACATTATCCGCGCACACAGAGTCCACATTGTCAACGTTATAAACGTTAAGTAATTATAGAGTAAAGCTGAACAATCTTCGCTTTTTCTTATAAGCGCACTCGTCACGACGCCTATCCGAGCCCCCAAAAGCCTGCCTAAGTGAAATTTACCTTCGCAGTTTGAAAGTAGGAAATGGAAGCGGGCCTGATCTTAAAACAGACAGGGAAAAGAATTTTAGGAGTCGAGGGAGAAGCAGGGACAAGGGGGTTAATAATAAAACCAAGAGCACGAGCGCCTACTGCGCCAGCATCGACCAACCTGTTACACGCTTCAGCGAAAGACAAAACCATTTGATAAAACCAAATTAATACATACCTGTAACCAAGACCAAGGGAATCCATCGTATCAGTAAAGAATCCATTTCCCCAGTAATAATGTATGCATTTGGAGTTGGTCTTCAATCCCCTCCGTCCTGCTTTGGCCTCATTCCTAAAACCGCTCTACACGGGAATAAGCAAGTGGAACTGTCAACCCCAGAAGTAACGGGACTGTACCATTTCTGCGACAGGTGTGCCCAGACTTTCTCGCAAAACACGACATCATACAAACATAACCAGTTTCGTTTTGCATGTTACCGAAATTGCTGTTATATGGTCTTCAATATAAACAAATACCATTCCTTTTTTTTCGGAGCAAATGAGAACACTTCCTTAAGTCGCAGCACGCACAACCCCCACACATTGTCTATGTAGTAGGTGCGCAGACCGAACGGAGATTGAATTTTAGGTTAAGCGGAAAAGTTTCTTATTAAACTGATAGGGACTTTCGGATCCTTTGATGCGAAAGGAAGCAGAAACCAATTGAATTACGGAGCAGTAATAGACTATTTTAAGGGGGTAAAACGGAAAACAGAAATATTGTTGAATGAAACACTCTCAAGAAACTTGACATGGTAATTACGATTTATTTAGAAGGATACACTGACCCCTACATCAGATAGACGGATGTTTTTTGTCAAGTGTTTGCCCAATTGCCTCATGTTTTTAAAACGCTGAACTCAAAACAAAAGATAAAACCATTAAACATTGCAATGAAACAATGTTAATAAAACAGTAATATCATATGCTATTGAAACCAAATAATGCCCATCTAAGCAATACACAAAATTATTATACAAACAGCTCACAATTTACCAACAGTGCAGAGGTGCATACAATTATAAATACTAACCTAATGAGACCAGGTTACTCACATATTTCTATAGTATTTGATATGCTGGAATCTTATACTTTGGAACCATTTGATGCTGTCACCACAGGCTTTAAACACGGAAACAATGTAAAGTCCAAAACACAGAAAAAGGTTACCATTTCTCAATATTTAATATTATATTTTCAAGCTGCCAGGTGTAGGGTTTCTATCTCCTGATGTGCCCAGACAGGGAGGGTGCTGGTCTGTTATGCTGGTCTTGTCTCATTGCCCATTGTCAGCTAGGCTTTTCCCAAACAGAGCTACAAGGAAACTGACCAGTATAATAACAAGAGCTCACATCTCCCCTTCCCTTGCTCCCCTGCAGTGGCTACATGTGGGCTTCATTCCTTTCCTTCCGCTTGTTTTTAAAGCTCTAAATTGCTTAACCCCAAAATATATTACTGACTGCCTAGTTAAGCATGTCCCCTGTAGAGCCCTAAACCTCCTCTAGAGCTGGCCAGCTCAACATTCCAATGGTGCAGCATAAAATAAGAGGAGAAGCATCTTTTGTTTTATGTTCCAGAGCTGGGGAATACTCTATGGTGGAATACTTTACAGTGGGATACTGTGAAATGTGCTGAGGAATAATTGGATGTGGAATACCCTGTTGTAGAATGCTGTAATGTGAAATATTTTGCTGTGGAATACTCTGTCGTAGACTATTCTGGTGTGGAATCTTTACTGAGGAATGCTATGCTGGAAAACTGTACCTTGGAATATTTTACTGTGGAATGCCAGTCTGTTGGATACTCTACAGAGGAATATTTTACTCTGGAATGCCAGTCTGTTGGATACTCTACAGAGGAATATTTTACTGTGGAATGCTGTGCTGGAATACTCTACTGTGGAATATTTCTATGTCTTTCTGATGAGACATTTAATGTCCGGGGCTGCGTTTCCCGAAGAAAATAACTATAGTTAAATAGTTAATAACTATAGTCGCTCCAGCCCACAGAGAGAGTGGGAAATCGTCATTAAATATAATTTAAAAGACAATTAGGCACCATATTTAATAAAGTGCAACATGCATCCTTCGTAATGTACAATTTTATTCTTTGCATGAAAACATTCCCATTAATGTGGTAATATTATTAGCCAACTACAACTGTAGAATTATTAGTGTACATATTGCTTAACAGATTAAGATGTAACTAATAGCTCATTGCAGAGGCTTGCGGTCGTAACAGTGGTGGCCACTAGCTGATAACATCGATAAGGTATAGCTAAGGGTGGTCCAAACCAACCTTACGAAGGTACGACGTACAGAAGGTATACTTAGCGAACAACGTTTCGGGAAACACGCTGAAACGTTAAGGTACAGCTTAAGGTGAAACTTGCGAACGACGTAGCGCTAAGAAGGCTTCGGGAAACGCAGTCCTGGTCATTAATGATTCCATGACAGTCTTCGCAAAGTGTATCAGTCAATCTATCAATCTAATGCAGAATACTGGAATACTCTACTGAGGAATATTATTCTGTGGAATACGAAAAGCTTTCCAGAAGTATTTGAAATCTGTAAAACAGTGTAACTGCACATAAACGTATAATAAAGTACTTATTAGATTTTACAGCATTTTTATTGTTTTTTTTCCATCTTACATTTTGCCGTGCTCTCATTCCGATTTGGATTTTTTGTATTCTGCTTTTTTTTATCACTTAAAAAAAATTATATTCTACCGTATTCTATTCAGCAAAATGATTTAACTAAATGCGACTTATTGTAACCCATAGAGGATAAACCTGACGATATAGTAACTTCGGCACCGAAGGCTATTGTATTTCATTTTACAGCAAAAACAAAACCACACGAATACTGCGGCAGCTACATTGTATTGGCTGAAAGCAGTCGTGAAGGCCGATGTTAACTGAACTGGTGTAAAACACATTTCTTCAATGATCTCCTCCTGGCACACACTGCATGTTGAAGTTTCCACTGAACACACGGGATTTCCCTAGTTACTCAGGTAAATGGACGCAATATTTTCATATTTTTTCGAGTGCTTCCCTCTTGTGGCAACAGAGGAAACACCATGTGGGAAATCACCCTGTTCATTTTCCGCAGCGAATTGAAATAAACCGCACAACTACAGTGGGTAAACGCACTGCACGAGGTATCATAGACCATTAATTAAGAGGATTAGACAGCTATTCCAATTGGGACAATTTGTACTCGGTAAGAGTTTATTTGAGTTGTGGAGCTTGTATTCAGTAACTGTGCACTCTCCAGCGGAATAAGTATGCCCTGTACTTGTCTGTGTAGGTCAGGAGGGACAGAGGGCAGTACAAGCTCACTCATTTAGAGCAGTGCTGTCAGACAGTCTGAGGAAAAGAAGTGTGCTTGTTTTAAGTGTATTGTATGATAACACTTTCGGCGTTAAGTAGAATGAAAATGTATTTTAACAGAAACAATAAATGAACAAAGCTAAACAGAGAAAATCCAGATGAACGTTGAAGATGAAGTTCAGCATGTGATCACAGATAAGCAGAAAAAATAATAATCTTGGTTTAAACAAAAGAAGAAAAAAAAGACGTGTCTATGTTATGTTCCTGTGTTCTGTGTGTTAGTGTATCATTGTTAAGTATTATTTATTCTTGTAATTTATTATTTTTCACATTTCATGTCTGGTTCTGTTTATTTTCATTAGTCTTTGCACTCCTCCTCCCCGGTATTTTCAGGTTTCCAATTAATTCCTCACTCGCGTTTCTTACTTCCTGTTTTGTCTTGGTAGTTAAATGTTGTAAAGCACTATTCTTACTAACCACTACTAATCTAGGTTTTATACAGTACTAATCTCATTAATACACTTACTGTCTGTCTAACTAACTAACTAACTAACTAACTAACAATCACTTTTATTGGGTAGTTTAGAAATATTCACGTTACTAACTCACTAACGCATCTCTTAGCATTTCTGCGCTATTCTATAACTCCGCCTTCCTATGCTATCCCTTATTACTCGTTTGTTTCAGCGAAGTGTTCGCACCTGTCTCTTAACTATCACTACATCTTCAATCTATGCATTGTCTACTCTCTAGTCCAGAGCCGTTCGTTTTACATGTGTGTCATTGTGAATCCAGTCCACGTTTTCGTTTTCCCCCTCGTTATTGTCCTATTACCCTTTCATGTGTTTCACCTGATGTTAATTTGTTAGACCGCCCTCACTCCCATGCCCCGCCTAGTTTGTCTCATTTCCCTGTGTATTTATACCTGTCCTTTTCAGTCGCACGGTGCTAGTTCGTCTTGTCCTGTTCTGTTCCCGAGCCCTTGTTTCCGCCCCCTTGCCCCCTTGCCCCCTTGCCCCCTTGCCCCCTTGCCCCCTTGCCCCCTTGCCCCCTTGCCCCCTTGCCCCCTTGCCCCCTTGCCCCCTTGCCCCCTTGCCCCCTTGCCCGGACTCTTCTTCGTTTGTTGGATTTTGTACTTCTCCTTTTTTGGACGGACCTCCTGGTATGTTTTTCGACTGCTCTGCCTGCCCCTGTTGTAATTAAATCGCCATTTTTCTGCACCCCCGTCTGCTTCTGGTTCCTCTGTTCCCCCCAGCATAACAGTCTAAGAGAATAAATATGCTGGAACTGAACTGCAAGTTACCAAAAATAAGAAAAAATAAATAAAAATCACTTGAATGTGCATTGGCACGAGAGGAATTATTTCCCCGAATTTGCTAAATAAATTCCTAGTGCTATGCCCCTAAGATGACGCTAAGAAGTCCCCATTGCTCACGAGGGAAAGCAGACGCTAAACACAGCAGCCAGATCACCTGCCCTAGCCTGACGGACAGGGGGCAGACTTCCTGAAGCAGCACCTACAATATTCCTTTCACAAAGAGGAGGGGGGATATTTTATTTACGCTTCACATGCTTATTTTTGACAATTACTGACCCCTGAATTATACAAATAACCAGGGAACACATTTCATAAGATCATTACCTACCTACAGACATACAGACACAGAAAACACCTGGTCATCTTGTTCTACTCGCAGAAATACTGACACTCACAAAAACTCCTGACCATCTCATTCTTACAGTAACTATCTGTCAGACAAGAGAGCTTGTCTCCTTTACAGCTGCACATTTGGCTAATTATTGGCAAAAAAAAAAAAAACACAACCCGTGACAAGTATTTTCCCATGCACAACTAAATGTGGACTAAAATGCCCTTTTGTCAGCAGACTGGTGTGTGAGGATCAACCTCCAGATAAGCTCCACTCTCATACGGGGGTGGAGCCCTCGGCAGACCATTAATTGACCTCCTTTCGCAGAACTAAAATTAGGCCACCATGAAATCGCATTAAAAATTAGATTTGTAGGGCAGGTACTAAGCCACAAGGACATGAAAACACAAAAAAAACTAATGGAGCCGTATTCAAAACTCTTCTGCCAGTTGGATTGGAATAATGAATGGTGGAAGATTCAGTGGCAACACCGTACGATAAATAACAAATAAAAGTGCACACATAATTGTCAAATGCAGTTAAAATGCTGTTTTCACCTTTTATCATTCTGAATGAAATCACTCGGAAGTATCTGGAACAGTCATTCTGATCAGTGCACTTCTATAATACACACAGTATTACCTCATTAAGGATGCATGACTGTGTAGCAAGACACAAAAAAATTCTTGGCTTGGATGAGCAGTCTTCACCTGCTCTTCCATAATAATGAATTCATACAATTTTTTATAATAATTAAAATAAATGTATACATCTCTAATACTGTTAATACTCATACATGATAAAAGGTTGTGAGAGACACAGAAAGGTATTCTCAGTCAAGTCAAGTCAAGGCACTAGATAACGTGACGTAAAGTCCAGATTAATATTCCAGTGTTAGAATAATAATATGGTTTCACGTAGAGGCATTGTTGTGTACATTAGTATGATTATCTTCTCATGACCTATGGTAAAGCTTATGTGAGTTCTGTCTGATGTCTCCATGCTCATATAATCCTTACAATGACATCTCTGTGGCAGATGGACAGCATTTTCACAGCCACTGATAGTTTGGGATCTTTGCACACATGCAGGCACACACAAGCACAAGCAAGCTCACACACGTACTCACGCACACAAGCACAAGCAAGCTCACACACATGTACTCCCGCACACAAGCACAGGTATATACACTCACTAATGCACATGCGCACACACATGCACCCACAAACACATATACATGCAGCCACACACAAACACAAGCAAGCTGACACACATGTACTCACGCTCACATGCACTCACGTATGCACACACGCACTCACACGCACACACACACACACACACATGCACACAGAAACACATATACATGCAGCCACACACAAGCACAAGCACAAGCAAGTTCACACACGTACTCACGCACACAATGCAAACACAGAAACACAAAAGTATACACAGAGATCAGGAGAAAATTGTAGGTGGCCTCAGTGTCACCATTACCGATTATGAGGCAGTATGGATTCTTTCATGCAGTTCTGCAATGGTCCATTACTCTGTTCCAGAATGACAAAAACACATACAGCAAACAACATAATGTGTAGATATAGGACATTCAATGGCAGAATTACATACTAATGGACAAATAAATGCTGCCCGGTAATTCATGACAGAAAATACCTAAATTGGCCATTTATTACATCCCCTTTAATGTGGACATACTCTATATGGAACCATTAATCCCAAATAACATTGCACAGAACAGACATTTCTATTACATTAGTTATTTGCTCAGCAGGGTCCCCTTATGAGGGTTTACATTGCTGACCGTACTCACATGCAGTATTGCCCACTGTAAGATCTGAGCAGGTAATATTTTATCAAAAGAAATAAAGTAAGGAAGCTCACATTAGCACAGCAGATACCCGGTGACACACACCAGTGCATGTGTGTGTGTGTTGTGTGTATGTTTCAATCACAAGAAAAGATAAGAAAAGATAAATAAAATAGAATATCAAAGGCTTAGATATAATACACAGTCAGCGTACAGCTGAATGGAAAGAATGGTGCAATACACACAAAAAAATCCTGTGAGCAGCACTTCTGCAGACAGAAACACCTTGTTAATGAGAGACGTCAGAAGAGAAGGGCCAGACTGGTCAAAGCTGACAGGAAGGTATCAGTAATGCAAATAACCACACATTACAAGAGTGCAGAAGAGCATCCCTGAACACACAACGTGTCAAACCTCTAAGTGGATAGGCTACAACAGTATAAGTATAAAAAATAAGACTAATAAATACCTAATAAAGTGCTTGGTGAGTGTAGTGTGAGTTTTCCATATAGGCCAATGTATGAGGATACAGTGTGGGTTTTTCGTAACATACTATTTTTAATCTTTAGCGAAATATGGGTTAAATCAATGTGGATGAGCTTTGATTGTTAAAAGCATATACAGACTCCTCCAAACGTATTGGAACAGCAAGGCCAATTCCTTTTTTTGCAACTGAATACATTTGGGGTTGAGATAAAAAGATGAACATGAGACAAGAGTTCAGAATTTCAGCTTTTATATCCTGGTATTTACATTAGATGCATAAAACTACTTAGAACATAGCACCTTTGGTATCAGACCACCCAATTTTTAGGTAAGCAAATGTATTGGAACAGAAAGTATTTAAGTAAATGAAAGTAAATAGCACTTAATATTTGGTAGCATACCCCTTGCTTGTAATAACTGCATGAAGCCTGCGACCCACTGACATCACCAAACTGCTGCATTCTTCTTTTGTGATGCTTTAACTGTAGGCTCTTTCGGTTGTTCAGTTGTTTGTTTCAGGTTTTTTTTTCCCCTTCAATCTCCTCTTCAGGAGAAATGCATGCTCAATTTGGTGAATAACGCAGCCAGTCTAAAACCTTTTCTCCCTAATGAAGTCCTTTGTTGTGTTAGTAGTGTGTTTTGAGTCATTGTCTTGTTGCATGATGGACATTGGACATATTTCTCCGTAAATTGGCATACAGAATGTTTTGGATCCAAGCCATGATACTTCCTCCACCGTGCTTCACAGATGACCTTGTATGTTTTGGATCATGAGCAGATCCCTTCCTTCTCCACACTTTGGCCTTTCCATCACTTTGGTAGAGGTTAATTGTGGTCTCATCAGTCTGAACGTTCCAGAACTTTTGTGGCTCATCTCTTTGCATATTGTAATCTCACCTTCCGATTCTTACTACTGATGAGTGGTTTGCACTCCATTATTTAATATTTAACCTCAAATTGTGTTAGAAAATAGATAATTAAATAAATGCGAATGCATAAATAAATAAAAGGGTCACTATTGCTTGCACTCAAGCATTTGGAAAAGACACTAAAGGGTGGCAGGTATTGTTGGAGGGTGTGTTGCCTAGCAACTTGCCAGGAGACTCAAATGGCTTGCAGGCAGAGCAGCTGCTGTTGCTAGTTGAAATTCAAAGTTTAGCCGTGTATAATTAGAAGACATATTCTTGCCTCATTGCATGAATGCGCAATTTCTGAAAGAATTCAAACTGAAAAACCACCCCATTAACAAGTAAACAATGTTTCCTGGTACATGCACAGGGATAACTCTTGATTCAGTAGTTTTGCAGGTCTTATAAGCTTGTGACAAATCTGGAAATCTATACCCATATTAACTGTGTTACCTATGCACTTAAAGAGAGGCAACAGAGAGGGTGTCAGGATTGATAGTGGATTGCCAAGTTCAGTCAGAAGATTGAGTTATTTTAATTTCTGGTCAATCGAAGGCTATAATATCAAACTGACAGTTCTGCGTTGAAATTGAGGCATCCTGAGGGGCCGCGGTGGCACAACAGGCTAAGATGCAGCAGACTTGCGGTTGCAGTTCACTACAGTTGCACACCGGGGACCGGGGCTCGATTCTCGGTCCTGCCAAAAGCCAAGTTTGGCCGGCTCACGTGGAGCAGCATAATTGGCTCGCTGCTCCAGGGGGAGGGACTTGGCAGGGTTAGTAGATCGCTGCACAATAAAGCACCTCGGGCACCTCGGAATCACGGTTACCAGCATGTGGCGAGACGGCTTGAAGAAGGCGCGTCGCTCTCGTAGGGCCGCCGAGGGACGGGGTGTGGGCGGTGCATCTAATACTAGCTCTAATTGAATTAGACGGGGTACAATTGGCTACCAAATTGGGAGAAAAAAGGGAAAAAAATCAGGGAAAAAAAGAACAAAAAGAAATTGAGGCATCCTCAAGAAGCAAGACACTATAACTTTGACTGGAAGCAGAGGAGAAGAAAGCCATAATAGAAGAGGGACTGCACTCATTCCAATCCTGTTAGTTCAACATGCATCTTAAGCAAAATGCAACAATTTTGTTTTTTGTGACAAGTCGAAACAATTCCTTGAAAAAAAAGAAAAAAAGACATTTCACTTAATGTTTAAGGGCTTCCAAACGTATGTTTAACCGGCTTAGCGGGAATGTGTCAAAGGGGATTTGCTTGTACAAAATGTTCTTAAAGCACTGAAAGCACTGAAAGTTCAGGACATAAATCCTGAACATGATGCATAAATAAATGGCCAGCAGCTAGTCAGCATTTTTCACACAGCTCCCAAAAATACAAAATGTATTTTATATTAATGCTAATCGCTAATGTCTTTTTCTATATGCATATTTGTCAGATCAAGACAAAGCTGAAGACTATTTTTGGAGTGGCACAAACCCGGCCCAGACTCCAAATGTGTGAGACATATTGATTTATTTAATGAGTGTTCATTAATTTATCCAGGAGAAAAACACTAATTAGACAGACAAGAGGGACCCACTTTACAGCAGCATGCATTAGTACCGTAATACTTCTTGCAGGCATGGAAACGGGAGCATTCAGCAGTTGCAGTTCTTACCTAAAAGCAGTGTCGCCAAGTTCAGAGTATGGTAAAATGCATGCATCCTTAAAATAGGTCTCTTGGTGTCAAGAGCCATTTAAATGCAATCTAATAAACCTATATATCAGTTACTTTTTGGATCTCATATAAACCAACTTCCAGAAGTGGAGAGTATCAGTGCTAATATCAGAAATACAAAATTGCAATATGGCCAATGAAGCACAGGAGTCAGACTTTGCACAGCTATTCCTATGTGATTGGAAAGAGAATCAATCTCAGGAGGAAATTGAGAGGTTCCTGTAATAATATGAACGGTCGCGCCTTCCATTCCTTTGCTCCCGCAGATCTGCAATTAAGCAGAGTGATTTAAATTCTGCTGGGAATTAAGCTCTGTGATAAATTGATCATGACTGGCCCTGAACAGTTCTGATTGAACCTGATTGGTTGGTAATGAGAGAACTCATCACTAGCATGGCCAATGTAATGAGAGGATAATGGGAGCTGGTAATGAAACATAAGACAGCACGCAAATTAGACCATTAATGTGCCTCCTGTATGACAAGGAATCAGGGTGAACTGATTGGTGTAGGCCTGTCACAGCACCAATAATAAGAGCTGCTAACTCATCACTCTCTCTCCATTACTGCAATAGAAATGTTAGATGTGTTATATATGAGCTTGTCGGCATTCAAATACTTCCTTCTGCTTCTCCACGGTGACCTAGTTTCAAGTCAAAATCAGTTCCTGCACCCTTTCATAAAGCACACACACACAGCCAGTGTGTTCTCACATACACGCTGATGTACACACATGCAGTGTGTTCTCACATACACGCTGATGTACACACATGCAGTGTGTTCTCACATACACACTGATGTACACACATGCAGTGTTACATCGCACATTTATTATAGGTAGCCATTTTCTTTTAGACGGACACTTTCTTTTCAAGAGGGACCTGTGCATAAATGTCCTATCTCTGCTAATTGCACACAAAACCATGGAGTTTGATAGATTGGCCTCTAGTTCTTCTTCCCATCTTGCTATTATAAAAAATTAAAAAAACGGACCTCGACAGACTAATTTCCATTTATCCTTTATTCCAGTTATAGAGGAAGAGACAGGCTTCTGAGAAAAGTGAAACTAAATTATCCTTTTATTTTGATTTTTGGACAGGCAGCTTATGAACAAACTGTCAGGATGAAAGGACAGTCAAATAACAGGGATGTGACTGTATATATTTTACCACTGTGTATGATCATATGATATTCATGTGATTATGTATGATTAAAATGCCCACAGTATTAATCACTGTGTTGTTATCTTCATGTACCCTGTAAAGAAATAACTATTTTAGTGTTATCTGTCCAGGGACAACAGTACACCAAAGCATCTTGACAGTCAATTATGGGAAAGCACAAAAGGCCTGAGAGTAGCTATGATGTGAGTCCTTCAACCAGGGTCAGTCAAAAAAATATGAAATTGAAGTATGAAATTGAATAATACCACTACTAATAATAACATAGTGCCAGGGTGCTGCAGGTACCATATAGTCTGAGGAAGAGGGAATTGTGGGTATACACTCACTGAGCACTTTATTATTTAATGCACAACAGTCTCTAGAGAATGGTGCGAAAAACAAAAAACAACCAGAGAGTGGCAGTTCTGCAAAAACGCCTTGTCAATGTGAGAGGTCAGAGGAGAAGGGCCAGACCGGTCGAAGCTGACAGTAATAGAATAACCACACATTACAACAGTGGTATTACTGAACACAACACATCAAACATTTAAGTGGCTATGCTACAGCAGCAGAAAACCAATAAGTCAAAAAAATAAGTCTAATAAATACCTAATAACATTAAATTACATTATTGGCATTTGGCAGACGCTCTTATCCAGAGTGACTTACAGTTGATTAGACTAAGCAGGAGACAATCCTCCCCTGGAGCAATGCAGGGTTGAGGGCCTTGCCCAAGGGCCCAACGGCTGAGCGGATCTTATTGTGGCTACAACGGGATTGGAGCGACCGACCTTGTGTGTCCCAGTAATTTACCTTAATAACTACGCTACAGGCTGCCCAGTGAGGGCTAATAAAGTGCTCACTGAGTGTACATTGGCCATTCCTGTCAGCTGACTCCCAATACAGTGGACTGTGGAAACTCTATGTTGTAGTACTGCTAGAGACCTGCAGGGGGCTCTGAACTACAGGTGTAGCTCTTGGGCCTGGCAGTCTTGTCTCCCTGCCCACTCTTAACAAGATGGGGTGCATCCCACCGCTCCGTACTAGGGCATGACAGGAGCAGACGAGGGGAGGAAAGGAGGATCATTTTTTTTGGAGTATTGGGAGGCAGCCATGCTGTTATCGCTAGGCTAAACAGCCATTGGGGATGTGTCACACAGTCAAGCACCCAGGTGGTTCTGGGATACGCTTGGGCCAGTTTCACCTTAAACGTCCTGGGGTGACCTGAAAGGTCATGATAAATGCAAAACCCTGTTTAAACTGTCAAAAGAAATAAAATAAACACATTATAGCCCAAATAGACAGTGATGGCTTCTGACAGCGCTCCACACCCCACCTAATCAATGGGCTTCCCACAGTGTCAGGCTCCTCATCTGCACTCCCACCTCATCATTTATAGAGAAACCTGTCATCACTCATTACCCAGCAGCCCCCTGGGCCCGCACAGACTCCTGTGACCTCTGCACATTTAATGAGTCCATCATCACCGCCAGCTCCTCGCTCAGGCAGCAGATCTGCCAGATAAACAGGACCTGCATTTTCTGGTATTCATATATATACACCCCTTAGAGAGAGTTTTATCAGTGTTTATTAATGATTAGTAAAACAATCATTGATATTTGTACTGGTGTGTAAAAATAAAAAGGAGAAAAAAAAGAAAAGCAGTGATTTCAGTGTGTGCATCCTCGTTATCTGTTACATCTTACAGGGTAGTTCCATCAAAAAGTGGACATGGACCAAAGCATTTTATTTTTTGTTTATTATTTAACTGGTGTACTAACATTATAAGACCTAAAAGTTACTGGAAATAATAGATTTTATCGAAAAGGCCTCTTATATTCGTAATGTGGCTCCCACAAATAAGTGGCACTTGAACATCATCACAAACCATAGAATTGCCTTTATGTTTGAAATGTGCTATATAAAGGTGCTATATAAATAAAGCTTATAATTATTATTTAAAAACGCTGCCTTTCAAGTGTTAGAATATCAGTCATGTTTTGTGATGTCAGACACACAAGTTATTTGAATAATTTAACTAAAGCTCTATATAAAAAGACAAATGTTAATTTTACCTAAATCAATAGATACGACCTCATCTGGATGTTAGTTGAAATGTGTTTACATTTTCTGTCATGTTCATACTGCTTATGTTCTACTCCAACATCAATGTACTGTAATTAATTTTTAGTTCTAAGTATTTTGTCATTAAGGAATTAACATGGTGGTTGGTCACACTTTCTTGGTGTTTATATGCTATTTGCACAAGAGGACACTGATGAAACATGATGAAAGTATTAAATATGTCCATTCTTTAGTTTTGGTGAAATATGCCTGTTAAAATTATTGTCCTGTTTTCAATCGGTTGAGAATGTTCTCCTCGTGGTGTGTCACACGAGGGTTGTTTTGTTGTCGCCTAAAGACAACTGGTACAACAGCACAAAGAAGCACATAGCTAAAGATAAATTAAAAATATTTCCATGTCAAACAAGGGCCTAGTATTGTTAGGCAAAAGCCTTGAAATCTAATCACAAATACAATGGCAGCTGTACAATAATAAACTATCCATCAGTCACAACGGATTCGTTCTACATATGTCCTATTCCAACTGATTTTTAGCCCCCTCTTGAACTTATTTTAAGAACGTACATTTGGGAGAGCGCTGACAAATGCCTCAAAGGACTGTAGAGTTCACTTGGTGCTGTTAGCGCAGGCAGACTGCAGCCTCCTGATGGACCAACTGACTGAGGCTACATTCAAATTACAGGCTGAAATGGTCCAAATACATTTTAGCCAACATGTGATCAGATTTTTATCGGAGTTGTGAGAACACAAAAATCTGATTGTTTCATATCAGATTTAGATCAATTTCATATGTGGTCCAAGGTCGGGTCACATAGATGCCTCAGTGTCGTACACACAGTGGCACACCTTAAATTGTTTCTATTAAAATCTAATATTGAAGCCATTTGATATAAATAAGTCAATTTCATATATTCCCTGCATTTGAAGGATCAGAATATAAGGTGCTGAATTGCTTGGACATGGAAAATGACCGTGGGCCCAAGCATGCTTTGCTTGAGTTTTGTTATCACTGCTTTTAACATAAACAGAGAAAAAAAATGAATTATAATTTGTTGGGAGTAAGGGCCATTGAAGTACATGAAGGCTTTGTCCAATGCAATCACTGTAATAATGTTAGTCAGTGCAAGGTTGCTTATACAATATTAGTGATGTACATCAACACTTCAGCAAAGACCCAGAAATCAAATGGAACACAACTTCAGGTTAACATTGCAAAAAGGGGAAATATATTTTTTAAAATTGAGCATGGATACAATTATAATTTAAGTAACAGAACCATTATCTGCAAGATTTCTGTATAACCTGGATTTTGGTTTTCAATTTCTTTTTGAGGGGAGTTTTGTATTACAAGCACCTGAGTGTAATGCCATGAAACAAATCTGCAACATAAACCACACAGACTAGTAGGGTACAGGAACATAATATGATCCTGTGTTACAGAATAGAGTATTAAGAGCAGGTCGCTGTGTTATAAAAGCATTTTTCTCACATGTCGTTGACAGTTTATTTCACATACAGCAGAGACAAGTGGGAAGAGGTTTGCATGTGATGACAAATCAAACCTTATCATATATCAAGTACCTTATCATTTATAACATGTTACAAAACACACTCAGCAGAGCAATATAAAAAGCACTGGATTTATATATTTATCAGCACCTTATATCTTTATAGCTACACTTTAAAGGTTTCTGATTTTGAATCTGACGTGTCATCGCCTCACTGTTCTGGGTTCTTGTCCTAATGTGCAAAAAAGTTTTGTATGCATGCACTGTCAAAACATCAAATTTACATCTCCCTTTAAATTTCATGAATTATTAAGTCGAATTCATTAAATTATTTTTCCATTCATTTTCTCATAATTACAATTGAATTACGATTTTAAGAATCGTAACTCAAATTCAGTACTTTCTCACAATTTCTGAAGTTCAATTCCCTTAAATTCCTCATCTGAATTCCCTTCATTCTGAGGCAGTGCTATATACTGCTGTGCTCAGACACAGGTCTTGTCTAAAATGTTCGTATTCTACCCAGCTGATTATCCAGGTCCTGACGGGACAAGTGGTTTAATTTGGGGGGTTCAGGCCTGTTTTTTCCCTTCTTCTATCTTCTATTTCCACTGTAAAGCAGAGAGTCCCTGTAATAAGTACAATATAAATAAAATTCAATAATGCAATGCTCTCTCCTTCTACCCCTCCAGCTCATTCAGAATGCCGCAGCTGATCTCTTCTGCAATCAGCCAAAATACACCCGCCTCATGCCTCGCCTCCTCATCCACTGGCTGCTTACTGTGAGTAAATAAAAGACCAATCTCTGGTCTTATTTATCTGGTCTTTTATTTATAGGTGGCCTATGATTCTGCAAGAGGAATAATGACCATACGCTCCTGCCAGGCTGTCCTGCATCACGCTGACTGGAGCCCTTACTGTTCCCTCTCTAAGGGAGCCCCCTCTCCTGTCTTCTCTACTGTATTCTGGCTCCCCTCACCCCCAAGACACACACATATATTATCCAATGCTGACTGAAAAGTCACCTATTTAAACTGCACCTTGGCTCAGCTAAAGCTGAACTCTGAGCATTTCACATGGGAATTTTAGCCTTATCTGTGGAATCTAAAATCTCTAACCCTGCCTTAATCCCTTATGCCATTTTTCCCTCTTGTACTGAACATATTATACTACATTAATGGCATTTGACGTACAGTTGATTAGCCTAAGCAGGAGACAACCGGGGATCGAACTACAGGCCGCCCTGTAGGATTATGAATATTGTAGGATTATGCTTTGACTTCTGCAAGCAGTTGTGACTGTGATGACTGGGAATCAACACCCTTTGTGGTCTTTGGCCAAAGTGATACGTTTTTGGCCGAAATATCATGATTCCACTGACCCAGTGCATACGTATGATGTCCATTTTAACACAAGCATCCGTTTTCTCATGAATTCTTATGAACTTCATTTGCCCGCACAAAGCTAGTCTTGGACACAAGACCTCACAACATTACCAACAAAACACATTGCTTCACTTAACAACCCACACACACACACTTACACATACACAAACACATAAACACACACACACACACACACACACACAGCATGACGTCAGTCAATAATTGGTTAATTCTTATACAGAATGCTCAATTCATGTCTCGCCAAACTCACTATTTTTATCTAATCTGACCAGAACACTGTGTGTGTGTGTGTATTATACATACGTTGTATATATCGGCCCATCATTGATTTACATGAGAAATGACACGTGAGTTATACAGAAGAAAATCTATAGCAAATGCAAAAAAAAAGGGGGGCGACCAATACTGATATGCCTTCGATAATGTTTTATGCAAGATATTAATGGTTATAAAGCGCCTTCATCCAAAGTGCTGTACAATTGATGCTTCTCATTCACCAATTCATACACACACTCACACGCTGACCAGCTTGTCAGGAGCATTTGGGGGTTGGGTGTCTTGCTCTTACTGCCTGAGCCATGCCTGAGCCATGTCGCCCCTTACATAACTAGGTTCCTGAGTAATTAATATTGAGTCCTCTGAGACAACATTTGCAGTGGCGCAAAACACGACTCAGATATCACCTTGTTCAGAAAGATAGGATTCGATAAGATACATATTTTCTAGCTCAAAAGGCAATGGCGGGATCTCAGCTTGGCAAAGTCATCTCACCAGGTCTGATTCTGACAGTTTGGCTGGGTGTGTCTCACAGGAAACAGTAAATAACATTACTAGAGCGATTCTCACAAATCTACTCTGCCCGAGTAAAACTTCCTCTTACAGAGTTGTTGATTAGATCAGACTGAAATGGTGCAGCATATACATTGGTGTATATGAGAGTTTTTACTTTGTCTATGAATGCCAGTGAGTGTGTGCTTTTCCCATTCTTGAGTACAAATTTGTATGCACACGTATATGAATGCACATGCATAATTACGTACGAATCTGTTATGTCGCTTGGATCGTGTCTGTGCAATTTATGTATCAAACACCCCACCCCTCGTAAAAAAATCAACAGTATGCATAACAAAAATTATGGATTTATATGCTGATATACATTTCCAGACAATGGCTGCTGTAGTGTATGGGATGCCAAATAGGACACTAAGCACCATCATTTTTTTCTGTGAATACTTTCCTCACTTTTAGAAAAAAGAAATGACACATTTGCCCACATTTACCAACTTTGAAATTACATGCGTAAATGCTAAATGTGTTATCCCAAAATTATATACATGAGTGGTTTTTATTCTTTAGCTAATGTATAACCATTTAGCTAAATGTATGAAACATTTAGATTATATATATAATTTTGAAACGACACATTTTACTTTTAGATCTGTTATTTCAAATACAGCAACTGTGCATTTATTTAATTTATTTTGCTAAATGTGAAAAAACTAAAGGATATTTCGCTTAAATATGGGAAAACATGCACAGAAAAATTATAGTGTTTAATGTCACATTTGTCACCCCAAAGTAATGCTCATAAATATGAGGTGATGAAGCATCATATTAACTTTTTTTTTAAACAACCCCCAACAGCAATCCGAAAATGCATTTAAGAAATCCTTTCAATGTTTCCTACGGACAATATAATATCATATAATATAATATAAACAAATGTACTATTTATATTATGCCAGGTCTCTCGTATTCCATATTTGTACAGTGCATCTATAGAGCATCTTTCGCAATAAATACACGCAAGTGGACAAGCACCGTTCACTGTAATGTTGGACCAAAAGAAAAAACAGATATTGTCGGTTGCAGCGCTTGCAGATTCGCCCGGCGTATTTGATTTTCATTGTCGGATAGGTGATGCGTAGTGAAGTGGAGCGAAGCAAATCCCCTTTGGATCAACGAGATCAACGCTGCACGCACACGCACGCGCGCACGCACACGCACACGCACACGCACACGCACACACACACACACACAAGGGAGGTTACAGTCGTTCAGGACGTGCGACAGGGTCTGAGGATAAGTGCTATACAACATAACTCATAACAAGCTCAATGCCATTTCACCTTCTAAGATCACTTCTCACCTTTACTTTTTGGAATTGGCATAAATCAGATCATTGACGCGTATGACGTTAAATAGGGTACTCTGAGAAGAACGTTTGCCAGGTCCTGTCAAGCTCGTCTTGAGGAGACGACTCCTCGTTACCTTGCGCATAAGTCTTGAAAATAATTGCAGGACACATTTAAAAGGTAAGTTTCAGTTTTGATGATTACCATTTGCAACACGCTGTACAGATTGCAAAAGAGAAAAGTGAAAAATTGTATTATTTTCTTGCTGTTTAGTCTAATTGTGAGAACTTGGGCGACAGCTTTCCTTATTGATTTTATACTTGAGTCAATTATTAAATGTCCATTATCTGTGGCTGAGACAGGGGATAAGCTAGGGGATAAGCTATAGGCTACTCTATGTACCTGGACTTTGGACTGCATCGGACTTTATATTACCGTTCATCACCAAAAGCAGCCAGTCGAGCATCTCCCGTAAATTGTCCGACTAAGAAAACCAAACATATTTTTCCCGTTGTACTTCGGCGGAATGGTAGAAACTGGTGTTGACGGACGTGTCTCGGTGAAGCGTTCGATGCTAATAAGTAAAACAATAGGGTTTCTGGTTGTACAATCCTTCTTACTTTATATACGAAAGCACAATTAATATGAAGTATCGACGTTCTAAAAACACTGCCTGTCTTCCATTGATGAAGTGATGTGAATGTGTTCTTTACTACGGTAACACTTTATGATTTATTACACAATGGAAGCTTTAATAACTCTGAAAAAAAATGTATCTCTCCATTTCTACACCCGACAATCTAATGTGTGTTCCAGTGTTGTAACTCCATCTCTAATGATTCTACAGAACATCTGGCAGCATAACTGGCTTTATAATAAAATAATAATAAAAATATGATATTATTACTTTGATAATAAAAAATAAGACGGTGCTAATTATGACTGGCTTCATGGGGCTTTCTCTCATTTAATGGTGGCAGACTTGTGATCTGCCCTGAAACAACCTTCAGTGTTTTTACTGATTACCAATATTCTGATTCATGTTTCATTCCATTTTCTGCAGCCATTATAGTCAGCAGAATTATTAAGGACCAGTGTGAACAACAAGTGGCACCCATTGCAATTTGTAATGAATTAAGACCATTGTATGCCCTGATGCCAAAAGGGCATATCTTTGTACTAGTGTTAAGTCCTGCTGATCATATATGTGACCTTAACCCAGGGCATCCCATTAGTCATGGCTGGTTGTGATACTGGAAAGGAGGGCTAAAAACTAAGTCTATCAATAGCTCACAATCCACCATTGCGGTTGAAAATATGCCATTCGAATAAATGGCATTTGATGAATGCTTTCATCCAAAGCACCTTACAATGCCATGAGCACATGCGCATACATTTTTCAGTATGGCTGGCTTCAGTGAGTGGGGATTGAATCCATAACCTTTGGCAGTTTTAGTGCCAAGCAGCTCATATTGACTTGTCTCAGACATGCAACTTAGTGACCAGTGTGTTAAACAAGTGATCGGCTAACTAAAAAAAAAAGAGAACTGGTCAACCAGGTCTAGAAACTTGCCCTGGTGTAAATGATGTGGTAGTTTCATCCTACTCAACGCAGAGCAAACTTGTGTCCTCCACAAAAAAGTTCATTCTGTCTCTGTATGTTATGACTGAGTTGCGATTAGTTACCTTCGTCAAGCTGACAGGCTATGTTAACTTTATTAACCAGCATTAACAGATTGACATTTCCAAGTTTCCAATTCGTGCTTCCAATTTTTCTCCAATAAATGTTTCAAGTCTGTAATACCTTACTGAGTCCTTGCCGTGTCTAATCTAAAAAGCAAACATGGGAAGCAGAAATGTTCATTCTTAGCTAGCTTGCTATTAGCTAGCCAGCCCTTTCGTTCGAACCAAGAAACACAAAACTTACAATTTTGTAATTTGTACTTTTGTCTAAGTTGCATATCGTTTTATCCTCAATCTCTTTATTTCAAGTTTTTCCTCCCGCCATTTCATTATTTTGCCAAAATTCACGTGCCTTCTCTGGATAACAAAATGCATGCCACACAAAGCCCTTCATGTAAAGGGCTGAGTAAATTTAGTACACATGGATAACAAATCCAGGAGCGTGCTACTATATGTAAAGAACATCACACACTTGACACTGTAATATGTTGACTAGCCCTGTAGCTAAAATATTGCCCATACCCTATGTTTTTCTTATGACCATTAGATGGTGCTGTGGTTCTTGGTTTCCCCATAATTCAATCAAAACCGCTTCAATGTATTTATTGATATGAAATGAGAGAACAAACAAGACCTACACAAGGGTAATTTTGAGGTGTTTTTGGTATTTGTTTTCAAATTTCTAAGTCAGTGTTCGAGAACTTCATTGTTTTCGGTAAGTAATGGTAATTACATCAGCATTAGAACGTTCAGTTAAGAATCTAATCACTTATTTGTGATGTCATACCTTAGAGGGTCAGTAGGCATCAACCAATGGTCTGATGGGATACCCAGGACTGGGGCAAAGTGAGCCACAGCCTCTGCATAGTTGCCATTTTTCCTGCCTGGTCTACCAAAGCTCAGCCAACCACACAACCCACTGTCCCTTTCCACTGCCATGTACGTTGTTGTTGTGGGGAAAAAAAATGTATCGTATTGATCAGTATGGATTTTCTTCATGCTATTTTGAGGATGGAATTAGCTACTGCCACTGTATCTCTTCAATATTATCTTGGTTGCCATGGTAACAGAAGGCCACGGAATGCCCTGGGTCTTCGCGATTTGCAATGCAACAGGAAGGGGGCGGGGTGATTTTGGTTCACCTGATCAATGACGTTCCTACTGGAGCTCAGCACCAGCTCTGAGCAGAACCATTCATCTCGCACCTTCTCTTGCGCTTTATTCTGCCCATCACTGCTTCTCCTCATCACCAAAACATCATGCTGTACATATGGGCCAGCTTGTAGCCTAGTGGCTAAGGTACATGTCTGGCACCCGGAAGGTTGGTGGTTCAAGCCCCAGTGTCACCACGATAAGATCCCCACAGCTGTTGGGCCCTTGAGCAAGGCCCTTAACCCTGCATTGCTCCAGGGGGGATTGTCCCCTGCTTAGTCTAATCAACTGTAAGTTGCTTTTGATAAAAGTGTCAGCTAAATAACAAATGATTCATTATGTTGGGTATGTGTGTGGGGGATAGCTCGCACACAGAGGTTGAAGTCACCATGGAAATCGATTCCTCCGCTGATGTACTTCCTGGGCTGAAATGATACTGGTTCTGATCACAAGCTGATGATGGTGGAAATACTGCCTTATTTCAAGGCCCAGGACTTTAGACAAGCCCGGCCCTTTTTCTCCTCCAGGCGGGATTATCTTCATCTCCACGTGTGGCCAGCACCACATGCCTCTCCAGCCAAAGTACAGCTGCAGCAAAGCAGGTCTCATACCGTATTTCTTTTTCACAGAATCACACTCTGCAGCACGTGGAGAGGGAGGGAGGGTACAAGACACAGACAGACAGAGAGACAGAGACAGAGAGATTGGCACCCCTAACATTGACAATAAAACTTTACTTTACCTGGTATTTTACATATTTTTAAACAAGCCAAATAAGATAAGCAAATGTTTATCAACAGTTTCAACAGGACAGAATGTAATTAAAGAAAATGAAACCACTTTTGTTTGCTTTTGTTGTTTATTTGTTGCTTTTTAATTAGCCAGCCGAAAAGGCCTGACCTGACTTTTAATGTCTAGTTGAACCTTTCTAAGGAGATCACGTTTCTCTGCAACTTTGTCAATGGCTTTTATTTATTCATTTATTTTTTATTTTTAAAATACTAATTATTACAGTCTCTTAAATGACATAGCCCACTCAATTAAGCACCCTAGTCCTTGCTGGTAATGATATAGGCTTTTATTGTAGACAGGTGATTCTGATTCAAAGGCTTTTGCAATGGAAAGTAGCATACGTCTTTTCCAGGAAATAATGTGATGCCACTTGTCTAAAGGGGTAACATGGCACAGTTTTACAGAATACTTAAAAAACTGTAGATTTACAATCTTCAAATACTCTATACATTGCGTGTCACAATGAGGAAAAAAAAATCAAATCTACCCGACTCAGGTCACATTTCCTGTTGGTCCTCCACATTCTTCTTTGCTGGTACCAGCTGTACCTTTGCAAATTAAGTGGTTGAAAAATACATATGTTAATAGCTGATCCTAAGCCCCACCCACTCTAGTGACCTTGGTTCGGAACACAGTGAGTCTAAGTTAGGCTGCAGTCTATATGAGGAAAAAATATGTAGGCTACAATACCTAGCCCATTGTTTCTGAGCACATGAAACCAATCACTCAAAATGCATTCACTGAAATTAGCCAAGTGATGAAGATGTGGCAAGATTCGTGGGATTAATTCTTGTGACTCATTTTTATTCAAAATACAGTGGTGTCATGTTCCTGTTTATTCTACTTGGCTTGTTGCTGGCGTCTGTGCACCCACTTTTTCCGGTCTGTTTCAAAGATGCTCCAAATAAAACAATTTGCTACACATCATTAGAGGCTACTAAAAAGAACTGTTTAATTCAACAAACATAGGCTAACTTTTACCCATACAATTAAGCCAGCTCCCGCAATAAATAATAGTTTGTTGCTGGAGATCAGATACCATTTCTTCAAGCCGACAGCAAGCCTTAGCATTATGCTGTTGAACACCTCATTTGTGTGTCCAGTCACAAAGTGCTGTCCACAATATTGGTAACACTGTACCTAGTTATGTAGAAAAAAATTAAGTTATTTCATTCATTAGCCTACTTTTGTCATTTTTTTGTCGGATGTGAAATAGATTGGATGTCTTTCTTCTATGGGGAGACAGCAGATAGGGAATTTGGGGTGGAAGAATGGTTTCAGGATGCTAAGTAAAGCTTTTTGAGTTTGACGTTGATGAATGGTACTTTTGAGGTAAGAGGTGCTTCGAGAATGTCTCTGAATGTCCTGAAGGGTGAGCTGAATGCTGATTAGACTCAGACCTTTTCTGGGGGGCAGCAGAGACTGCAGGCTTGCATGGAGTTCAGAAAGATTTTAACCTTTTATGCCATTTAAAGTGCAAGATCACAAATATGTGATAACAATGACAGAAGAATCACATCTGGTGACTGAAAGGACTTCCAGATCACTGACTTTGAATTTTGAAAATATATACTCTTCAAAGGTGTAACATCACAAATATGCTTAGAATGTTCTTAACTGAACATTTGAATGCTGATGTAACAATCAGAACTGGCATTTGAGTTCCAGAACACTGACTTTTAAAAAACTCTCTCTTCAAAGGGTTGAAAATCCTCTAAGAAAATAAAAATAAGATTGGAACTCTCTTATATGCCACATCTCTACCTTATACGAACTGTTACCCGACAGTATTCTTTCGCACCCCACCCCACACCCCATACAAATTACTCTCATTCTTCTCTTTCATTTTGATCCCCAAATACTGTTGGCCTGCTGTCATGTCCTGATCAAAGAAGGAAGGTACAAGGACTGCAGGTAGAAAAAATCTCTGTCTATTCCTCTGCTGCTTTTAAGCTCTTGGTTACAAATTTATTGATGTTTTTGACTCAAGCTGCATTTATAGTAGTCGATGTACAGACTACTGCTGAAAGCAGATCAGCTAACATAAGAACATATACACTCTTGCAAAATACAGGAATATAAAACAATATATTAAAACGCTGTACTTTTGACTTTAAGTGCATTCAACTTTACTAATTGTGTCTTACAAATCAGGCTGGTTTACTTGTCAAGGTTTCCCTCAAAGGTGTATGTTTTGGTCCTTCCTTGGGGATGACTCAAGGAGGATTGTTTTTTCTCCTGCTCTGAAGGGTAACTCATCCTCCTGGAAAAGGGCTCTGGTCAACCCAAGTCACTGACTGCGACTGTGACTGAGGTTATTACCCAGCATCAAAGAAACGGATGGGTGAAGCAGCCACACACTTATCTAGCTCTCAAAGTAGCTCACTTCACTGATGGGACACGCATACTACCTGCCATCTGACAGCGGTAAACGTATAGCCTATATAGGTATTATATACAGTTGAAAGCAAAAGTACTGGGACAGTGTAATTCCTGTATTCCTCTGTATTCCTGCACATTGGACTCGAGATAAACCAATGAATATGAGGTTAAAGTGCAGACTGTCAGCAATTTCCCACTACACAGATGATCTGGTATGGATGTAAATACACTCAAATTAAAGCTGACAGTCTGACCTCATAGTCATTGTTTCATTTCAAATACAATGTGCTGTAGTTGAGCCACTGTCTCAATACTTTTGCATTTATTTTGCACAAGCAGAGAATCACAGTGCTCCTCTGACAGTTATGCACACAGGCAAAAACATTCAAAACTACATATGTGCACACACAGACAATATAAACACACACACAAGTACAAACATTCACAATAACACATAACAATCACGTGCACACAAGCAAAAAACTAGCCATGCACACACCAGTAATTCCTTCTCAATGAGATCTCCAGAGATATGGCAGCCTGTTGTGGGATTTCATTCGCGCACATCACTGAGAGTGAGGTTAATTTGAGGAAATACACAGAGACTCAAATCCACTTAGGCAGGAGCAGGGCGGCGGCCAGTGGCTTTGATCTCCGTCCTGTGACCTGTCCCGTGACTTCGCTGAATGTTCCACCAAATTAAACCAAATTAATTAATTGCTGATCACATAGTTTACCTTTGAAGAGTAGGTTTTTTGGAATGTTATTTTAGAATTCTAAATCAGTGTTCTAGAACTCCCTTCTTCTCAATAATCAGTATTGATTATTACATCAGCATTGGAATGTTAATTTAAGAACATTCTAATCACATTTGTGATCTCACACCTTAAAGGGTTAAAAACCCTCCTGAAGAGGAGAGAGGAGTGAAAACATGATGAGGTATGAGAGAAGGAGAGAGAATAATAGAAGGAAGTAGAGAAACAGAGTGAGAGAGTAAGAGAGAGAGAGAGAGAGAGAGAGAGAGAGAGAGAACTTAAACTGTTCTAGATGCAATTAAAATGACCATCCAGTATTATGTAGACGTTAGTCCTTGGTTACATCCAAATATGGCTTTACCAGAATTTATAATCCTCCTACTACATTAAATACAGTACAGGATTTAAATCTTTTAGTTCTAGGTACTGCTGTAAAGGAATTGCTGTGAAATATTTGGCATATCATAGCACATGGCGGGCAGCTCTTAGTTTTTCCATCTAAAGCCCCACCATGTCCCGTTAAAGGCTTTCAGAGCTGCTGCCCCTCACTTGGTCAGCCTGGGAGCCAGTGACAGGAATGAACCCTGAAACTGGATAAACCACTCTTCATATCTTCATATCTTCTTTCTTACCCATTACATACGACAGTTTTCCAACCCAGTAACATCACTAATCAGCAGGTTTGCTCATGTTCCTCTCAGCAGCCGTATGTCTTAATGCTTTAATCCCCCTCTCCCCATTCTAATCTGACTCTAATCTGCGTCTGTGTGTGTCTGTAGAGTATCGTGTTCTGTTGCTGCTTGCCTGTTTGCATGCTGCATGTTTGCTACCTGCTTATGACCTATCTGCTAATTGCTTGTTTGTAATGATGTGTGCGTGTGCGTGTCACTAGTGGAGTAAAAGATGATTCTAGGGGCCCACATCTTGGGGGAGCGGTGTTGGGTTGGAGGAGGGAGTCACAGCTGGAGAGGGCCCACAAAAATTCCAGTAGGATTAAAAAAGGGAGCAATATTCTTTCAGGGGGCCCAAAATTCCTAGCTGTGCCCCTGTATGTGCATGTCTGTGTTAGAGGGAAGGAGAGTGAGCGGCTTAGTAAGGCATTGTGTTTATGTGTGAGTGTGTTTGAGTGTGTTTTGTCTTCAAGATGCTGTCTGACTTTTTTCAGGTTCTCTTTGTAAATCAGAATTTGCCATGAATTGACTTGCCTTGGTTATAATCGTAAAAAATATATTTAACATGTTAGATGACTTTCTTAAGGCCTGCTGGTTTTGCAAGGACAAGACATAACAGCACATACACCCAGTGAGCACACATACTTATTCATGCAGTTATCTAATCAGCCAATTGTGTGGCAGCAGTGCAATGCATAAAATCATGCAGATACAGGCCTTGAATGGATCTCTATGGGAATTGGGGGTGGGACTAGATTCAGCTGTAAATTACACTGCTTCAGTAAGGAACATATTTGTTGGCTAATTGGCTTTAAGTCATCAAGGGGCCAAGGCAAATGAGCCTCAAACCATCATGTTGCTGCCAGATATGCAGAAGGTTCGAAATTTTGCGAAGATTGGACAGGAAAAACTATTCTTTTCGTATTTACTACATATCTGGGAGCAGCACATTGGTTTGAGGCTCATTTGATTAGCTTGGACCCTTGATGACCCGTCATGTGTTTCTTCCACCCATGAACTCAGCCAGCTGACTTGACTAATCGGTTCGACCTCCTGGCTCCAAGTCATTGGAACAAAACACTGGGGAGGAATTTGAGCCTGGATTTCCACCATTGTTAGTAATCTACTGCAACTATAAATTCCATATTTTATCCAATATAACTGGGAAACAATGAAGGTACCATGGTTTAAATGGAGTTACTATGACGAAGTATGGTAACCACAACACTCACCACAATCACTCATATATACTCAGTTCAGATACTTATCGATAGTCTTTGTACAAGGCTTGTCTGAAATTGTGTGGCCTGCAGGGCTCGGTTCTGGGGCAGCACTAGGTAAGGGGTAAGGGTGCTCCTGTTTGGATGCTTTGTGGGTGGGATTGACGTGCTGAATTTTCTTTCTGCCATGGTTTCTCAACTCTTTTTTGTGCACATCTGTTCGGAGAATGCAATCCTAATTGTCACGATCACAAGGCTCCGAAAGAGAAAGAGAGAGACATGCAATGGTAGTTGAAGAGACAGAACAGAAGGTGCAGTTAATCCTTTCCGCTTTGTTCCCAGTGTCCGGGATGCTGTGGTCTCCGCTCCTGTTTGCGTTGGTGATGGAAGCCTCATCACACAGCCAGAACATAACACACTCTTCAGCCTCCGCCAAGGACCGAGCCACCTCACACACCTGGGGATCCTCACAGCACAGGGAACAAGGCAAGCGCTATCTGAACATTAAGTACTCTACCTGATGGGGCAAGAGAAAGGCCAAGGCCCCCCAATACCTGCAGTGCAACAGGGTCACTGCCAGGTGCGGTGTGAAGGACTGTCTATGGTTATTCAGAGCTGTGGCGAATCCACAGGTGACGATCCCCACTGCAGTTTCCCTTTATGTTCAGCCATGGGGAAGGTTAATGCTGAACTTGTGAAGGGCAGAAGGGAGGCCTTGTGGAGGGTTTACTGGTAAAAAACAAAGCAGGAGCAGTAATGCCGAGGGCTGCCGGAGACGCAGAGTCTGATTAAATCTCCTTATGATTACAGCAGCCAGGAGCATGGGTCAGACCATGGGTTTGTTTCCGTTTATTCAGACAAAATGTCCAAGGGCCCCAGGCAAAGGAAAACAAGAGGCTCTTGTTTGGAGCACTGAGGGTCTGGTGGCAAAGCCAGCCCAGGATCTAATGTGAAATCTGCACAGACGTGGCAAAGGAAAGCACTCGTGACTGCGTGATGTTGGCAAGCTTGGGTGCAGCCAATTATGGCTCGCTCTGTTTTGGAAGGTCAGTACACTCCATGTACAGTTTGGGCCCGTTTGCTGGTTCAGGCCTGAACTTCTCTAGAGCGTGGATCCCAGTGGTCACCCCAGCATTAAAATGTATAAGGTGTTTGATCCATGTGGAAGCACTGGTTTGCCCATGGCTGATTGTTAACCAGTGGCGAGTCTGCTAGGCCGACACATGTCAATTTGAGTCTGCTAGGCCGACACATGTCAATTTGAAGACTGTGATCAAAGGAGACGGTCTGCAGATGCACTGTTGGCTTAAAGTGACATTTCACAATCTACAGTCCTCTCACAGACATTTGACTGGAGCTTTTAAAGGGTGTGTCTCAGGTCAAGAGAAACGGAACCTCTCCTGCCCCCCTTTCTTTAAATCTCAACTATGCTAACCCTCTGTTGATTCATGATCCAATCCCCATAACATAACTTTTTTTTTATTACACAGTGCAAGTAAAGTTTTACCATACTTTTGATTCAAACTACCACCTGTAGTCTGGATATGATACTTAACAGTCAGACCAGGGCATTGCATTTGAAATATTAATTTTGAATCTCTTCCAAATAATTGAATCTCACAAAATAAATATTACTTCAATGGTAAATACTACTCAAATATTACTCTCAAAAGTAACATTTTGTGAGTTTTCGTTCCAAATGAGGTATCTCAATTGACCACAAGATGGTACAAAGTGAAAATGTCAAGGGTTTAACAGTTCTTAGAAATGGTTGGAGCATTTGTACATAGAAAATGCGTTGAACACTTATCAAAACCTCCTAGGCAAGCAGTTGCTCATTCTATTAGCCGGCCAGGCTACAAACCTTCCACTGAAGACCAGTTACAGTGGGCTCAAGAATTATGGGCACCCCTCACCAGCAATGCACAAACAAGGCTTAAAAAAATATATATATATCATTATAGAGAAAGGTAATACACCAACATGTGTCAAATACTGTACTTTATTAATGTTTCAATGGAAACAACCAAAATCATAACAATCATTTAATAAAAAATAAATTTCAACAAAATCAATGTTTCAGAATTATTGGCACCCTTCACCTAGTACTTAGTGCAACCACCTCTGGCAGGGATAACAGCATGGAGTCTCTTCCTGTAATTTTTGACAAGATTAAGGAACACATTTGGAGGGATTTTGGACCATTCTTCTTTGCATATCCTTTCAAGATCCTTCACGTTCTTGGGTTTGTGTGTTATCAACTGACCTCTTCAACTCAGCCCACAGGTTTTCGATTGGATTGAGGTCTGGTGACTGAGATGGCCATTGCAGAACGTTGATTTTGTTGTCACGGAACCATTTCTGTGTGGATCTTGAGGTGTGTTTTGGGTCATTGTCTTATTGGAAAGTCCACCTACGACCAAGTCCCAGACTTCTGGCAGAGGGAACCAGATTTTCAGCCAAAATTGCCTGATACTTGCTGGAATTCATTATGCCATCAATCCTAACCAGTGCCCCTGGACCTCTGGAATTAAAACAGCCCCAAAACATGACTGACCCACCACCATATTTCACTGTGGGTATGAGGTGCTTCTCCTTGCATGCATCTCTGTTCCTATGCCAAACATACCGATGCTGTATCTGACCAAAATGTTCAATTTTGGTCTCATTTGACCAGAGAACCTTGTTCCAGTCATAATGTAAATGTGCTTTCTTCTGTGTCTTGTGGTCAGAAAAGGCTTTCTTCTGGCAACCCTTCCAATGAGGCTATGGTTATGGAGGTGGCGTCTGATGGTGCTTTTTGAAACCTGGTGACCCCAAGATGCCACCAAGGCCTGCAATTCTTTCACTGTGATCCTTGGGGATTTTGTTGCTTCTCTCACCATACTCTGGGGGGCAAGATGCAGTTGCGTCCTCTACCCATGAGATTTTCAACAGTTCCATATCTTTTGAACTTTTTTATAATTGCTCTGACAGTGCTCAGTGGTATATTCAATCGTTTGTGAATTTTCTTGTAGCCATTACCACGTTTATGAAGGTCTACGACCATCTTCCTCTTTTGAACTGCCAATTCTTTTGTTTTCTTCATGGTGTTGGATGACAAAGGGATATTGCCTGTGTGTTACCTAATTTTTATACCCTAATGAAACAGGAAGTGATGTAATCACTCAATACAGTTCCTTAACACATAGATAAACTTAAATAAGCGGAATTTAATACCTGGTTTAATTTTGGTAGGTGTTATTTACAATAATCTTTCAGGGTGCCAATAATTGTGAAACATTGATTTGGAGGAAATAGATTTTTAATTAAATCAGTAAATGATTTTTGTTGGTTCGATTGAAACATTAATATAGCACAGTATTTATCACATGTTGGTATTTTGGGTTTGTCTATAAATATATTGTTTAGAATTTTTTTGTATTGTTTGTTCATTTTCTGTCAGGGGTGCCAATAATTTTTTATCCCACTGTATATGCAATAATGTGTAAAAGATATTAATAGTGCTATGTTGTCAAGGAATGTGAAAGTTTCAAGCCAACTCCAATGAGTGGTTTGAACACATAAAAATCCATTGAGATGTTTTTCATGTGGTGTTGTTGCCAATCTTATGTTTTGGAGGAATATTGCTCCTTCAGTCTCACCCAGTTCATGATGCGCTTGGCAGGACAATCCACAGTTATTTCTGTTTGTCTCCAGTGTGTTACGGCAGCGGCTTGCTTGTCACGGGGTGCTGCTCTGCGTCTGTAGTGCCCTTTTCACTGCCTGACCGTGGAACAAATTCAATTTCCTCTGTCACTGCGAATATCCCCACCAAAGCCCCTGCCTCAGTCCACTGCTCCTCACCCTAGTGTGTGCACATAGTCCACAGTTCCTCACCCTCATGTGTGCACATAGTCCACAGCTCCTCACCCTAGTGTGTGCACACAGTGGCCAAGCTGACCAAGCTCATATCCTCACGGAAGCCCCTGCCTCAGTCCACAGCTCCTCACCCTAGTGTGTGCACATAGTGGTTTACACCGCTTTCATTTGATTTTTTTAGGCAACAATACCCAGGTTATGCCGGTATTTAGATTGCTGACTGTATATATCCATGTGTATTCAGTGATGTAAGTATACCAATAGCTGCGCTTACATGATTCGTTCCATAATCAGAATATGCTCAACGAAAACGGTGTACACGGCAACCACGCTTTGTTTTCATCCGGGATCTTTGACTTCAGCCTGACGTGAACAGTTTCAAAAAGGCAAAATAAATTCCCCCAAAAAAGAAAAGATCCAGGTGTCTTAATTGGGATTTGAATAAATGTTTTGTGGCCTTTTATAAAGGCATTTATATGATAATTTCAATAATCAGGGTAGTGCTAAAATCAGGTTAAGATGGGAGCATTTGTCTGCATGTAAACACATCCAATGTTGTTAGCCTGTCACAAACAGGAAGCCAGTCCCCACTCACACCACATGGCAAGCGAGCCACTGCCTGTGTGTGACCTGTTTTAGAGTGAATACGTGACCCAGGTACAGAGAGAGGGCCAGCAGGATAAACATTGTTTTCATCATTAGATCACCTCCCACCCCAAACGGACCAGAAGTCTGGCACTGTGGAAGGCATCCATGACAGTCCGTAGAAGGCACATGGCTGACATAGGCTTAACAGACTTAATGGATTTCCAAGTAGAGTAATTACTGCAGACTAAATATTTGCTTATTTAGGGATTCCCCGATGGATGATTAAAGATGTTATCGACTCCTTATTTCCACAGATGACCCATCGCTCCTCCGGCCGAGGATCCACTACTGCCGATCACCTAACATGGAGACTTTCACCTGCTGGTGGCATTTCCCTGACAACGGCTCCCATAGCAACGACAACATCACCTACACGCTGACCTACTCTGTGGGGTAAGGGAACATGAGACACCAGCAGAGAAAGAGGAACTGGGTTTCCTGGGATTGTCCCGCATATCCAGCAGATATCTGGCACTCAACCTCAGATGCTGCATGTGTGAACTTCTACTTCTCACTTCACACGATGGACGTCCAGTCAACCACAGCAGTGATTTGGTTGTGTCCAGGGTAGTGAGAAAGCACATGCAGTGCTTCCCTGCAACTCAACACAGCAGGCCATCTTCAGCCCCCTTACCCAAGAAGAGAATGACAGAAACTAATTGTTCCCACTGGCGTAAATTACACAAAAATATTCAATCTTCTAATATTTTTTTTTCAATCAATGTGCACAAGATATCAAACCTTTCGGTCTCTTGGAAAACCTTGTAAATTATGAAAAATTATTCTGTGTACCAAGGAGGCAAGACAAAAAAAATGTAATTGCTTTGGACACACTTGTAAAATACTGGAGAAAAACATAACTGACATTACTGAGAATTGGTTAAATAAAGATTAAAGATATGGGGAAAAGCAAGCACAATGTAGCCAGTAAGATAAAAATTGTTCAGACGGAACATATCAATAATTGGTGACTTGATTCGCGGAGAAATTTGCATTAGAAAATGAAATGGTTGAGCAAGTGCTTTCATGCAATTTGTTCGTTACCATTCTCTAACAATGGAAATTCCTGTCCTGACATATCTACTGATTGAAGTGATGTATTGGGTGAAGTGAAAATAACATGACCACATCTGAGGTCAGCCCCAAACCATCTCCTCTATAATGTTTTCAGTATTGAGAAGCTAATTTTAATTAAATGAAAATTTTGTCAGCAACACACAGCATTTAAATAGAAATGAGTGATGCAAAATAGTCTTAAATGGTGTTTTTCCTGTTGCAGCATCAAAACAAAAATCAGAGCAGACTGCAGGGTGATCACAAGTATCCACAACCAACGTTTTGATCCAGCTTGTTAGCTAGATATTTACTTACTTGTTGCTTAGTTGCCCTCCTGAGCCTCTTGGTTGTGGATACTTCTTCCAATTAATGTGAGAGTGTTATGTGATCGCCTGGATGGGTGGCCGTCCATAAACCAGTCTCTGTGTTCAAGGGTGGAGTTTGAGTGCCAGTTACCTTCTGGCAAACACAGGCTGGAGATTCAAACCAAACTGGACGTGTTTGTTTTGAGAAGTTTTGCCCCATCTTTAGGAAACGGCTACACTGACGGTGATTTTAAAAACGCCTACACACATAATTTAAGCATTTAATCAAAATAAGCTCAACAGAAACACGTGTGACAGTGCTAGTTTAGTAAGTAACAAAGAATAATCCAAAAGGGTTCCCAAACTTTTGCACGGGGCCTTTTCCTTTTTTATAGAAAAAATGAAAGGTTTGCTTTCGATTACATACAGATTCACTGTAACAGACATTTAAACCAGGTTTGGCCAAATGTTGCACCCCACCGTAATAGGCTACTACGTACTGCGCAATGCTAAATGTTCGGTAATCACACAACTAAATGTGTAGCTACTGACCATCAGTGCGAGCCCTGTGTCTGCTCCCGAGGTGAAGCGACGACGTCAGTAGTGTTTTTCTTGCGTCAGTTGTCCTTCCTGGGCCTCATCTTGTAGCCGTCAAGAGTAAGCCTCAAAAGCAAGCCTCAAACAAGCATGTGGGTGGGGAAGGCAATAAGATACGGTGCCTATGTGGCCAGGTCAGGGAATGCGGTCTCTTCACAAAACAAACTCACCGGTTTGAAGAGGGAATGTTTTTTTTTTTTCAGAAAAAGTCGCAGACTACCGTCTCCACGCATAACAGGCCTACAGTTGGGGGCGTTAACATCACCTGTCACAATGAAGCGATATTTTATGTATCTTTTTGGCACCTCCACCACCATCACTTTCATCTTAATTGAGCCTTTACCTGACCGTGATTTAAAAAGGTTTCCCATTGCAGTTTGTTTCCTCTTCTTGTTTTGATCATAGTAGCAAGCAAACAGAAGATTTTAACAATCTTTCATGCAAAATGTTTATGCACGACCAAGACAATTTTGTTGTATCTCTCTGATAATTCCATTGAGTATTCCACTGATCCCACAATATCTTTCCTTGGACAACTAATGGCAAAAGTTTATAATTATAATATATAAAAAAGAAAAAAAGAAAAATTGTTTAATCTAGCCAACATTAGCCAGAGTGTCTTTTTAAATGGCTTCCTTCCTGTGTCCGAAACAACTTATTGTTACAAGCCTACTATTGCATACGTGAATTGAGTATAGTGCATGAGAAAGTTATTAAGTGTGCAAAAAGTGTAGTTTACTTTAAATTCCTGGATGATAAACATATATCCACGGTTTCACTGAGTGTGGGCGTGCACAAGACTACTGTGCACTCAAAATATGTACTGTCCACTAAACACACTGCACTTTCTGACATATACTCTGCACTTGTAATAAAAATGTTATTGATAAATTGAAAAGCATCCATCTCTTGCTTGAAGAATTGGACTAATTGGACCCAGAGATGGCTCCGCCTCTTCCTTTCTGTGGGACCTCCTAAAAAGCATGCTTTACTTCCTGGAAAGTGTACTCCCAAATATATTCAGCAAATATGTATAAAATCTGGGATTCAAAGTACACTACATTACATAGTACCACCTACTTGACAAGTTTCTCATCCATTGTACTCTACATTCGGGGGCACATTGCATACTAAAATAAGTAGGTAGTATGTTTACTAGACAGCACTTATTTGAGGACACTGTAGTGAGCAGCCTGTTTCAGACACGGCAAGGCTGTGTTTGAACCCGCACACTTGGCATACTACTCATACTAAATTTCAATGAAAATCAGCCTGAAATTTAGTACAGGTAGTACGCTAGTTTCGAACACAGCCCTAATATCTGAGCACTGCACACCATCCTTTTCCATAGTATCTGAACTCTACACATTGCCCTGTCTCTCAGTGCTCTGAGCTCTGCCCGCTGTCCTGTGTTCCAGGAAGGGGCGTATGAGGGAGTGTCCAGACTATGTGACGGGCGGGCCCAACAGCTGCTATTTTGACAGCCGTCACACACAGGTGTGGGAGATATACTGCATGAAGCTGGTGGCACACTGCAGCCATGGCAACTACACATCTGAGGAGCACTGCCTGGATGTGGCTGACATTGGTATGACCTGGGGGGGTAACCTGGGCAATCCTTTTAATCCTGTCCCCTCTGCCCCATTTCCTCAGGGCTGCTCATTGTGAAATTATATTGAAATTATATTAAATATATTTATAGTAAAGTTTATAGTTAATATAACTTAAAGTAACCTGTGAGAGGTACACAGCTGCATTTGTTTTAAGTTTATGGTATCACAGTGGAATTTCTGTCAAATGATTGCCATATTTTTTTCAGCGTCTTATTTTCAATATTTTGTGCTTCAATTCTGCCATCTGCTGGTGATTTTGTTCAGTGATTCTGATCGTTTGGCCTCATTTGTGTGCTGTATATTGTTTTGCTTGAAACATTTCTGGGATATTTTTACATTTTCCATTTTGTTTTGATGATGAGAATATGAAAGCGATAACCTAAAGGTCTAAAAAAGACATGTTTTGCCTTGAAGAGTATACTAATTGATGGCAAAGAGAATAATATAGGGCAAAAATCTTCCTAATGATGCTCCTAAACTTCCTAAACTTTTCTAAAAATGAATTCTATTCTATTCTCATAAATTTGGCCAAATTGGAAAAGAGAATTTTGCACCTCTCGTCACTAACCTTCTGGTCTCTAGTGGAAGCTTTTTGAATGTCTGGGCCAAGCTTTTTTCAGCTTATCTAACCTTCTTGTCTGTCCTCCCCGCCCCCCCCCCATTTCTGACCTGCGCTATCATAATCAGTCGTAAACCTACTACTCAAAGGGTTAAGCATTCTCTCCCTGTCCACCTGTCCACAGTGGAGACAGACCCACCCTTCAACCTCACCTACTGGCTGACCAACAGCAGTGGGGAGGGGGCCGGCTGCTCAGCGCTGGTGTCGTGGCTGTACCCAAACGCTGCGGATGTGCACGTGGGCTGGGTGACGCTCGACTTTGAGCTGCAGTACCGCCGCAAGTCCGAGCCTCACAGCTGGAAGGTGAGGCCTCTCCTTTCAGGCCCCGTTAGGGGAGAACAGACTAATGCTCATTAAAATACAGAAAGGGATGAATAGGAAAGATTCATGAAAAAGAATGAACTCTGGGCAGTCTGCCTGTGAAATGTACTGGTGTTTATGTCGCCCCCTGCAGGCGAAGGGGGTACAGCGCGAGCCCCAGCTGGAGCTGCTGGACCTGCCCGCGGGGAGCTATGTGGTCAGAGTGCGCTGCAAGTCCCACAACTCCCGGCTGTGGAGCAAGTGGAGTGAGCTCCTCACACTCAACATCCCGTCCCACCAGACCATAGGTATGCACCCTGAGAGTGAGTCTGTATGTACCCCCCCCCCTCCAGCCCATACCGTCTGTCAATATCCCACCAAAGATCCTATCTACCCTTCCTGCAATGTAGTTCTGAACGTGCCCACTTTGTCATCATCCTGTAACTTGTTCAAATGTACAATTCCGCTACCAAAAATATAATGGGTATAATAGTAAGCTAGGTTGTAAATAACAACAGTGTTTATTGTCATACATTTCCCACAAAGACTGTGAAGTGTTAGACAAAAATCCATAATGTTTTTTTTCTAATAACACATTTCAATGAAAGACATTCTTATAATGAGTAAATACTTGTGATGTTGACCAGCTGCAGTGTTGGATACATTCAGCTATGTATCGCAAAGTAACAGTTGCTTAGTTACTGCTGTGTTTAGTTACCGGGAAGCACCACAGGTGAAAAGGGCAATTTTGGTTGGGTAGGTCAACTTTAAATTGTTCATTAAGATGTTTTATACCAGCCACATCAAGTATACCAAGCACTCAAATAACTTCTTTAGTTTTTTCCCCCTAAAGTTCATTATTTCCCAACTTAACTTAAAGATATACAGTAGCTACCAAATTTAACATGGTACTTTTCTCGGAATTGTGATTTGCATTTTGTCGCTGTGTTGTCATAAGCTTCACTAGTCTCTAGTTGTGATGTTGAGGTGCAGATTCTGAGTGCCTGAGTGATCCTGTGTGTCAGCCATTTTGAGAGGATGTGGAGCTGAGACCCTTATCTGCTCTTCCAGATAAGATGCTGGCTGTCATCCTGGTGATAGGGATTAGCATAGTGGCTTTCCTCATGATTGGTCTGGGAATTATACCAAATGGTAAAAGGTAAGGAAGCACCTACATGCACATATCAGGAAACAGAATCACACTGATACTGAAGCACACTGCAGCACAAACATGCCTACTGCAACGCATTCACTCACACACCTGTACCACAAACAGACATGCACACAGTGCATGGACACACAAACATGCCTACTGCAACGCATTCACTCACACACCTGTACCACAAACAGACACGCACGCAGTGCATGGACACACAAACATGTCTGCATGCACGTTCATAGGGTGATGGTGTGTGCGTGAGCTTTGCTGTTCTCTCAAACAGATTTAATGACTCTACTGCTTTAATCTAATCAACTGTGTTAGGACATTTTTCCCCGGAAGGCGCTTTTAACCACAAAAAGTTTATAAAGAATATTTAAGTTTAAATTTAATTTCATACTTTGGTCTGAGGACATGTAGTATACACTGCAGTTTCTGCTTTAATGATCTGAGCACACAAATGGTGAGATGTATCTTTGATGACTTTGAACTTCTGTCCAGCATATTAAATATACATCACTGAGATGCTGCCCTGTATTGAAGTGCTATACAACATATAGATTTATGTATGCACAGTTATTATACAACTCACTGTGAGAAAGAAGAGAGCTCTAGATTGAACTATGTTGATGAAATGTATGGCGGTTTGCGTTTGTTCTTATGTGTTTATGTATGTTTGTGTGTGCGTGTGTGTGTGCCTGTGTGTATCCGTGTGCCATGTGAGTGTCTGTGAGTGTGTGTGTGTGCAGGCGTGTGTGTTTGAGTGTGTGTATTTGCATGTGCAGACATGTATGCGTGTGCCATGCGTGTGCGCATGTGTGTGTTACAGAGGGAGAGCGAAAGGCTTAATAAGACGTTGTCTTTTTGATGTCTTGTCTTTGCAGGATTAAAGCTTTTCTCCTCCCTCCAGTCCCAAAACCGCGCATCAGAGGGATCGATCCCACCCTTCTGAAGGTATAACCTCATCTCCATAACGAGCATCATCTTCATCTTCATCAAAGCCAACTCTCTGGCCATTTCAATCTTCCTCTTCCTCAGCCACCATTTCAGCATTTCATTCCTTTGGCTAGAACACCACCTCCTGCACACAGACACACATACACACAACTGTGTGTGTGTGTGTGCATACAAACCACTCATACAAGTCCACACACACATCAATGCACCTTGACACATGCTTACATACACGCTCATAAACATGCCAATTACTATGTCCTAAACAGCATAGCAAACCAAACAGTGCTACACTTTATCTGTCGCTGTGTGTGTCGTAATTATGACGAATAGTCTCTCATCACTCAGCGGTGTCGATTATGAGACTGTTACCTTTCACACATTTTAGTAATATCACTGTTATTAATTCTCTCTTTCTGTGTTTCTCAGAATGGGAGGATGGATGAGATAACCCGTCTCTTCAAATCCTTCCATGGCTACAGCCCCCCGCAGTACAGCTCAGAAAGCTGGCTCCACGTCACCACAGAAGAAGAGCCGTCTCTTCAGGGTTGCCATCTGAGTAAGGTGTCTGAGAAGGCCGGGGAGTTTACGCCCAGCACCCTGTGTCCCGGCTCTCCGGTGGACCTGGAGACGCCCCAGGGCTCGTCCCCGTACTGCCAGGTCCCGTCTCAGGCCCCGGGGCCCACAGGGGGCCCCACCTGTGCATGGCCCTGGAGTGCAGGGCTGCTGCCCATCCCCAGTTTGGGCTACACCGTGCCCCCGGCACCCCCCCCGGGCCTGGACTTCTACGCCTGCGTGAACGGGGTGAACACCAGCGGAGCCGTCCAGCTGGTGCCCTGCGTGTCCGCCCGCGTCAGATCAACGCCCCTCCTGCAGGTGACGGACAGCGCGGAGAAGGGCAAAGCCAAGCCCAGGGCATCGGGGGGCGGGGTTCCGTCAGGGGTGGGGGGAACGGGGTCGTCGGGCGGAGGGGTGACATGCTGTTACACGACCATGGATGACCTGCAGCAGGGCAGGGACTGGCCTGTGGATGGGGCCACAGCACAGGGAGACGGACAGGGGGAGAGACTGAGCACAGAGCAGGGTCAGATACCCGCTACCTCACTGTCAGCTGAAACTCAGGGGTTTGAGCCCTGAACACGGCTGTTTAAGCCAGCACACACACACACACATGCATACACACACACACACACACACACACAAACACACACACACATACATACACACACACATCCACAAATGCATACACACACACAAACACACACACATACATACACACACACATCCACAAATGCACACACACACACACACAAACAGACACACACATACGCATACACACACAAACGCACACACACACACACACACAAATGCACACACACATACACACACACCCACAAACGCATACACACACATACCCACACACACAAACACAAACGCACACACACAAATGCATACACACACACAAACACAAACGCACACACACACACACAAAAACACAATCTGTACACGCTTGCACAAACACACATGCGTGCACACACACCCGACATGGGGGCTCAGGCAGTAAGTCGTCTGGCAGTCGGAGGGTAGCAGGTTCGATCCCCCTCCCGGGCTGTGTCGAAGTGTCCCTGAGCAAGACACCTAACCCCCAAATGCTCCTGACGAGCTGGTCGGTGCCTTGCATGGCAGCCAATCGCCATCGGTGTGTGAGTGTGTGTATGTGAATGAGAAGCATCAATTGTACAGCGCTTTGGATAAAGGTGCTATATAAATGCCAACCATTTACATTTTTACACCGACACAGGCCCTCACACACAAACATGCTTGGAGGCACAAATGCAAACTTGTTGCTTTTTTATGTTTGCCAAATTATCGGGTCAGACTGAAAACTGTGGCGACATTCGTCTGTATGCTTAAGGAGAGAGAGAGAGCTGAAGCACTAGCAGCTGCATGCTAATTACCATTAGCCATTCAGCCTAAGAGTATCAGTATTAGAGAGACATCAGTTTGCTCATTGGCTCCCCTTGTTGCCACAAATGCTTCTGTTTCTTTAGGTCTCCAGTAGCTTCCCGGACTGTACGACCTTGTTTGTTCATTTCGTATGAAAATACGGCAACATAGAATTTAATACCGCAACATATACTGTATGTACTGCATTTAGCCTTAAAGGCTAATGTTTGCTAACATACTGAGGGTGATGTCTTTTTGATGTGTCATTTTATTTTTTATGCTTTTTTAATGCTTTTTTTAAAGCACAAAGGTTATGGTATCATTTATTTTATTGCTTTCATCCATAAACACACACACACACAAACACACACACTGTGCTCTTGTTATTGGAATCGAAGTGCACTGTCCATGGTAGCCTTTGGGAGCAACTTGCGGTTGAAATGTGAGCCAATTTTTCAGTCTCTTTTCAATCGTACCAGTTTGGTGCCGTTGAAGGCACAGATGGTAAACATGTCTGACCATACTCACCAAAAAAACCCAACAACCTGCTTTCTGTCCCTGGGTTTTTCCATAGGCCGTGTATATACAGAAGCTTCATATGTTCATGAGATGTCAGCACGTTGACGATCACTCTTGTTCACACTGCCCCTACTGGCCGTTAGTGTCCTTACGGCTCAAACTCGACTTGCAGAGTTGACTGAATTGTTGGAGGCAGAAAGTGGCTGATTTGATGAAATTGATGTCGATCAGTCGGAAGGCATCCGGTTGTGAATCAGAATTAGGAGGAGTCACAGATCTGTGTGATTGCTCTCCTGGGTCAGAGCTGAGACATTGAAATCGACTCGGATGCCACTCCACACCCAAGCCAAGGACAACTGGGAAAGTCAAAGTCTTGAAAAGGATTGAGACATGGCTTCTCCAGGAAGACGGAGGATGGACTGCTGTTGTTATGTGAAAAGCAGCAGATGACAGTGCCTCCAGGCACCATGATGAAAAGGGGGAATATGATGAATTTGGGAGGCTACATTCCTTCAAAGGCATAACACATACACCTGGTATACCAATCATTGTCATTTGCCTAATATATTGAAACATGCTGGACAGAAGTTGGTTTGATGTAGCTGATGTGTGTGTGCAGGCTGATGTGTGGGTGCATGTGTGCGTGTGTGTGCGTGCATATGCGTGCTCCGTGCGTGAGTGTGATATGTGCGTTCATACGCATGAGTGCTGTGTGTGTGTATGCGCGTGTGTGTGAGATATGGTGTTATTATATTAGCATATGCATTCCAGACAGGATTAAAGCACATGCAGCAGAAGGCTAGGATTTTGGCAGCGATGGACTTGTATATCATGCTAACAAACAGATTATCTTATTCTGGTTTGTGCTTTTAAGACTGCTGCCCTAGACTGTGAATTTGACACAGAATCATTGTGTCAGTTTTCATTCCAGATCAAATCACTCCTTTTGTGCACTTGAGGCAGATGAACAGTTTGTTTCTGAATCTGAGATAGAATCACTGTGTTGCATTATCTATTGCACATTTGTCGGTAGGCTTAAAATTGCTTTGTGTTGGTTTGTCAAGATGTACAATTTTAAATGATATAAATAAAGTTTATTTAGGCCTCCAGTGATGGTGTTATATTGTGTGTTACCACAGGCTCGTAATGCTGCAGAAAATGTATTTGTGTTTTTGCCTTATCTGTGTGGACTTTTTTCAAACTCGCTTTTTACTGCTCTGAAAGACGGTCACAGTAAAATCTCAAATTAAAAATCCTGTCACAATTCTCACAGGAGTGCATTCCTGTTCCTTCCCTGATCCCCTGCCCCCCCACATTCCCAAAACTATGGTGGCTCTTTCCAATAAACATTCCTTGTCCCCCACCAGGACCAGAAGTCTTAAAGCTCCCGGCCAGCACCTCTCATGCATCGTCCAAAAACCAGACAACTGTTCTGTCAGGGGCCGTGTGAAAATGTGTGAACTGTTCAAATACAACCTGTCTCTTACCTTCTCTTCTGAGAGCGAATTACACTCTGTTCTGAGCACTTTGATGTAGTGGATGAACTTTCACATATCCTGAATAAATCCTAAAGTTAGCCGACAAGTGTCTGTCTGTCTTTTTAGACATAACTCCTTCCTCGCACACACAGTGCAGAACCCCCCCCCCCCCAAAAAAAACACTGAACTAAAATTGGTAGTCTGCAGTATGTTAAATTGCAGATCCAGATGATTGTGGTGTGTGTATGTGTGTGTGTTAGGCACAGTGACTGGTGTGACTGCACTCCACAGGTTATTAATATAGCACCAATGTCACTGTGAGCTGCAGATAAAACAGCACAGAGAAAAACAGTGCACATATAAAGAGAGGACTCCAAAATAGAGTTTGCATGAGTAAGAGGGCTTTATAAAATGGAGTTTGCATAAGTAAGAGGGCTTTATAAAGTGGAGCTTTCAGGAGGAAGATGTCTCTTTAAAGCAGAGTTTGTGTGAGGAATGGGACTCTTTAAAATGGAGGTTTGAAAGAGAGGGGCTTTTGGTACACAGAGGGCTGCTCTGTGTGGATCTGGCAGAGAGAGAGGGGAGTCCTTTCTCCCGTGAACAGTGGAGACACCAGGAACAGTGGAGACACCAGGAACAGTAACTCACTGAAAGTAAGCCGATGATTTCTTGTAGTCCACTCATGAAAAATGGCTCAGAAAGTTATCTTACACGGTTCAAGAGGAAGAGATGAACAACATTTTGCATTTGTCTGGTATGTTTCACACCTGATCATTATGGAGTTTCTTCAACCGATTGGGGAAGTCTTTGTAGTTCTGTAATATTCACTGCATAGGCAATGCACACTGCAGACATTCCCAGCTCCAGTGCCAGTTACTGCCCTTGAATGTTTAAAAGCCTCCTTGTTGCTTTCACCAGAGCTATGAGATTCTGATTCTCCAATATTAAGGTTTTCATATTGCCCTTCTGGTGGAATTCAATAAAAACAACTGTCAGTATTGTGCTAAAAATCTGCAGACGAGAAATAGTTTAGCGCTGTGAAGAAGACTGCACACCTTTCTCCCACACATTTTCACAGCAACCCAAAAGGTTCAGAACATTTATGGACAATTTGTGAGCACCCATTCGGGAGAATTGTAGAATATGTTGTTCCCAAATTTCTGTTTAAAAGAGGCACCATATGCATTTCATGTTGGAGTTTTGACTAGGTCTCTGCCTTTATTACTTGTTAAAATAGGCAGTGTTTTCAAAGACAGATTCCCACGTGTAATCATCCAGAAAAAATATTAGGATTAAAAAGCTTAGTATATAGATATTTTTCTGCAAAAAGATTTCTTATCACAAGTCATGTTTCTTTTTAAATTAAATGTCTTGGCATGTGTGTGCATGGCTGAATAAGTACTGTAGAGAAGCAGCCATTTTGAATCCTGTCGTGATTCAGTTCAGTTGATTTAATGTAACAATAACAATGCAGGTGATAAACGGCTGAAATACTTCAGTGGTGCTGGACTCGTAAATAAACACCGCTCGGGTATTGTGTGTTTGTGTGCGGTGAGAGTGGTGAGAGGTAATGGCTTGGCACTGCAGAACTCGAGGGGTTAATATTCCAGACAGGCCGTACTGTGTCACGCTGCTCTGGGAGGGTGGGTGGGGGGGGGGGGGGGGGGTCTAGGGGGTTATAGGGGGAAATGGGGAAGGCCCTCCCACTAGAGTTGCCAGTCAGAGAAACCACTAAATTTAGGATTGCCCCCCAACCCTACCGCTCATCCTCATTCTATTTACCTCTCTCTCTCTCTCTCTCTCTCTCCTCAGAGTTGCAGAACAGAAGCCCCGCTGTGGACCCTCAGGTAAGACGAATGTGAGGGACAGGTATTGTGCTGGGGGAAGGGGGAGGAGAGGGGGTAAATCTGATTTGAGGGGAACTAGAGCTTGGGGGTGGATTTGACGATTGGGACAAAAGTCCCGACGGCCCTCGCTCTAGTGTCTTGTGGTTTTGTTTTCAGCCTGCCCCTCGGGTAATTCTTACAGACCTTGTGCAGCTGTCTCAGTCACTATAAATACACACATCTACACGCATCATGCCGTCTGTGTCTCCTATGGGGCTATTCACGCTGTGTTGAGACATTGCACTTCTATTCACTGAAACAGCAGCCAAAGGTAACCAACTGTGTGTGTGAGGGTCTTTCATCTTTCTCCTACTTGAAAGGACCTGTCTTTTAAGTCACAAAATCACAAAAAACCCCCATAAAATAAGCCATGGCTTCATTTGTAAATGCTTTGATTGGTGTGAAGTACAATTTCTTTGTGTTGAAGTCATATTGAGTCATATTGATTGAAAGAGTGTCATTTTATTTTTACAGGAAATGCTATTTCAGGCTTTAAATAGTCAAATGCTAAGTCACGCAGCTAGAAAACTATACTCATTCCTGTTTGTGTGGGTACTTCTCAAAGAGCTATCTTTGGCTTTCCACGTGTAACTATCTTTGTGAGCAGCTGTGCAACTAGTGTGTTCATTTGTTGACTGTATATGCATTTCACCAGTATACAGGGTTGCCATGGCGTCCGGGGGGAATAATGACAATGATCCAGATCAGGAGGTACCAGAAGACAGCAGGGCCGATGTCAGGTCCATCCAGTCCTACTATCTCCGCTGTCCTTCCCCCAGCAGGTCCGTACACCAAACCCTGCTCCTTAACGTTGACCCTCTCAGGCAGGGGTGCACAACTCCAGTCCTTGAGGGCCGGTCTGCGTACTGATTTTTGTTCCAACCAATTGCCTTGTTTTTAATTTGCTGACAGCTCTATAAATTGGGTGCCTCATCTTCCCTTTGCTGGTTTTGTTCCGTAAGGGCACACCTCTGGGTAATGGGTGCCACACTGCTCCTCTCACTCTTGCACGTGGAGGAGGAGGATTATGGCAAGAGTGAGATGAGCACACACAGCTCTATAAATTACCCTGTGACACAAAAAAATAACTTTCATGGCAATGGCAAATAACCAAATTGCATTTTCCTCAGTTTAACTTATAGATATAGCTACCAAATTGAACATGGTGCTTCCTTACCAAAATATCTGATAATTGACAGAACCTTTTTTGATATATTCTTTCATTTCAATTTCACGGGGTATTTTATGTGGAGAAATGGCAAAGAATCAGAATTTTAAGCATATGCATGGACAGGTTTTGCAGTGTTTTAAATAATACATCAATAAAACAAAACTGCAAAAGATCAGCTGTTGAGTCATTCATCATAGTGAAAAAATAAGTCTGACTTAATCCACTGAGAAAATAAAATTTTAACTAATATGCACATTTTCTTCTTTTAAATAATTAATGAGTTAATTTGCATATGTTCAAAAGTTCAAAAAAGTTCACATTTACCCAAAAGTTTGCATTTCTGTCCACATTTACAATATATAATGTCATTTTTGTAATTCTGCTTGGTCTATGGCGGAATTTATATACCAGGTAATATCACCCAGGTGTTCCTGGTCCTGATTTTTAATCACTGGGCCAAGGTTTAAATGTTAAACAACTGGCAACTAGCTATTATTAAAACAACATGCTACTAATTCCCACACAATATTAAGGTACCCTCCTTTGGCCAGTGTAGGCTGTGGACTGACATTCATGTTTGGCCATCCAACTGTATCAATGCTGGTAGCATAACATACATACCTCTGGAACAAAAAATGTATTTAAATCCCCTTAGTTGCAACTACCCATCACGGCTCCACTCCATACGGCCGAGATACTCAAATATGGCCCTCAAGGCCAGTAGTACAGGTGGTTTTTTTAGACCTGAAAGTTATTTGATTAATGCCACTGATTTGCCGGAGATTTAACTCACCTGGTGAATGACAGCAACATTGACCACTGTTTCACTGTTCTCTGACAACTGCAGGTCCACAGTGATTTCAGAAACAGAGAGCATCTTCCTGGAACCCATCCACCTCTCTTCTGCAGTGGCTGCCAAAAAGATTATCAGAGAGGGTGAGGTATTAATAACCAACCACATACACAGTGGCATTTCAGCATTGGCATCATTATTTTAGAGTCACAATGTGTTCAGGTGCACCTTAAACCTCAACTGATCTCAATTACAACACAAAAAACTTCCAATATTTGAAAATATGTTTTTAAAATCATTTAAAGGCCGCAATTTCAGGCTTCCGTGGCTTGCTGGGTGAAGGGTCTCACAACTTCAAAAGTATGTGGTTCAAAATGTGCCTGACTGGTGACTCTAACTGCTCATAAATGCCTCTTTTTACAGAGCTGAAGCCACGAGCAGTCAAGGTCAGGCCAGTTCCAGAGAGCATGCTCGAGTCAGCCAGGCAGCTCATGTTTGAGGATCTGTACATCCGTGTGAAGGACATGTTGGATGACACCAGCTCTTATAACACCCCGTGCCTGCTGGACATTCAGCGAGCCTTGGTGCAAGACCGACTGGAGGCACCCTTCAACCCTGTTGACGAGGTGTGGCCCAACATCTTCATTGCAGAAAAGTGAGTAACCCCAGAAACAGTGTTTGTGTCTGTTATATAGAGCGGTATTTTGAATGTCACACCTCCATTGTGTTGTGTTGCTTTGTCCAATTGGTTGCACATCCGCCTTGCAGAACAGTAGCACTCAACAAGTCACGTCTGAAACGGATGGGAATCACCCACATCTTGAACGCAGCCCATGCCACAGGTGTATATACGAGCAAAGATTTCTACAAGCACATGAAAATCCGGTACCATGGAGTCGAAGTGGATGACTTCCCATACGTGGACATCTCCCTGCACTTCCGCAAGGCTGCAGAGTTTCTGGATGAGGCCCTGCTGACACATCAAGGTGAGGGCTGAGGGTAGGGGCCAGAGGAGCCTTGGTGATTGCAGGAGTGGGGACCTTAAACACCACGACATATAGGAAGCCCGGGTCCTGCCATGCCATAGTGTCTGCTCACTGCTGGGCTCAACACTGATGCAGGAGGGTGCATGAACTAGACTGATCACCACAGCGAGATAGCTCTGCAGTCAATAGTACAGTAAATACCAGGGTCATTTGTGGAATGTTGTGCTCTTGCTATATATTTGTTCTGAGCATGCCACTGCATATCATGCCAGAGTTGTAGGGAACTCTGTTTATAAAAAAAACTTCCAACCCCACAAATATAACAGCATTATTCCATTAGCATTAAGCAGTTGATTTAGACATAAAAAGGTAATTGAGCCCTCAGAGTGCAGTTATTTGATTGTAGATGATCTGAAGTAAATAGCAATGAGGTGTTTTGGACATTATTCATGTTTGATTTAATCAGAAGTGATTTTGCAGTGGGCAAGTGATTATTTAAGTGATGAGCTAAAGAAAAAAATCTATAACTTGTTCAGTCCTAAAGAGTGGAGATCTGAATACAATAGAAGGGATGCTCAGTACAACCTGGTGGCTCTCTCTTTCACCCCCTGTAGGAAAGGTGCTGGTGAACTCCGTCATGGGAATCAGTCGCTCCGCAGTTCTTGTGGCAGCCTACCTCATGATCTTCCATCACATGACCATCATGGAGGCCCTGCTGGTGCTTCGTAAGAAGCGGCCCATCTGCCCTAATGAGGGTTTCCTGAAGCAGCTGCGTCAGCTGAACGAGGCCCTGCTGCAGGAGAGAGATGGGGATGAACGCAGTGACAATCTCAGCCAGGGCTCTGCTATCGAGGCACACACTCATCAGGAAGAGGAGCAGAGTGTCCTGGGTACTGAAGTGCATTCCATTGCCGTGGAGGAGGAGAATTATGGCAAGAGTGAGATGAGCAGTGTGGCACCCATTACCCAGAGGTGTGCCCTTACGGAACAAAACCAGCAAAGGGAAGATGAGGCACCCAATCTGCCCAATGAACAGAAGGTGGATGTCGTCAATGAGTGCATGGTCCGTGAGTGGCAGCAGAAGAATGAAAGGTACCAGGGTGAAGACTGGTGTCAGGCAAAGCTGCCAAGAGAAGATAAGGACACCCTCCTGGCTGGAAGTGACCACCTTCCAGGGAACTTGGAGAGTGTCCGCAGTGTAGACGTTCAGACCCTGAAGGAAAAGCTGTGGGCCAGAGGGACGTGGCGCTACCCACAGGAAGACTCCACATCCACTATGGGAAGCAGCTATGCTGACATGGGGAAACAGCGACTTGTAGAGACTGAAAAGGAGCCAGCGAACCAATACAGGAGCAGACACCAGGATGAGGGCAACATGACTAGGGCCATGTATCAACAAGTAGATGATGGGAGTCTCTCAGAGACTCGCCCCCTCTACAGGTCCTGTTTGAAGAATAAGGACACATTGACACCTCTTGAGTGGAGGCATGTGAGGCGGATCCAGTTTGGGTGGAATGAGGACACTGACATCATGAAGACACACATTACTGACTGGGACACCAAAGTACCTGGGCTGGAAGATGTTGACCTCACAGCATACCAGGCTTGGAAACTGAAACAGCAAAAGAAGATGGGAGCTCAGAATAAGGATGAGATTGTAGATCTCAGCAGAGATCGGGACTCTGCGTCAGCTAAGAGGAAGGAGCACCATGAGAATATCTTGGAGCACTCCCACCGAAGCCTGGAGGAAGGTCAGTCCACATCCGGCTGGGACACAGAGAGCTTGCTGAGCATTGGTAGTGTCCCAGTCTCCACAGCCTGGTCCAAAGTATCCAACAGGAGTGCAAGTGACAATGCCACCTCCTTGCTAAGCATGCAAAGCAGTTGTTCCTCTTTATCGCAGATCCACAGTGAACTGGGCCAATCGGATCCTCCCATGATCCCATCCCAAACTGCACCACAGGTCCTCATAGAGCCTACAGCCCTTTTGCCTGACACTCAGAAGCCTGAGGTAGTAAACTTAACCAGCATTCAGAATTTGATCTCCAATGTCGTAACAGAAAACCTTTTCCAAAAGCAAGATGAGGCGATGAAGATGGAGGAAAATGTGCCTCCAAACATGCTATCATGTGGGGAGAACACAGTGGATGAGGGTAAGACATCAATACAGAGCGAAGCCTCATACTTAAGCTCTCTATCCCAGAGCAGGCCTGAGTCTGTGCTTTCTGCCCATGCGACGTCTAGCTTCTCAAGCAAGGGTGCCTACAAAGGGAAGATCACGGACACTAGCGTACCCCTCTGCAGTCTCTTCCAGGACCAAGTGGACAAGTTGGACGCTGTGGATAAGGAGATTAAGTTTGAGATGAGGGGCAAGATAACTACCTATGAAATGCAGAAGACTGCCACAGACAACAAACGCAGCACCTTGTTCAACAAGAAGCCAAAAGAGGAGAGCAATGAGGATGATGAGGACCACAGTGTTGAAATGTCAAGTAAACACAACCCAACTCAAACCCCAACTCATTCCACTCACCCTGAGTGCCGTAATGCTAAGGGTACTAAGCCTCAAAACTCCAGTTACTTTCCATTTGAAGAGCAGGTCACAGAGGGCACATTTGCTAGGGAACAAGAGGAACATGAAAGGATATCAAGATTTTACCCCAGAGCTGTGAGTGAGCGGTCAGCATCCAATCAATTCCAAGCCGGTGGCACAAATGTTGAATCCCATCAAGATCCTTGTTCAGAACTTCCACACCACTCCAAGTTGCCCCCGGTAGAAGACTTCTTGTCCAATAGTCTGGCAGAATCCAAAAGCAGGAGAATGTGGAGATCTTACACTACTGATGTAGAGGAGAAGGAGGAGGAGGAGCTTCAGGACTACACAGTAAAAAGGAAGGTCAGACACTAGTCTGGGTATAAAGACACAGAGGTAAACCAAGGAGGACAAGTAAAGAAGGAAAAGGAGGAAGATGGGCCCTCCTACATGAGCCAGCATCGGATAAGCTCTTCAACAAAGGCAGAAGAGGATCAGTGGTGATACTGAGAAGATGAGATTTCATACAACCGCTGACAGCTCCTTGGATGCAAATATTTCTTTCAACTTCTGAAAATAGAAAACTTCATAAGTTTGTTTGTTTGGTTATGTTAACTTAAATGAAAACTTGAGGAGCTATGTGCTTTCTCATGTGCAGTCCTTAGTTTTGTTGAGGACACAAAGAACAGCAGTATGACTAGCCATCATTTTCACTCACTATATAGTATTTGGACGGTAGTGATTTCAAATGAAGGAATGGGTGTATGTTCACACAATTACATATAATGTAGAAGAAAATAACATGTGACACATACAGATGCCATTTTCTGGACAATATTTCATAAACTATCACACATGATATGTCATGAAATTTAAATCACAACCTCACATCTATTGTTGCCTCATTCCATTAATGGACAATGCCACAAATATAATACATTTCACCATTTCACAATTGCGTTATCGGTGTATGTCAATCAGGTATAATCGTCCCAAATGTTTTTTTTTCCTTGTCTCTCTGTGCTAGTATCTGAGAAGAATCTAAGACCAGATGGTCTACATGGTTTAAATGTGCTAGGAACACAGTGTGATTTGTGTGTCGAATACAATAGACTTGTGTCATGTTTATATTTTAATGGGAGAGGTTACAATAAGGGAGTACTTTATTTATAGTACCTTATAAAGTGCAGGAAATGGCACCAGGTGAATAGGATACTTCCTTATGGGCCATTTGTCTTGGATTATGTCAAGTGCTGGTAGCATATAATAAATGAGGGTATTTTTTCTTTGCTGTAATATACCAGGCATAAAATACAAACAGTGAACATGAGCTATGACACAAGCATAAGATTGTGCATGTTTGCCAAGCAAAGAGATCTTGACAAACTGTTTAGTTTAAACATTATTAGAGTATTGATTATCAGTGAAACAAAAAGAAAACTCCCTGCTTTTATGTTCTGTTTGAGGAAACAGCAGCAGAACATTGACTCCTGCATAACTTGCTCTCCTTCCAGGGCATTTGCAATAAACTACCTGCGATCCGCCCGGAGTCTGCCTGATAATTCCTTAAGCGGAGGTACCACAAGTAAATTTGACAAAAAAACTTTCCTCCAATCAATCAATATTATATTTTATATTTTGAATGCAGACACAAATGTAAATATGCAAATTAGCTCATAAATAATTAAAAGATACATATTTGCATATTGGCGCATTACTTTTCTCCTCAGTGAATTAAGTAGTTTTCTTAACTATTCCTTTTTCTGTTTTCAGTGTGATGAATGACTCAACAGCTGGTAATTTAGTGTGTGTGTGTGTGTGTGGGGGGGGAAATTTTGTTTTATTGATGAATTATTGATGATTTGTCCATATAAAACTCTACATAACATGACACACTATTTAAAAAAAGTTTTTTTTGTTAAAAAGGAAATCTTTCATTTAGAGAAAATAAGTTTTTTTGGTGCTTACTTGGTATACTTGACACAGCTGGTATAAAATGATCAAACATTCAAATGAAGTGTCCTTCATTCCTACAGTGAAGTATGGTGGGGGGATTGTCTCTGCTTAGTCTAATGAACTGTCAGTCGCTTTGGATAAAAGCATCAGATAAATAGCTGAAATGTAGAAGAAATCTGATGAATAGTGCTTCCACCAAAGATTAAGGTGAAGGGTCTGCGCAAGTAATATTTTCATTTTAATTCTCTTTAAAATATTTGTTGATATTACTAATTTTTTACTGGTTTCGCTACTCAGCACTACAACGTACAGGGTAAAAATGGTAGCGCATGGAGGTGGATTTCTGTGACATTCAACACATACACACCTGGTAAGAGGCACTGGCTCTGCATGTTGACTCATTTATTGATAACGGTTGCAAGTCAAAACGGTTGTTTTGACTTGTAGGCTACACAATTTCCTGTGGCTCACTCACCACAGTTAGATGGTCAATAAATAAATCATATTCTAATATGATATATAATATAATAGTATTCTTATTGCCTTTTCTTTATAGCTATAGGCCTACAACTTCTATTATACACGTTTTACCTCCCAAAGGTAAAACCCAACTAAAACTGATTTTTACGAAGTTAGTTAAAATTGTTGTGGGCTACAATAAGCAATTTAATGTGCACGCCATTTTTTAGTTTCTGTGAAATTTCCTAGAAATAAAAACAGATGCGACCTAGCATTAAAACTCTGGCGTGTATAAATTGGATGTTTTCGACATGTCTGAATTTGTCTAAGTCTTCAAAGGTGCGAGATAACTCAACTTTACACAAGGAAATCAAACCCGCGTTCAGAGACCTTAGCAAGTCTCTACAAGTTCACTTACTTAATCCCTCTCAAATTCACAAGGCAATGGCAAAGTCAGTTGCCCATACCATTTCTGCTTTCGTTGACAAATGAATGTGTTCTGAACACAATTGCCTGCCATCATTCATCATAATTTCTGGATAAAACCAAGTCCACAACCTAAAACTGCAGCTAAGGCTTGACGTTACTTCGTGTTTACTTGGGCAGCTTACCTCTTACTACATAATTATTCAAAATTTCCCGCCCAGGAATAAACACCGGAAATGCTAAGCTAGAGTTTTTGCATAATATTATTTAAAAGTTTTTGCAAATTTGCGTTGTTTTTCTGTTTCATTTTTTCTGTGTAGTTCGTCACTTTCACCATAGGCAGCTGTTCACTTTTTAATTAGATAAATATTTAACACGTGCCAACAGTTTCGCAGAGAGACTCTTGCTGTAGGCGCAAATGATACATGAGTTGAATGTGTTGTATTTTTATTAATTAAAAATAACGATATTCGCACACATAATGCAAATTCTTGTGGTGGCGCGGGTGTAGTTTTCTATCTCGGGGCTGGGATTTCTGGTTAAATATTCAAAATGGCGGATGGAGGAGCAGCGAGTCAACATGAGAGTTCGGGACCAGGTAATCATTACTGCATTTTACATATTCATATTCATATTCAAACGCTCTTTCTCTCAACCTGGATCGGGACGAGAGAGAATCAAAACAAAAAAACTTTACATAATTTATTAGTAATGCAGTGCTATGATTTAGATCTAGCTAGTTGGCTATTTCTCAGACCCCGACGAGGAAACTGGGACAGTGCAATGGCAAATTTAAAGGAAAAAAAGACCCATTTCTTTCTTGTGAGATTATAACCTACTGAGCACGTTACATATTCATATTCCTGCCCAGTTACCGCAATTTTGCATATTTTATTAGTAATCAGCGACACGGTTGTGTAATTTATTTCGATTTTTCTGATGTTCTGAAAGGTAATGTTAAACGCGAGTAGCTACCAAAGGCTAAACGCAAGCATGCTAGCTATGTGCTTTGTGTTTGATATTGCAACGTGACCATTACCTAGCCTAGCTTTTACATATTCATTTGCTCGCCAGTAAGACGCGCATATTTTGCCGTCGTCTTCACATTGTAAATATCTCATCTTCAGGGAGAGGCTTGCTTAGTGTATAATTATAAGAGTGCAAGGATGTGTATATATGCCGATTTATGCTATCCTTTGTGCCATCTTTGCAGCAGGCTTCCAGCTTGTTGGGTTATTCATTCGCGCGTCCCTCCGGACGGCGCCGAGTTCGGCAACATTGGCAAACAAACTAGCTAACAAAACACGATCTTTTACTTATCTGTTGATTATATTAACGTTACTCCGTAGATGCCAGCTACAGGCTGAGATAAATATTCCCATAGAGAACAATGGGAACGGTTCGCTAGATCATGTCACTCCACGCCTTTTTATGGCTGGCCAACTAGCGTTTAATAATAAGCTAGCTAGCCACGCTATCTTCACATTACCATGGTGTTAGCCAGTCGTATACATAAACCGCCGATTTATTTTGATAGCAAAGTTTAACTGCTACATAGGCTACTTCCATGGATAAGTAGGTAGCTGGGCTAGTAAGCTAATGTTAGATGTCTCTCTTGATTTCTGAAATAATAACGCATTAACATGATTATAGCTAGTCAAAAATGTGATTGCGCTATCCTTAGCTAGCTAGCTTATTTTATCCTCACAAGAACCTTTAGCGAGATCCAAACCCCAAACATGAACTTGGACCTGATCACAACAGATCCAAGTGTTTCGAACTTGTCGCTAGACACTAGCTATGAATCGATTTGCCTGTGCACAGCTATCGAGACGTTCTTGATGAATTAAAACTACCCCCCCCCCCCCCCCAGGTCGTTTGAACGAAGCACACACCTACAGCATAATGTTTCTCACTAAATAAGATTTATATAATATGCTGATCAGTTTAGCTGGCTTTAACCTAGGTTTATATTTCAGTTGCTATATTTGGCGTTCAATACGGTTTCTTCAGTGTTGCCCTTGGTGTACTGACTTGCCTTACTGTTGAGAGTAGCTAGTTAGCAATGAAGCCTAGCGCCAGCTAACTAACGTTTGCATTTTTTGTTTTCAGTATTTAAAGTTGTTCGCGACTACCTTGTGTGATGTTGGTTATCTGTGAGATCTGAAGCTGGCTTGGCATAATCTTTAGGTAGCTAGATGGCTAATGATGTCTGGTTGTTGTTTCTTCAGTGTAAACCCCCCAAATCGTCCATTTCAAAAACTCAACTACAGTAGCATGGTTTGCTAGCAGTATTGTGCTTTTGAATGGTAGTTAAAGTTAATGTTTCTTTTGAATTGATAAAATCTAAGTCTGCAAGAAGCTAGCTACATACGTTAGCTGTATGTTTGTCTTGGAGCTAACTTGCACAGAAGACTTGTATGGGGTGGTGTTTGTTTACAATGCGTCTGAATATATTAAAGTGTCTCATTAGAATTTCTAATTTGGGGAGGTTTCTTTTATTTAAAATGGCCGAATTGATCTCCGCCTCTCATGTTTAGTAATGTTTTATCTTGAACAGCGACTCGCTGGTCTTGGTATATTTTTATCGAATAATGTGCTTTGGGATTGTCTAATTTCCTTTTTAGTTTTATTAGCGAATTTCAGGCCTACTACGATGTCCGAGGCCCAAGTCTCCCCTCAAGGCCCAGGCTGTAGTTGAAAAGCAGGCCGCGGTGTTTATTTAATTATTTATGCTATTTTTTAGCTGCTTGTCATGTAGTCTTAACTAGTACGTGATTCATCCTGCTTGGTATATTGCATTTAATATAATTGAATTTATCTAAAATAGAGTTTTTATGATTGAAAAACTGGCGATCTTGTCTATGCTAGGCTTGCTTTTGTTGTATCATCAGGAAAACGTCATTGGTTAACTTGCTGGTTAGCTAACGTTTGCTGCGAGGCAGAAGTTCAACGTTTGAACAACATTGGATGTTTTATAGTTATCGTTACTTTATTTAAAACGTAATGTTTACAATGCTACTTTCTTTGTGTGTAATTGCCTGTATATTGCCAGCCATTAGTAATTCTGCGATTCAGTATCAAATGACGAGACAAGAATATTATCATGTTGATTTCGCGGAGCTAGTCCCAATAATATTTTTTTGCTTTAATATTCATGCAGTTGCTTTGCTTAAGTTATGCGTTATTTTTGTTGGTTACCTAACGGAATCTAATTTAAATATTTTCTGTTGTGAACATGTAGTATAACGTTTACGTTATAGCATGCATGTTTAATTGGCTAACCCCCTTTCCTGCTTGTGAAACTAAATTCAACTAAATGCCTACGGGACTGGTTCGTAAAGCAAGCGATGCGCCTGGTAATGTTTGAGGGTTATTCAGTATGGCTGTACTGATAAACTCAGTGTTGTCAGGGTGTTTTCTGTGGTACGAGTCAAGTAATTATTCTAAAGAATGCAGCATAGATTCAGTGGAATCTCCTCTCGCTCGGAGCCTGGATTCTGAACAGCACTTAAAAAGCTATTCCCTGTAGGGCCGCATTCCCCCTTCTTTGTCCAGAATCCTTTCTTTTTGTCTTCTGGTAACATTTGTGGCAGTTTACCAACAGTGTATTCATTTATTTTGCTACCGACTTCTTTCCCTAAGCACCAAGCTCCTATGTTTTGGGTTTGAGCGACACAAAGCTCTGTAAAGATGAGGACTTTGTGTACTGAGTACTGAATGTTGAACAAGACCCTTTTTGCCACGGACAGGCCTGCTTTTGTTGTGTCTTCCAACGGTGCACATTCTGCTCCCCAAATGCTTAACTATAGCGTTTATGGGCATAGTGATGAGGCTAATATGAAACTATTTCTTATGAAAAGGAACAATTAAGGAGATATGTAATTTCACACAAGAAACCTATGAGCAGTTATTTCAGTCTATAAAGCTGATGAAAACTAGGCTGCTGTTCAGTATTGTAGCTATAGTTCAGAAATGCTTTTAATGTGTAGCAGGTTTCTATTTCTGTTTCCGGGCCAGGGGTCTGAAAATAAATATTGAATTCTTTGCTGCCTTACTGGCATCTGCTGAAGTAAATAAAACACCTTTTCCCCCCCCACTCCATATTACCCAAGCAACTCCAAATGTTTGGGTGGATCACTGTATTAGTGAGGATGAGCAGAGCAGACATGATTGACGGTGTGATTGTGTGTCCCCTGAATAGCTCAGTTAAAAAGGCCCTTTTCATGAGCACAGGTAGGACCTGTGCCCCAGGGGGTCCAGCCCTAATCCTGAAGAGCTGCAGTGTATGCTGGGTATTGTTGGCGCTCAGCACTTAAGTGAGCAATTAAAGTAGTCGATTACACCACTAACTGGGTCCAAGTTGGTGGCTGATTTGGAAGTCTGCAATGGAAGAGTAGTCTGAACGCTCACCCAAAAAAGGCCAAATAATCACATGTGAAAAATTGAAAATTCCACACTTCTTTCCATGCCACTAAAAATATATTTTTAATTAGAAAATAACCGGCGGCACGGATGGTGCAGTGGGTAGCACTGCCGCCTCACAGCAAGGAGGTCCTGGGTTCGAATCCCCGTCGGCCGGGGCCTCTCTGTGTGGAGTTTGCATGTTCTCCCCGTGTCTGCGTGGGTTTCCTCCGGGTACTCCGGTTTCCTCCCACAGTCCAAAGACATGCAGGTTAGGCTGATTGGAGAGTCTAAATTGCCCATAGGTATGAGTGTGTGAATGAATGGTGTGTGTGCCCTGCGATGGACTGGCGACCTGTCCAGGGTGTATTCCTGCCTTTCGCCCAATGTATGCTGGGATAGGCTCCAGCCCCCCTGCGACCCTGTTCAGGATAAGCGGGTTAAGATGATGGATGGATGGATGGATAGAAAATAACCGACATTTCTTTGGCAGTATGCCAGGGTGATTTGGAAGTTTGAACGAAAACCCGGAAGTCCTCCCCAGGACCTGAGTTTGCTAGCTGTGCTAGTGCATGTACATCGCATGGTAGAGTGTTGGCCTTTTCATTTTCTATCTTTGGGCAGAATCTGCAGAGGCATGGCACAATTGAGCCATCTTGCCTTTGATTGACCGATTAGTCATAGGTAGGACTGACCCATCAGGGCCGTCCATGACGGTTATGTGTTTTTGTCATAGACTGCAGAAAAAATGTGGTCCAATTGTCTGGGAAGTCACGCATTGCCTTTCCATGGGGTTGTGAAAGGCGCTTTGAACCTGCAAAAGTGCAGTTTGCAGTCACCGCCATTTTGCGCTGATTGGAGCCAGAGACCGTAGGAAAGGGGGGGCCCTTGTATGGGCATGAAGTCTGGGAGAGTGCTGGTTGTCCACTATGCATGAGAGGCAGTTAACTCGGCGGTGACTTAAACTGTCCCTGATTCGTCCACAAAATATTAAAATGTTTCCCAAATAACACAATACCATAACAAATCAGAACTTGGGGCGGCATTAGATGAAGGAGAATAAACGCCTATTTGAAACAGGTTGCTGAAAGGCCTGTTCTGAAGCCAGCTGCACTGGCATTAGTGAGCTCTGTCTCAACAAGACCATGCAGCAAGCCTGGGGCTGTGGCACAGCCTCCGAACTACTGTCCTCAAAATGTATACTGTCTACTAAACATAGCCTTCTGCTTACTTATATTTGTATGCAATGCATTCTGGAATGCAGACTTGAGTACACGGGATGTGAAAGTTGTTAAAGTCAGATTGCAGGATTTCTTTCCCTGATTCGCTCCTGTTTACCATCAAAAACTCAACCCCATTTATACCGCCAAGATGACGGAGACTCACTCACCAGTGAAACCTCTAGATATTTTGCTCTGGCTGGCTATGTCAGGTAGCTTTGTAACATTGTGTTGCAGACTGCTGGAATTGCACCTCTCTCATAAATACAGTAATGGCTGCATTCCTACCATTCTGGCAGTCAAAGGCATTCCAAAGTCCTGACGTATCCAATTGCAGAAATCATACATTAGACAAGTTCGCTTTAGCTAAAAGGTAGTGGTGATGTTAGTGGATCAGACCTCTGAAGTCCTGGGATGGGCTTCCTGCCCATGAAAATAAGCGGTAGTACCCAGCAAACCCAGCTAAGGTACCCCTGTAGTAACAGATCCATACCTGCTTCCTCTTTCTCCTATTGGCCACATGCCTTTCAGATACAGTACCCAAAGAAAAAAGGGTCACGTCCAGAACACTCTTTAGAATAACAAATACAGGTAGATAAGCATGATATTGGCAGAAGTGTACAGACAGAGATTGCCAGTGCATCATAGTAATGATTGAGCATGCTTGTTTTATGGTCCAATCACAGTCCCAATAAATTGTAAAGGAAGAGGCCGGGGGTTTTTATTACAAGGGAGGGCGTCTTACAACATTTTTGCGGTGTTGTTGGAAAAAAGCATGGGGATACGTTATACACATTCTGCGTATGTTTAGTAGACACCACACATGTTAAGGACACAGTAGTTTCGGGCACGCACTCATAGAGAATCGCTGGAAATATGCATATAATCATGACTACATTTACAGAAACTTTTAACCTACTTAATGACCTACTTCTCATCCAGTGTACCCCATTTACATATGCAATCGTAAGCAAGCAAGCAAGCTGTTTTAGACATGGCCCTGAGTTTGGCTTCTTGGTTTTTGTTCCACACTATACCTGTCCTGGGGTCTGTTTAACAAGTGAATGAGGTCAACTGTTCTGAATGTTTTCACTGTAAAAAGATACATCTGTGAAGCAAAACAGCCAGTGCCTTCAGTGCCCTTCTATATCTATCTGCTGAGAAAACATGCTTCATATATTGAAACATAAATTGAAACAAATCTTTGTATTTATTGTTGTGCTTCTTAAAACTGAACAGCTGTTACATTTTTGCGGAAATAAATGAAAACTGTTGTCAAAATCTAAGAACAGACTCTTGCTTTTTTAACATGGGTTGCGGAAAGCTTTCCTCTCACTTTAAAGTGCGAAAAAAGGATTGCTTGAGCTCTCTTTTTCCCACTTTTTTACATGGATAAATATACACTGCTTCACATGAATATTCATGGACGAAAACATTGAATTCATGAATGTTTTATGATCTAAAAAAAAAGGAAACTGAAGTGCTGTGCAGGCCTGACTGCTGCACAGAATCCATCTCCAGAGCACAGCACAGTTTTCACTGCACAGCACCTCTGACAGCACAGTCTAGGACACAGTCTTGGCATGAGAACAGAGGGGTGAATGCAGCAGACGTAACCCGCTCAGCAAGCCTGGCATAGTTTCACCATCAGTTGATGTATAATTTTTATAATTATTTTGTCCCATAGGGGGGAATTTGACAGCAGCAGGGGTTACAAAGAACATTTAGACATTTAACTGTTTGTAACCGGACAGTAGAGACTGTGATGTGGTCGCTTCACTACATATTATCTGGAGGTAGTGGCAGGGGGAAAAGCTATGATGATTCAAAGGCCCCTGATTGTCATCATAGGGCATAGGATTTCATGGGGTGGCCTGGGGTGGTGGGGCCCAATGTGTGCTATTTGCATGGGGCCCAAAGTCTCTGGAGCCCCTGGGTACTGATAAAATGGACCATTTCTTTGTGTCTGTTCACCCATCTGTAATGTTGCCTGCATTAGCTAAAACAGCCCTACCCTACCCTGTGCAATGGGTTTGGTAGACACAGTGCTATATGATCTCTTTCTGCCTGACAGTTTGGTGCCAAGAAGGCATCTTAAAAACATGCTCCAGGAAGTTTTTGTACGTTTGATCAGGCAGATTGATGAGGTAACCACCCACTATGAGCTCATGGTTTATGCAAATAAGCTCATTTGACAGTGCTGCCATTTCTATTGTGCACTTTGCTTACAAGAACTTAAGTGTATCAAGCTTATGAAATTAACCATTGTAATTTCCCTATTTGTGATTTATTTTGTAAAGGCACTGGTTGAAATAATTTATTCTCCTTGTGTAATGATTATGCACTCATATCACACATTCTGAAGCCTCGCTGCCTGTATCCACCCTTTAAAAAAAAAAAAAGAAAAAAAAAGAAAAAGGTGTGTAATCCTGGTTCTTTTTTTTAATTTTTTTTGCCAGTGCACTTTACTGAAGACTGTGTAGCGGTCAGATCTGTGTATTATCAGTGCAGGTGTGTGTTGGTACAAGCAGGTCTGTTCAAACATCAAAGCCTTCTGAAGCCGGGAGTGGTAAAGGGTGAAGGCCCATAGAAACTCCTGTCTGAAGGACATTTGCACAGAACTATGCTCGCCAAGAAAATGGGTGTGATCCTGCTAAGTGTGTGCCAGCATGTGGCTGTCTCCGTCCAAGGAGCTCAGTTTTGGTCGGTCGGCTTCAGATAGGAGGTCGGGTTGAATTTGAGTCGAGCTCTGCATGTGTCATTTTCTCAGTTTTCTTTTTGTGCGTAGATGAATTAGAATTTTTCTGCGATTTAAATATATGCATAATTTTCTCAATGTCTGTTCTCGGTGCTGCACGAGGAACCATAACTCTGTCCTTTCATATCTGGAACACATTATTCAGTCAGAGCGACAATAAAGGGAAGCTAATTAATTGCCAATTTAAAATTCTATTAATTGAAGTATTTGCATAATGTGTCGTATAGCAATTAGTTTTTTTTTTCCTGAGCTGTGGCAGCAGCGAAATGCAAATTTATTTTCCTCACCTCTGTTTTCATTTTTTCTCCCCATCTTCAAAGCTCTCAAGGTTTGGTTTTTAAAATATACTTGAATAGAAGAGTGTAGTCATGGCAACAATGTTGTTAAGAGAGAAAAACTGCCAGTTTGGAGTTGATGTTATGAGAGAGAAACTTTGGATTTTTTTCTGAGCTACGGACTGATTTCAGTAGTTTTATTTCACACTTTATGTACCTAGTTTTTTAGCTGTACAAAACCACTGTTGAAATAAGCAGGTCTCACGTTATCCAGTGAGTGCAGTTTTAGCTGTTTGTATAAAACCAGCAGTGGTCATGGAATTGGGCTGTTTGAAATAGAAAGGCAAGTGTTTCTTCTTAGAAAGACAAAAAAGTTTCCAAAAGTCACTTCAAAATGTGACCCATAATCCGAAATGAATCTCTGTCACAGCAGTGAAAATGTAAATATGCTCATTTCCCAGCTCCTGTCTGTGCATGTGCATAGGTAAATGCAGAAGATTCTTCATAGATTTTGAAGAATGTTCTGTTGCCTTGTACATTGCTTTTGGCAGAGAGTAATGTACGGCAGTTTTATCATGGTGTCTTGATAGACTGGCTTCTGTGGTCCTAGAAAGAAAAGGATCAGCCTTGAGTTTGGAAGAGATTCCCCCCCCCCCCCCCCCCCCCCATCTCCCCCCTTGCATTTCTTTCTGTTGGCTGCTGCCATGTTAAGTGTGTGTGTGTGTGAGAGAGAGAAAGAGAGAGAAAAAGAATCAGAGAAAGAGGGGAAAGGGGGATGAAAGAGAGGGAGAGAGAGTGAAGAAGTGAGGCATCCACTGCTTCCTCCCGATGGTGCTGGTTCTGCTCGCTCTCTCCCTCACTGCTGTGCTGGGGTGGAATTCCTTTCCCTTTTAAAAAAAAAAAAGAAGCTATCCAATTAATATGCTAATGAGATGATAAATATTTATGGGAGATTTAAATTATGCAGAAAGCTTTCAGTGCTGGGCACGTAATGAATTGCACACAGGACTTCAAAGCACGCTCTGCGGCACTAACGAGAAGGGAGGATTTGCATACGACTTTAATCAGCTGCATACTGATTAAGCCTCATTATGGGAGCTGCCAGCTGCAATCTTTGTTTCTGTTTTATTGGGGAAAAAGGGGGACTTTTCCACACCGGGCTTGTCTCGACGATCACGCCGTGCTGTGTGAGGTAGCGCTCTTAAGACGTGCGGAGGGACGAGCGGCTGGAGAGTTTCGACTTCAGATCCACCCTTCCGTGCCCCCCGTTTTCGTCCGGTAGCAGACACTCTGTCAGGGGCCTTTGAGAACTAGGGGCCGCTTGCTCTGTCCTGTTCGGAGGGTCCAGGGGCCCCGGGGACGCGCTCTTTGCTGTTGGCGGAGCAGAGTTTGCACAGGCGGTTCAGAGGCCATGCTGGAGGACGGCCGTTCTGTTACGTCTGGTGAGCGGGACCGTCGTGCGCCAGCTCTGACGGGAGGGTTTGGTAATGCACGTTGTACGGTAGTGTGTGTGTTTCTTTACAGGGTGTGCTGCTGTGTGCTGTTTTGTGAGAATGTATCACTGTTTTTGCTGATGGTCTGTTGGTCTCTAGTGCTTGAGTGTTTGGTGTGTGTGTGTTGGTGCTGTGCATGACTCAGAACACCTGTATGAGGAGCCTCTTTGGGCAGGACGCCAGAGAAAGCCTCTTTGACCAGACCAGACCTCTTTAGTTGAATGTTCGGGTGGTCTCCCTTAATGCTGCATCTTACGGTGTGTTTCTACTTTTAATGTTTTTACTAATACTGCTGCGGTATACTGTCAGTGTTTGTGTTGAATCCCGCTGTTCCATTGGCACCACACTTGTGTGTTTTAATCGTGGCTCATTGCGTGTCAGTGTGTAAACAATGCTGCATTCTTCAGTTTTGGCATCTAAGCAGAGTTCCTGTAACACTGCATTTTTAGCATTTAAGAAACATGGCACCTCTTCATTTAAGTGCTTTTTTAAAGATATGTTTTTCCAGTCATAATGCGCTTTACCATGCTTGTCATTTTTAATGGCTGTTTCATGAACTGTGCTGTTTATGAAATACCGAGGCTCTTTTAGCTTGGTGAGGGTACGTTTTATCGTAATCTACACTCAGTGAGAACTTTATTAGGTATTTATTAGACTTATTTATTTTATTTTTTTATTGGTGCTGTAGCCTATCTACTTAGAGGTTTGACCCGTTGTGTGTTCAGAGATTCTCTTCTGCATACCACTGCTGACCTCTCATTAACACCGTGTTTTTGCCTGCCAAACTGCTGCTCACTGGATGTTTTTTGATTTTCGCACCATTCTCTGCAAACTCCAGAGACTGTGTGTGGAAATTGTAGGAGATTTCTGATATCCTCAAACCACCCTGTCTGGCACCAACATTCATTCCATGGTCAAAGTCACTTTTCTTCTCTATTCTGACAGCTGAACCTCTTGACCACATCTGCAGGCTTTTATGCATTTAGTTGCTGCCACATGATTGGCTGATTAGATATTTCCATTAACAAGCTGGTGTACAGGTCAACCAAATAAAGTGCTCAGTGAGTGTATATTGGTATCATTCAATTATGGTGGTCAAAAGTATGGTCCAAAAAAGAAAAAAATATTTGCAAAATAGCCCAATAGATATTGATGATTGATAATACGTGTTAACTGATGTTAGTGGCTTGGCTTTCACCGTGGAATGGTTGGTGTGTACCCCATACTGTTTCACTCATTTATGCTGGTTATGAGGAGATTATTACAGATTGAGTCGGGGGAGATCTCATCATGTACATCTTCATTGGTCAGTGGTTTACATTTTCAGTTTAAAAATGTTCTGATGTTCGAGTCTGCTAACTAGAAATGTAGAAAACATGTGACCAGTTTCTCTTCCTATTTTTCACTCCAAGTCCTTGGATAAATGCTCTGAATTTCATACCAGCTCGTTAATATTTGAGTTGTCCATGGAACCCGTCTTTGAAATATATTATGTTTACATTTTGTCATGCACTGGCATTAGTTTTTCATAGCTTAGCACTCCTCGCCTTCTTAACTCAGGTCTACGTATTGGTTAGTAGCGCCTGGTCTTACTGGTTAACTGTTGAAACGATAAAGTTTGATGATTATATTTATGTATTGTGTTTTGAATAATATAAAGGTGTGTATGAACCTCTTACACCTTTGTTGGGCTTGATATGTCTTCTTGTGGATACATCGTTCAAGTGTATGATCAAATTTCAGCTCTACATTAAAGTTTACAGTTAACATGGGTGTCTCATGTATGTTTCCTGTTTTCTAGAATAATCCTTGCTTGTTTCCCAATTGGAAACGCATCATTCAATCCAATTTCTAGAAATGTGTATGTTGCAACACCCTGCATTTTTTATGGTACATACCTGTCTTAAAGCATGCCTGTTATCATCTTTCAGTGTACAGATTTTCTTAAAATAAATAATTTTAAAAAATACATCCTGGTATGAACCACATGTACTTCTAGTTTACAAAAATAGTTCTATAAATACAGATAAAGATGATGGCATAAATAAAGCAATATAGAACATTTACAAGCAGCTGAAGGGGAATAATCCATAATTCATTAACACTCCGGTACTCCTGGTGTTGTTTTCCTGCGTCATATCTTCCATTAAGATTATTTAGGTACCAAATTTAATATCAAAATATACTGAACAGTCTATGTCATGATGGCATTGCATTTAAATGTATTATGACCTGTTCAAAGTTATTAAAAATCCAATCATTTTGAGACTCATACCTTATACATGTGGTAATTTATGATTAATGGGAATTCAGTTGAGTTTTATAGATCAGCAGGTCTTTAATCCGTGCTGTATGCCTGAGGTTTTGCATTGGAGCACATTTACCCGAGCCCAAAGGTTCACAAAGGCTTTGCTTAATATTTTCCAAAATACTCAATAATGGTGGAAAATTCCGTAAGTCCTGACCTTCTAGACCCAGGAGAATGTTTTTGTCTTTGTGTAGGAAGCCCGTTTAGCAAGTTTGAGACTGGAATGTTCATTATTTTGATCCTTGTGTACATTGGTCGGATTCCAAAACTTCTTCTAAATGTAATTTAGCTGTGTTTCTTTTCTTAATAACACTCGGCAGTATGTTCTGTGCATTCATACAGCATTATTTTGTGTTGACCACATCTTTCTGAAAGTGTCTTAAACTGATTTGGAGAGGGGGTCATTTTTAAGTGTGTTTACGAGGTAATGTGTTTGACGGGTTGGTTTTTGCTTTGGGTGCTGACTGTAGTCCATGCATTATTATTCACTGGCCCGAATTCTGTAGCCTACTATTTTTCTGTTTCAGAGTCAAGAATGAGTAATCCGTCAGAAACGAGTAAAGGTGCAATGGAGACTGGGAATGGCAACACAGGTGAATTTTTTTTTAATCTGCATGGATTTACTTTGCACCAGATAGCACTCTTTACCTTCTGTTTGTTTTTTTGGGGTTTTTTTAAACCCAATTTATTACCTCTCTCTCCTCCTCCTTCTGCAGGTGCCCAAACAAATGGACTGGACTTTCAGAGACAAACTGTGCAGGCAACGAGCGCGATCACCAACGCGCACACACAAGCCCTGCTGCAACAGGTAAGCCAATCACCAACGCGCACACACAAACCCTGCTACAGCAGGTAAGCCAATCACCAACGCGCACACACAAGCCCTGCTACAACAGGAAAGCCAATCACCAATGCGCACACACAAGCCCTGTTACAACTGGTAAGCCAATCACCAACGCGCACACACAAGCCCTGGTACAACAGGTAAGCCAATCACCAACGTGCACACACAAACCCTGCTACAACAGGAAAGCCAATCACCAACGCGCACACACAAGCCCTGCTACAGCAGGTAAGCCAATCACCAACGCGCACACACATGCCCTGCTATCAACTGCTAAGCCAAACCTGCTCAGACAGACTCAGTCACACCATTGTGTGTGGACCATAGTGGTCTTGATGAATCTCAGTTCTCACGGCAGTTGTGGTCTGCTCTGACGTGCGGTGGCTCCCCGGGTTTGGGTGCAGCTTGCGGCCTGATCCGAGGCTGAAGGGTGCAGCAGTGTGTGTACAGGGATGATGTATGGGAAAAAAAAGCATTCCTTTCATCCCAGGGACTTTAAAGAGTGGCTAAAGAAGGGAGCACTTTGAACCCTTTGAAGAGTAGGCTAAATGGAAGGTTTTTTTCCCAGAAGTCAGTGTTCTAGAACTCAATTACCCGCAGTGACTGTTAAATCGGCATTAGAACGTTCAGCTTCCAACATTCTAATCGCATTGGATCTCTTCCTGTCGGACACGCCCCATTTTCAGTCACATGACCCTGCCCTGGACAGTGTAAGGAAGTGTGTGTCTGAATAGCATGGTGTGAATTATTTATTATTTTAGGAGCTTTCATATGGTACGCTTTCAGTGATTAGGTAATATCCGTGTTGTAATGCATAACGGGTATATTGATGCTGTATTTATATTGAATTGTGTTTATGTTCATGTATGTCAAAAAACATGCAGTATTCATAATTCATCATGTATTACTGTTTTGGAGAATGGCACCTATTCAGTTATCAAAATAAATTCAGTATTTAGAAATTAAATTCCTATTATCATGTCCGTTTAGTTTGGAGGTATCATAAACTATACCTCTATTTATTTAGTTCTGAAGGTTATGGGTTGTTGAAGGTAATTTAGATGGGGACCTATTCAGATTTTATCGACGCATGTGAGCAAAGTCAGCTTACTTCTGTGCATGTGGGCAGTCTAAGCAAATTCAGAGTCAGATGTGCTGAGTGGGCGGAGCTTGAGGGTGTGTCCCATCGGACCCTGGGAAGCTCTGAGCCGGTTGGGATCTGCCAGAGTTACACAGCAGCTGTGGCGTAAAGCAGGCTTTGAGCTGTGGTGTTGAGGCTTTCACTGCCTGACCTGCGATTGTGCAGCCTTCACCAAGTCAGTCAGGAACCCAAACCAAATGTATTTATTTATTATTAAATTAGATTTTGCACAGCATTGCAAAAAAAAAATATTTGAATCTTAATGAGTATTTTCGACTTAAATTATTCATAATTATATGATTATTTATGTAGATTTTATGCTAAATAAACAAAGATTGCCAATGAGTTCAGCCAGTTGAACTAATTTCAAGATTTGGCAGTGGGGTAGGAAAATTTCACTTGTAGAGCAAGCAGTAACTTAAAACAAGCTAATATTTTCTAGTTGAAAGCTTTAAAAAAAGCGATATCCCCAAGTGTTACCTGTGCACCACGCCGGTCTGAACCGCCATGCTGCGATGGTTCTGCAGGGAACACGCAGGAGAACAAGTCGGCCTGATATGCTAATGAGCTATTCTGCTGTTGCCCAGAAACAGGTGGTGAATATGCAAATCTATGCAGAATTTATATGCGGTGCATATCCAGATTTTAATTAACACCCCCACCCCCCCAAGCACGAACACACACACACACACACGCACACACACACGCACACACTCCCACATACACACACCCCCACCCCCCAAGCACTAACACACACGCGCCCACATACACACACCCCCACCCCCCAAGCACTAACACACACGCGCTCACATACACACACGCACCTCAGATCCTTGCATGTCATTATATTGTAAAAATTGCTGATACTATTTTGGGGTATTTGGATATCTGATTTTTTAAAATATGGTTTATTCAGCTCCATGCTTGCTCATGCAGGTAGGAAGGTTCGGTGTGTAACACTCGGGAGCTCCTGACAAAGGAACCTTTTTAATGAAACTACTCCTATAAGTCAGAGGTGAAGATTGTGGGGTCGACCAACCCATTGTATTTCTGCGGGTATGAGGCAGTTTTTGTTTGTTTCCTCCCTCCACTATCCCAGCATTCCCTCTGTACTGTGTCATGAGCAGGCACAGAGAATGCAGTGCATGTGGGCAATGCAGTGCGTGTGGGCAATGCACACCCATGCTGAAGTTCTGTCACATCCTGTGGGCTGTGTTGTCGAGTAAGATGGTAGAATACACTTCTTCAAAGTACATCAGAACCTTCTGAGTTACAGATTAACCTGAGGGGGGTGGGGCAGGCAGCAGTGTGTAGTTTACCCATGGGATTTGTTGGTATAATCCAAAGAGTTGTAGTAATTCTTTTGGCTGATGCATAGTGTTTGATTGCAGAGAACAAGCTGAAAATGATTCCACAGTGCAGGTGAAGGACTTGCGGTTTGAGTTACAGATTATCGTTTTTCGGTTTTATAGGTGCCCTGAATCTTTGGTAATGCTTTTGTCTCAGTTTTACAACTGAGTCCCCACATCCATTCCCAAACATCCCACAGGGACTGTGTGGAGCCCTCGGGCTGACTGAAACCTCACCCCCAAACCCACACTCTCACCCTGCCCTGTGTTCTGGTTGTAGTCTAAAACCGAGGATTCGGGGGAGCCTGCGGCCTCCAGCCAGCAGGGGGCGCCGCCCCAGACACAGCTGATGTTGACCGGGGGACAGATCGCTGGAGTAAGTGCTCTGTCACGCGCTGTCCGCACTGGCATTTCCCCCCCCCCCATCACACTGCACGTGCTTAGTAGAAGCCCAGGGATTGGTCCCCTGAGAACACAGCTGGCCAATCCCACAGGCTCTGAGAGGCAGGTGTGGTGTGTGGTGTGGTGGAGGAGGAGGATCTGCCTATTGCTGAACTCGCCGGTCTGTTGCATCACGCATGTGAATCGCATGGCCACCGTGTCCCAGCCCACTCAGCTTGCACCTGAATCCTGAAGGCAAAGCACACGTCTGGGGCGGGGATTCTGCTGTTGGAGAGTTGGTTGGAAAAAAATACTGGAACATTTTCATGGATTGGAAGCCTTTAGTTACGGTTATTTAACCCTTTAATAAGTAGGTATTTTGGAATGTTCTAGAACTCTTTGCATCATTGCATTGCAGCAGTGATTGCTACATCTGCATTGGAATATTCAGTTAAGTAATGACATATTTGTGTTTTCACACCTGAAAGGGTTAAAGGACTGCTCGTTCTCCAACTGAAGCATGATGTATGCCCAGCAAGGCAATTACAGAAATGGCAGCCATTTTGTGGCACGTCTATGTGATCCAAGGGGGAATTTTTCAAACGCTTTTCATCGCTCCCTGCTTCGTGACTGCCCAGGATTCTGGTCCTGCTGGCTGCTTGATTAACTGACGTCCAGCCACAGGTGGCCCTTGTGCCCTTTTAGTCCAAAACGTCCTCTGTCCTGGCGTATCCACAATTAAAATAATTTTCCTATTCCCAAACTCTGCTGGTGTCAGAAGGAGATGGCAAGCACGTGGCTCCTATTCTCGCTATTTAACACTGCAGGTGCATCACCAATCACGCACTGCCCATGTCGCTGGTGGAAAACAGCGTTGGAAGTTTGTCTGCCTGGAGCCGCCTGGTCTGACCACAAGGGGCCGTTGGAGAGTGATGAGCCTGAGTTGGCAGCTCCCCCCCCCATCATTCCCCAGAGAGCCAGTGATCGCCATGCCAGAGTGGACCTCCGGCCATAGCCAGGAATTGCTCTGCCAGGACTCAGATACTCTGGGCTGCTGCTCTGGAAGGAGCGGAGTGTAGTCTGGGACCAGGCTTAATCTGTGTCTGCAAAACTGGCCCATTGTGTTCTATACATTAAAAAAAAGAACGTCTTCATAGAAGCACTGTGAATGGCCTTCTCTGTGTGCTTCTCTACCCATATAACGAATGCGACCTCGTCCAAACTTATAACATTTAATCTTCCTACACCATGGTAGTTATTCTGCCCCCTTACAATTGTACATTTGGTGTTCTTTGGGAATTATCAACCTCCTCAACCAGTGTCTCCTTGTGGTGTATAAAACATTTCATTGTGTTACAAAGCAACAAGCTGAAAAGCAAAGGCACCGGTAACTACTGAACTACTTTTCAGTTCTCCTGAGCCACGTCTTGTGCTGCACCTGATCCATGCGTTGCATGCGACCACATCCAGTGAACCTTCACTAGGCACTCTTGCGTGGCATTTGCATGCGATTGATGCACGGGGTGTAGCCCTGAATAAAAACTCTGCACTTTAGCACTGAGCATGCGTCTATAATGCCACATTACCCTATATGGGGTTGTGCTGTCCCCTAAGCTCACACTGGGAAAAATAAGTCCATCTTAACAAGCATTTTAGTTGAATGTTTAGATCTTGTTTCAATTGCGTGTTTGCTAAATAATACGATAATATTGCCAATGCGGACAGTTTGACTCATTTCAAGTTTTGCCGATGGAGTAAGAAAATTTCACTTAACAGCAACTTAAAAGCAAGTTAACATTTTCTACTAGAGATTCAAAAAAAATATTTTTAAGTCTTCGTTTCAAGACTAAGACGCTTGTTAAGACAGGCTTTTTCTTGCTGTGCAGAGGTGAATAAGTTCTTCGCCAACGTCCAAATCAAGTCCCCGGGAGTATGCAGTGAATGCAGCCCTGGAATGTAATTGCGTTAAAAGACTGATCTTATTGTAATGGCTTATTAATGCACTAATGAGGGATAAATTCCAGCAGTGCAAATTATAATCTAAATATTTCAGGGTGCGCTGGCCCTCTGTAAGAAGGATAACGGACGAGCAGAAACTGCCTTTCATCTGCTGAGGGAGAGGAGCTGACGGCCTTTGATAAAGACATTCCTCCCCTCGCTCGGCTACTAATGAGAGAAAGAAAGCTAGTTTCGGTTTCCCTCGTCTGAAGGTCAGCTTTCTGCCATTTCTCCACTGCTAAGAACCTCCCCCCTTAGGAGGGGCACGGAGCCGCTCTGACCGTGCATGTCGGCTGAACTTTCCTTGTCCAAGGTAGACGTCCATGATGGTCTTTAGGATAAAGCGCTAAAAGTGCTATCGCGGGCGGTTGCTTTTCCACGACACCGGTGTGTTTCATTGAAGTTGTTGGTTGGCTAAGAATCCACACACCTTGCTCTCGAGTCCTTAATTTGGCTGGTGGTTGAGAGGAAGCCACAGATACCTGCCGACACCGCGGCCCTCTGGGATTGGAAATGGAGGGCGTGGGAGGTCTCCGGGTGCGAATGGTTAAGGGGAAATGGGTTTTCCACGTAAGCTGTGGTAAAGCGTACATATCTTCTCTTCATTGCTAAGGTTGCGGTTGGTCGACAGCAGTGATGACAAACATCATTCCATCAGCACTGGTGCAAGAGAATTCATGTTTCTTGCAAAGAGAACTTGAATATTCCCACCTTCAGATTCGAATATGAGTGATTTCCTCTGTGCATTCTCCATTCATTTTTTAATTAATCAACGGTCTTCCTCTCTAGCTGACTCTGACTCCCTCTCCCTCTCTCTCTCTGTTTGTTGTTAATGTCTCTCTCACCCTCTGACTGTTGTTGATGTGTCTCTCTCTCTCGTAAATGTCTCTCTCCCCTCTGTGGTGGGGGAATTTTAATTTATTCCTGTAAGAAAACACTCAGAGACAGAGACAGTAAATAAAATCCAATCTTTACTATGCGCATAGGGTCCAAGTTACATGCAAAAACAAGGACCAAGGTTTTTCTCCTTTGTCTGGATATATGTATGTGCAGAGCGCAACAAATGTATGCCCCCTTTGAATATTAATATTCCCAATGATCAATATTCAAAGACAATCCACCACTCTTCTCCTTACTACAGATTGTTTATTCATATCTCCCCCCTTCAAGGTACTGTCTATGCAGATACATGTTCTCAAAACATTCCAGCATGATGTATACGCAGGGGCATGTGCAATTAACTGCGCGGCTGAGAAATCTATTTTATCTTGTTTTAACTCCCTATTTCCAGGAAGATAATCCCCATGGTAGCTTCCGTCATGAGGTCTTGTGTTTTTGGTTCTGCAGGCTCTCAGGCACCAAGACAAGATAATCCAGAACACACAGTTAATGGCCTTGGCCTTGGAGGCCCATGGTACAGACAGGGAGAGACATCTCCATTCACACAGTTACAGAAAATAATATTCATTAGCACAAAGCAAGTTGTGGTACTTTAACAATTATGTATGATCTGGATCACTCCAGCATAAGCAACTAATAATAGGATAAGCAATTAATAATAAAATAATCACATGAATATATAATTTCAACAACACCCTCTCTCTCTTGTGTGCTGTCAATGTCTCTCTCCCCTCTCTCTGACTGTTGTTGACGTCCCTCTCTCTCTCTGTGTTGTTAATGTCTCTCTCCCCTCTCCCCCACAGCTGACCCTCACTCCAGCGCAGCAGCAGTTGTTGATTCAGCAGGCCCAGGCTCAGCTCCTCGCTGCAGCCGTGCAGCACTCTGCCAACCAGCAGAACAACACCACAGGGGCCACCATCTCTGCGTCAGCGGCTACGCCCATCACCCAGATCCCCCTCTCTCAGCCCATCCAGATCACGCCTGTAAGAGCACGACTGCACTACTCTGCCCCTGAAATGCTACTATGCTACGATGCTACTCCATCCCTTATATACTGTACTACTGCATAGGTCTCTACTTCGTTTCAACCTGTATCAATGTATAGGTGGTATTTATTAGACTATCTGTAATATAATTGTGTATACCTGTATATATGTGCCTGTAGTAGTGCTGTAGTAACGTGCGTCTCTCTCTCTCTCTCCCTGTGCTCGGAGGACCTGTAGTAGTGCTGTAGTAGTGCTGTAGTAACGTGCGTCTCTCTCTCTCCCTGTGCTCGGAGGACCTGTAGTAGTGCTGTAGTAGTGCTGTAGTAACGTGTGTCTCTCTCTCTCCCTGTGCTCGGAGGACCTGCAGCAGTTGCAGCAGCAGAACTTGAACCTGCAGCAGTTTGTGCTGGTGCAGCCGGGCCACCCCATCGCCACTCAGCTGCAGCCCGCGCATTTCATCATCTCTCAGACTCCACAGGGGCAGCAGAGTACGTACCCCGAAACCGCCAAGCCTGCCACCGGCGCCAAGCCTGCCACCGGCTCTCTGACGGGCTGTCCACCTGCTGCACGCTGCAAATAACTGTCTTAAGTGCTTTACTCTTGTAAAATGTACTTTTTTCTCTCAAGTAGAAAATAGTAGCTTGTTTAAGCGAAGTTGTCCTACTCCATTGAGATATCTTGAAATTAGTCAAACGGTTTGATCTCAGTGGCAATATTTTTGTCGTATTTAGCAAAGAATTACATTTTAAGTCTAAATATAAGACCAAAATACTTGTTGAGATTGACTTTTTTTTTTGGCAGTGCAGGGCGAGTTGTATAACCCGCGCTGTCCTCTGTGTCTCTCTCGCAGGTCTTCTGCAGGCCCAGAACCTGCTAACCCAACTACCTCAAAGCCAAGCCAACCTCCTGACTCAGCCAAGCATCACCCTCACCACGCAGGTCAGGCTCCCGCCACGCTCCTAACCTCTCCATAAAACGTGCGGGGCACTGTGTCACAGCCACTCCCTGGATGAACTTAACACGGACATTATCTCCTGGAGTCAAGGAGATAATGGAGTTGCGAATGAAACAAAGGGTTATTTTAAACAAAAAGTTGTGTCTGTATGGATGTGTGAAGGCGGGTATTTGTGAAAATGCGCGGGTGTGAAAAACGGTGTCAGGAGAAACGTTAGAAAACAAAGTGGGAAAACCGCGCTCTGCTCTGATTGGTGAGGCTCGGCGACTGACAGTGGCGGTCTGCTCTGTGTGATCCTGCAGCCGGCGACGCCCACGCGCACGATAGCTGCCACGCCCATCCAGACACTTCCGCACAGCCAGACGACACCAAAGCGCATCGACACCCCCAGTCTGGAGGAGCCCAGTGACCTGGAGGAGCTGGAGCAGTTCGCCAAGACCTTCAAACAGAGGCGCATCAAACTGGGCTTCACTCAGGTGGGGGGGGCTGCGGCGGTCACATAGGAATAATAATAACAGTCATAATAATAATAATTCTGTTTATTTTGTTTAGAATTTTATTTGGCTCTTTGATCCAAAGCGACTTCTAGTTGATTAGAATAAGCAACCCCCCAGTTCTCCAGGCTCTGCTGCTGCTAGACGCCTGACCTTTTCTCTGTGTGCCGCAGGGGGACGTTGGCCTCGCCATGGGCAAACTGTACGGAAACGACTTCAGCCAGACCACCATCTCTCGCTTCGAGGCCCTGAACCTCAGCTTTAAGAACATGTGCAAGCTCAAGCCCCTGCTGGAGAAGTGGCTCAATGATGCAGGTTTGTACTTTCTCTGTCCAAGGGATGGGGAAGGGGGTGAGGGGGGCACAAACCAAAACAAGGTGGGTCTTGTGGATCTTGTAGTGTAGAAGTGTTCCCCCACTTCTGCTAGGCCTGGTTTCCCCACAGCATGCCATATGGCCAGGTGCAGAAAGTGGTAAATTCAGGTTGGTCACTCACTCTTTCAGGGACAGTTTGCACGGAGTCTGCTCTTCATCAGATGCCCTCTAGAGACCTCTGTGGGTCTGCACAGAATCTGGGTTTGTTAATCTGACGATGATTGTGAACCTCAGGGGGATTGTGTGTAAATGCGTGCGTACATGCGTGTGCGGATACCCAGGTGTTTATACCCCTCCCTTGCTTTGCGACCCCACTGTGCACGCAGAGAATCTGACGTCTGACCAGGCCATGAGCAGCCCCTCGTCGCTGGGCTCCTCGGCCATGGGGCTGGAAGGGCTCAACCGCCGCCGCAAGAAACGAACCAGCATCGAGACCAACATCAGAGTGGCCTTAGAGAAGAGCTTTCTGGAGGTGAGAGAGATTTCCCATCAGAGTGGGTTTAGAGAAGAGCTTTCTGTAGGTGAGTGAGATTTCCCATCAGAGTGGCCTTAGAGAAGAGCTTTCTGGAGGTGAGAGAGATTTCACATCAGAGTGGCCTTAGAGAAGAGCTTTCTGGAGGTGAGAGAGATTTCCCATCTGAGTGGCCTTAGAGAGAAGCTTTCTGGAGGTGAGAGAGATTTCCCATCAGAGTGGGTTTAGAGAAGAGCTTTCTGGAGGTGAGAGAGATTTCCCATCAGAGTGGGTTTAGAGAAGAGCTTTCTGGAGGTGAGTGAGATTTCCCATCAGAGTGGGTTTAGAGAAGAGCTTTCTGGAGGTGAGTGAGATTTCCCATCAGAGTGGGTTTAGAGAAGAGCTTTCTGTAGGTGAGTGAGATTTCCCATCAGAGTGGGTTTAGAGAAGAGCTTTCTGTAGGTGAGTGAGATTTCCCATTAGAGTGAGTTCAGAGAAGAGCTTTCTGTAGGTGAGTGAGATTTCCCATCAGTGAGTTTAGAGAAGAGCTTTCTGTAGGTGAGTGAGATTTCCCATCAGTGAGTTTAAATAAGAGCTTTCTGGAGGTGAGAGAGATTTCCCATCAGAGTGGCCTTAGAGAAGAGCTTTCTGGAGGTGAGAGAGATTTCCCATCAGAGTGGCCTTAGAGAAGAGCTTTCTGGAGGTGAGAGAGATTTCCCATCTGAGTGGCCTTAGAGAGAAGCTTTCTGGAGGTGAGAGAGATTTCCCATCAGAGTGGCCTTAGAGAAGAGCTTTCTGGAGGTGAGAGAGATTTCCCATCAGAGTGGGTTTAGAGAAGAGCTTTCTGGAGGTGAGTGAGATTTCCCATCAGAGTGGGTTTAGATGAGAGCTTTCTGTAGGTGAGTGAGATTTCCCATCAGAGTGGGTTTAGAGAAGAGCTTTCTGTAGGTGAGTGAGATTTCCCATTAGAGTGAGTTCAGAGAAGAGCTTTCTGTAGGTGAGTGAGATTTCCCATCAGTGAGTTTAGAGAAGAGCTTTCTGTAGGTGAGTGAGATTTCCCATCAGTGAGTTTAAATAAGAGCTTTCTGGAGGTGAGTGAGATTTCCCATCAGAGTGGCCTTCGAGAAGACCTCCACCTTTATTAACCAGGGTGTCCTACCAATGGGAAATATCGCTCACCACCAATGGAGGTGCTGTCACTCTCCTACCCTTGCAATCTGAGTCATTTATGTGTGCAACAGGCAAGTACCATCCGGGAGTCCCCGGCTCTGGACCAGGACTGCCCAGCCCTTTTCCTGAGGATCTACTGTTACCGTCTTGTAGGTTTTCATTTCAACCCTAATTTGGCACAGCTGATTCTACTAAGTAGCATCTCAACGAGATCTCTAGCTGTTGAATGAGGTGTGCTCTGTTAGGGTTGGAGTGAAAACCTGCAGGACGTTAGTTCTCCAGGAGAACAGGGTCGGTCAGCCCTGCTCCAGAGTGTCCTGCTCTAGCCACTACTCTGCATGCTGAGAGGGCCTTTCTGGTCTCTGCCCATTTGCAGCAGAACCAAAAACCTACCTCTGAGGAGATCACCATGATCGCGGACCAGCTCAACATGGAGAAGGAGGTGATCCGCGTGTGGTTCTGCAACCGCCGGCAGAAGGAGAAGCGGATCAACCCCCCCAGCAGCAGTGCCAACAGCACCCCCATCAAAGCAATCTTCTCCCCAACCACCCCCATGGTACCGTTCACACCCAGCCGCACTCCCCCATCAAACCTGCCCTCTCCCCCATCAAACCTGCCTTCTCCCCATGTACTGTACAGGGCTTGACTCCCATTTTAACCGTATTTGCTCCTGACAATTGATGTGTGCTAACTAGAAAAAATATTTAGGAACAAATCTAACTGCAATGCAATAATGTACTCATTCAAGTTATATTCACTTAAAAATTAAGTTAAATATTTAGCGGAGAGCTTTGTAGCATGATTTACTCAGAGCTGTGGGCCCATTGTTGGAGGTTTGTACTTTTCTCTCATCCCCCCCCCCCCTCCCCTCTGGTCCTCTTCAGGGGACATGTGACTCAGACTGCTACTAGAATAGTGACGTTTATCTGGGGGAACTTAATGGGGACTCAGAGTGGTTGTGGCATTGAGTGTTCATCGTGACCAGAATCCAATAAGAAATGTTTGTGTTGAATAGGCCCAGCAGTTCCTTGCTGCTGTATTTGCATACAGATCATGGCCATTGAAATCTCTGCCATTATGTATTGGGTGCTCAGAATGTTGTGCACTTTTAATTAAATTACACTGAAGTGGCATTGATTTCATCAGCAGTATTCCCAGAACACCCACCTCTGAGAAAGCCTTTAGACTTGTTGCATATAAATGTTCTTGAAATTGTCAGTTTTCCGAAAGCACTTTAACCCTTTTGAAGGATAGGGATTTTGTAATGTTCTGAAACTCCACTACTTTCACTTACCGGCAGTGATCTTTACATCAGCGTTAGAATGTTAAGTTAAAGACATCCTACTCACACATTTCTCACCATAGAAAGCTTTCACCTGTAAAAGGTGTTAAAGAAAGAATTGGCTTGTAAAGACAGTTTAAGATAGAATTAGTTTGTAAAGATAGTTAAAGAATTGGCTTGTAAAGACAGTTTAAGATAGAATTAGCGTGTGAAACATGGACCATGTAAGTGTCATGTGGCAGTGTCTGTAGCCCTGCCTCTCTCCCTCCCCTCAGATCCCCAGCACGGCGAGCCTTGTGACCAGTAACACACCGACCACGTTGACTGTAAACCCCGTCCTGCCTCTCACCAGCACGGCCGTCACCAGCCTCGGCTTCACTGGTACGTCCCTGCGCCAGACGAGTCCGTCTTAATGCGGCTTTTAGGCCTTACCATCTTATTTACACGGCTCCTGCTGAGTAAGACAAAACAAATGGCAGTAAGGTGAGAGAGTTTGACACATTTCGAGATGCACCAATATGGTAATACAGTTTCACTTGACAAGTAACTTAAAACAAGGTAGTACTTGAGAGGGAAGCACTTGTTAAGACAGGCTATTTTTGCAGTGTGTAGCCCTTGCCAGGGATAAGTGAATAGTTATTGCTACTGATTGGCCAGACTGTCTTCACACCTGACTCCCAGGTAAAGGGAGAGTGGAAAACCAGCAGTTCTCGGCCCTCGAGTTCTGTGATTCGATGATCCCTGGTCTACGCCCGCTCTGTGGCTACCCGCTGTCACAGACTGGCGCTGACGGTGTTGATGATATGCTGTGCAATATCTGCTGTGTGTTTCCCCGGTGACGCGCCCCTGGCTGGCTACAGGACCCCCCGGTGGAGGAAGCCTTATTAACATTGTCACTGCCGCACCCTCGCTCCACTTCACAGGGCCTTAGGGTCCCGGGAGATTCATTCAAAGGGGATGTTGGTCCAAATATTTTAACTTTTAATCATTTTTATGAAATGGGGGTTCTTAGGTGGAGGCAGAGGCATAACCTGGAGCTATACAGAGGTCGACAGACCCTTCGGAGGTGATTTTTTTCCCCCTTTTGAGGATGCATTTTACAGTGTGAATGCTGTACATATTCCCCAATATTTGGCTTAAATTTGAGAAAATATTATAGATCATGAATTTGTTTCAGAAATGAATTGTAACTGAGGTTCTCACTGAAAAATTAAATTAACTACTGGATTTTTAAAGGACATGAAAATGAAATACGGAGGCCATGACCTCGGTGTCCTCACTGGTGGTTACAGCCCTGGGTGCTGGATAAGGCTTAAGATCAGGCTTCATAATAATAAGCAGATAGTAACATGAGCATCAGACTGTTATTCTTCATGGAATGCTTTGCTATTTCTGACATAATATCGCTTAAGAAGTAAGTAATACCTCTAGACATGAAAAGCACTTACTTGAGGAAAAATGACAGCTTGTTAAAGTTCTGGGATTGCAAATGGAAAGGAAACCAGCATACAGGGGGGGGCCACTGGATCGAGGTTGGGAACCAATACTTTAGACCAGTGTTTCATGGGTGGGGCTTCTGCATGGCGCCCTGGCCTACTGTGCTGGTGTGAAGCCCCGTCCACACCCACAACTATAACTGTCGCTATAAGGATGTGAGCATCCGCAATCAAGAACGATAACGTTCTGCAAATCGTCTTTCGGCTATGTCAACTGCTAATTTTAACGTGACGCCCTGTAAATTCAGACCGACTTTTGATTGTCTGTTAGCATTTCTATCGTTGATGTAGCTGGAGAAAATTGCTCTGAAAGTGGTCCTTATCATTTGTCAAGGTCTTTTTCATTATAGTTGTGATGTGGACTTCGCCATCCACTTCAGTTAGAAGTATTTCTAAAACAACATATTTATAGTTATCGTTATTGTTCTTGAAGGGCTTTAAGCCACCTCGCCCACCTCTGGTGCTGGAGACAGAAGAGCTTGATGCTGTGTGCCACGGTAAATAATAACTTGAAATAATTTGGTATTTAGGTGATGCTTTTATCCAAAGCGACTTACAGTTGATTAGACTAAGCAGGTGACATTGCCCCCTGGACTAATGCTCAAGGGCCTAACGGCTGTGCAGATCTTATCTTAACTTCACCGGGGCTTGAACCACCAACCTTCAGAGTCCCAGTCATGAACCTTAGCCACTCAGCTACAGGCTGGCTACGGTATGGATGTCACTGAAAGGGGTGTTTGTTTGCTCCAGGCACGACCATCGGGGCGATGACCACCAACACGGCGTCGGTGATCTCCAGCACGCCCATGGCGACCTCGGTGGTGACCACGCCGTCTCTCAGCCCCTCCCCCTCGGTGCTGCACACCACGGGGGCGGAGTCTGGGGGCGGCACGGAGGGGGCGGTAGTGACGCAGGCTCCCACCTCGCTGGCCGCAACGCTGGGGGCGGGGCAGGTGATGGTGACGGCCTCCGGGCTCTCCGCCGCCCTCCAGGGGGCCCAGCTGCCCCCCAGCGCCAGCCTGGCTGCCATGGCGGCTGCAGCCGGACTCAGCCCCGGCCTCATGGCCTCCTCGCAGTTCACTCCTGGGTGAGGCTCCAGACGCCACAATAACACTTGCCCTGCCTGTTATACCTACACTCTGCTCACACTTCCCCTGCCTGTTATACCTACACTCTGCTCACACTTCCCCTGCCTGTTATACCTACACTCTGCTCAAACGTACCCTGCTTGTTATACCTACACGCTCTGCTCACACTTACCCTGCTTGTTATACCTACACGCTCTGCTCACATTCTCTCTCTCCCTCTCTCTCTCCAGTGGGGCCTTGCTGAGCCTGGCTCCTGGTGGTTTGGGCAGTGCCCTGAGTCCAGCCCTGATGAGTAACAGCACCTTGGCCACCATTCAAGGTGTGTGGAGCGGCAAGTACACCCCTTTTTTACCTTTACATGTGTGTAGAACGGCTAGTAGGGCTGGGTGATCAATCAAATGTTATTTTCAATAATTGTAGAATTGTATTCTGTGTGCGGTATGGTGGTGTGTGGGGTAGAGGTGTGTGGGGTGGCTGTGTGTGGGGTGGCAGTGTGTGTGCGGTAGAGGTGTGTGGGGTAGCGGTGTGTGTGGGGTAGAGGTGTGTGGGGTGGCACTGTGTGGGGTAGAGGTGTGGGGGGTAGCAGTGTGTGTGGGGTAGAGGTGTGGGGTAGAGGTGTGTGGGGTGGCAGTGTGTGTGGGGTAGCGGTGTGTGGGGTGGCAGTGTGTTGGGTAGAGGTGTGGGGTAGAGGTGTGTGGGGTATGTGGTGTGTGGGGTAGAGGTGTGTGGGGTGGCAGTGTGTGTGATGGCTGTGTGTGTGGGGTAGCAATGTGTGTGGGGTAGAGGTGTGCAGGCTAGCGGTGTGTAGGGTAGCAGTATGCGGGGTAGAGGTGTGCAGGCTAGCGGTGTGTAGGGTAGCAGTATGCGGGGTAGAGGTGTGCAGGCTAGCGGTGTGTAGGGTAGCAGTATGCGGGGTAGAGGTGTGCAGGCTAGCGGTGTGTACGGTAGCAGTATGCGGGGTAGAGGTGTGCAGGCTAGCGGTGTGTAGGGTAGCAGTATGCGGGGTAGAGGTGTGCAGGCTAGCGGTGTGTAGGGTAGCAGTATGTGGGGTAGAGGTGTGCAGGCTAGCGGTGTGTAGGGTAGCAGTATGCGGGGTAGAGGTGTGCAGGCTAGCGGTGTGTAGGGTAGCAGTATGTGTGGGGTAGAGGTGTGCAGGCTAGCGGTGTGTAGGGTAGCAGTATGCGGGGTAGAGGTGTGCAGGCTAGCGGTGTGCAGGGTGGCAGTATGTGGGGTGGCGGTATTGACGGGCGCTGTCCTGCTCCTCTCCTGCAGCTCTGGCGTCGGGCGGCATCACCTCTCTGGACGGCAGCGGGAACCTGCTGTTCGCCAGCACCAGTGCAGGGAGCACCCCCAACCTGGTGACCGCACCCCTGTTCCTGAACCCCCAGAACCTCTCCCTCCTGACCAGCAACCCGGTCAGCCTGGTGTCTGCGGGCGGGGCCGGCGGGGCGGGCGGGGCCCTCAACCTGCAGGTGACCTCTGCCGCCGTCGCCCACGGCGACACCCATCACAGCGTGGTGACTTCCGCCCCCGTTCCCGCGACAACCATCACCACCGCCTCCAAGGCCCAATGAACTCACGGCCACGCCCACTCATATCCCCCCATTATCATTTATTTAATCATTTTTGCTGCCACCAAAAAGAAAAAAAACACTGATAGAGGATTTTTGTTCCTTATTTCTTTTTCGTGTTTGTTTTGCGCCCCTATCAACGCCCTTGACTTCAGACGAGGGCTGTGATTGGAGGAGGGGTGCGGTTGGTTGTTTTTTTCTTTCCCCTGGTGTGACCGTTGGTGTGGTCGTGTGCACCAGTGGCTGGCATCATCTCCAGGGGACCAGGAGGAGTTTTTGCTTAGGTTATCAGGTCCCCTGAGGCCGGCTTTGCTCCGATCGGACCGGACCAGACCGGACCGGACCAGACAGTCCTGCCACTTTCAGACGAAAAAAAACCAACAAAAAAAACTTCATTCTTTTGACTATTTAAAAATATATATATTTCTTCTTTTTATTTTTATTTTTTTTCCCATTTCCTTTTCCTCTCCAGGACTGCCTCTTGAAACTAACTTAACTTATTCTAACCAAAAAAGTGCGATAAGACTTTTTATCAACCGAGATCTCTTATTAACGAAGTTAATATTCACTATCACATGATTGTTTTTTTTCTGTAGTTTTTAGTGTCTGTGATATTACTTTACTGACAGGTCTGTTGTCGAGGCCATCACACTGTTTATATCAGACTTTGACTGAAACAGCACAGTGGGTTTCTGTGTGTGTTCTCTTCTGTTTTGGTCTTAATTGCTGTATCTGCGGACACACGCATTTTATTCTGTCTTTTCTGTTTTACGCCGGTGAGCGTTCGTAAAAACCTTCTCAGAGCGGTACTTAGCTTTAAGTTGGTGTAGCCCTGGTAACAATTATAACGACGGTTAGAAGGCTTTAATATTTGTGATAACTGACTGAACCTGCGTTGCTGTAAGCGAATCATGCAACCGGGGCTGGCTTTCTAATAATATTTGTCTGTCTCTGTTTGAAACACTGATTTTTGCAGCCATTTGTATAATTTAATGTCTAGATATGAAATACAGACTACACTGATCAAATGACTTTAGTAATATTAAGAGCTTTAAAGGGGGCAGAAATGAGACTGGAGGGCAGGAGGTTGTGGGGGTGGGGGTGCGCATAGCTTTAGGGAATGTGAAGACCTGGAGTTGGTTGGTAATTGCTGCACATTCAGTGAGGTGGGATAGTTTCTGAGGGGTGCCTCAGTGCTGTGTTAGGCCCTGGTCTCATTGGGGCGGGGTTGGGGGGGGGTTTGCAGTGACTGAACAAGTCATGGCAATCAGAATGGGGGGGACGGGTGATGTTTCAGGAGTTCTCTCTGAATTATATCGTGGTTGATGTTGGGGCTGTTTTCTACACTTTTCCTGTTTTGTGAAACTTCTCCTACATGTGCACAGTGTCTGTACCAAAAACTGGATTGAAAAACTGCGGTCTGCTTGCTTTGGGAAAATAATATTAGGAAACGTTTGACTATTCGCTTTTTTTTGTTTTTGTTTTTGTTTTTTTATATATATTTTTTTATTTTTGATGATAGTGTCTTTTTGCTTTCTTTATGTTTTGACAGGCCTATAATCAGATATACCAAAAATCTTTTAAGACTATTGCTGTATATTATTACTGTAGCATAGCATAAATAATTTCAGTTATTAATAGGGGCTTTCTTTAGAACAGAAGATGATAATAATGCAATATTTTGATGATCCTTTCCAAAGACTGACGACATTGATTTCCCTGGAGGTGCGGAATACTGCCCCTCCGTGTTCTGCTCGTAGATGCCTGTATATGTGGGGTGGGGTGGGGTGGGGGGGGGGGAAACCCAATTAACCAAATAGAAGCGGAGGTGTGGGTGTGTTCGGGGTGTCGGAGTCGCCCCGTGTGAACACGCCTGAGGACGATGTCGGAAAAGCTTTAGTTTTTATCATTTGGGTTTTAGTTGAAAAAAGAGCAGATTAATTGCATCCCTTCTGTGATCATGAAATTAATATATTTGTGTTTATTTGAAAAGTTGTTCGGGTTCGGGGTGTGGCTGGGTGTTGTCTTTGTGTGCCTGGATTATTATTTTTATTTTGTATAATTTTTTGCATGCCTTTCCCCCCTCTCTTGCTTATTTCAGATGCCAGATTTGGTTGTTTCTTTTCGGGGGTTTTTACAAAATGTCTGTGACGATGGCAGTAGGAACTGTAGTGATGAATTGTAGTGGGGCTGTTTTTTTTCTACCCTTATTCAGCCATCTAACGAAGCTTGAACCAAAGTGTTATTCTCTCTGGCTGCAGTGGCAGCAAGCGTGCATGCGTGTGTGTGTGCGCGTGTGTGTGGGTGCGTGTGACGGCACCATTCTACACGCTACTCTACTGACTACTTAACCTTACACATGCTATATTCACATATTCCTCACTTACCGTATTTACAGTTACTGCTTCTCTCTTTTTGTTTCTGTATCGTACTCTCCCGGAGGTGAAGTGATACTTGCACGAGGAGATAAAGTCCTGGCCTCCGGTCTGGGGATCAGATTGTTCAGTAGTCTGTGACTTTCAGGGGAGCCTAATCTATAGATGGGAGATCGTGAACAGATGACCAGGCCTTGATTGGTTGTGTACTGAAAGTAGTGCAAGACGCCTTTTTTCCTTGAGAAACGACTTTGGAACGGTCTTTGGAAGTATCAGTCGGACGTTCCCGATCTCTCCCCACAGATCTCCGTGTACGCCTCTGACAGAGCTCTGCCGTATGGGGCATTAGTGTCGTAAGGTCACAGAACGTCTGGAGAGGTCAAACGGCCACACCCTGCCTGGGTGACCAGAGCTCGCCTTGCATGCTTTCTCCATTCGTTTCGTTTTTCTAATTTTCTTAATCATGTTACTTTCATTAAATACCTCAGTGGCACTTCTAAGCAAATAAGGTTCACTTTAAGCAAAACTAAACTACGTTGTCTTTGTTATAGACAGTAATAGAACCGCTGATTATTTGTGTGACTTTGCTGTGCATTTTGAAAAAAAAAAAAAAAACAACAAAAAAAAAAATGCTGTTTTTAGGAAATGATAATTAAAAAGATGTTACTACTACTATTACTACTACTACTACTACTACTGCTACTACTACAACTAGTACTACTATGTTTTTGGAGTGATTTCTGGTTAACTGTAAAGATTATCCTTCAGCCTGCTTGCCGAAGCAGAAGCTTTTGCAGGTGTGTGTGTAGACTAACTGGGAGCTGGCTGTGGGTGACTGCACACTTGATGGGGTTCTTTGGCCCAGTGTGTGTTATATCCCTGGTCATTAGACTTGGCGCGCGTGTTATGCTGCTAGTTAGTCCATTGTGTCGATCCAGGAGGTTACTGAAAAAAATATACCTTGAATGAAAATCACAAAATTTGGGGAAAGGTGTTTTTTTTTTATTTTATTTTTTTTTATAAATGTATACGCATACCGAAATATGATGATTATTATTGTTTTCTTTTCTGAATGAGTATGTTAGCAGTTAATGAATGTAGTGGTTTGTAATGCTTATTCTCTAGCAGACAAAAATGCAAAACTTTTATCTTCCTTTTTATGAGAGCAATGCTAAATTCTGTAGAGACCAAAAAACTAAAAGCCCTGCCCAACACTTATGTGGGTGTGGCCTGCGGGTGAGTGGCACTGTCAGGCCCCTCCCCCCTCAGTGAGGTAGATTCGGTTGCTATGGTGCTTCTGTTGGACTCTGCTACAATAGTTACCTGGGGAACCACTCGAAATCACCCAATCTTAAGGCTTATTTTTTGCTTGTGTATCTCTTACAGATACTACTTCTGTGCATGACTGGCTTTTTTGAAAATAGGTGGTTAACAATCATTTAAATTTTTTATTCATTTATGTATTCATTCATTTGCATCATGAGGGAGCAAGATCTCATGAGGGAGCAAAATCACTGGCTTGTGTAATTTATCAAAGCTCTTATAAACAGGTTTTTTTAGTTTTTTTTTAACCTTTTGCCGATGTTCATGAAATGTAGTTCTAAAAGTGCGCGCACACAGTCGCTTGCATTTAATTGGGTACATATCAGCTGACGAAATGGCCGCCGTTTAGAAGGTGTGAACTTCAGCCCACGCGTGTACGTGGGGATTCGTCAGCGTATGTTCATGAGGGAGAATCTTTACACATAACTCCAGTAGGCGTGTGGCAGGGGGAGGGTGTGGCAGGGGGAGGGCTGATTCCTGGTGACGGAATGACCTTCTGCCAGAGAAATGTCTTCTGTTGTGGTTTTACAGGACTGATGGAATAATGGAACAGTGTATGGAAAGCACTTGTGAGGAAACATTTTATAGAGAGTAAAAAATGCAGAGGGGGAGGATGAGATATCTTCTTTTTAAATTTGTATTTTTTTTCTTTTCCAAATGATGATGTAGATATGTCAAAGCTGGCTCAGAATGGGTTTATGGAAACTGGGTGAGGGCCTTTGCCCTTGTCACTGTGAGTGGCAGGAGATTAACCAATAACATTAGCTTTTGTGGGAAGGGCCATGTATGTCACCTCCTGTAGTCACAGTCTTAATTGAGCTGGGGCGGTGGAGAGGTATCTTGTAGTTCCTCTGTGTTGCCAGGACTGTGTCATTCGGGGGGAGGGGAGTGGGTTAGGGGGGGGGGGCTCCTCCACAGGCTGCTGGGGGGGGTTTGGGAGGGTAGGGGAGGGGGGTACATGGGTAAAGAAGCTGTTGTATACCTCATTTCTGACTCGAGACTGAGTAAACTTGCTTTAATCGTTTTTAAGAGAAGAACCGGTCCCTGCGGGGCGGTCCACGGGCGTCTGTGTAGTGTATACCCGCGAGTGCGGAGGGGCTCCGGGGAGACGGCCTCGTCAAACACGCTCACGAATGTCTGCTTTAACAAGGGAACACTGCCATTCTGAACATCTCCCCCGTAATATCCCACACGTCACCCCCCCACCCCCCCACCCCCCGTCCTTGAGTTTTTAAATCCTTTTTTTGATTGGACCCACTCTGTTCTCCTGCGGAGCGTAAACGCAACTCCGGCCCTTATTGGGCACAGGAAACTCAAGAGGCGTGTTTTTATGATTTTGGACAATCCTCACGAGTGGCGTCCCTGCTGATCCTGAATGTAGATGAGAGAGGTGTGAGTGCCGTCTCCCTGGACCCCCCCCCCCACACCTCCGGGGAAAACCAAAGACTTGTCAATGATTGTATCTAAGCCATCTCCAGTCCTGCCTCGCCCTCCAGCGCAGCACAGAGAGCATGGCACCGGGGCAGGGAGGCCCTCTGTCCTCCGACAGGGCACTCCTGACCGCGTGTGCGTGCGTGTGTGCGTGTGTGTGCGCGCGTGCGTGTGTGTGTGTGTGTGTGTGCGCGTGCGTGTGCGCGTGTGCGTGTGTGTGCGTGCGTGTGTGCGTGTGTAGAGCATATCTGTGCTACTGTACTCTCTGAAGCTCTCACCGGCGCACAGGTAAAGCCGAGGGCGGAGCTATAGCGCCGGGGCACCTGCGGTTGGCTGAGGGCCGCTGGGCGTGGCCGCGGGGGGCGGGGGCAGGGGCGTCGTGGACTGCTCTGTGGGGCGCTTATATTAACCCTGTGTGGGCTGGGTGATGTTTATTAATACACACTGAGGGACGACCTGGGTGCTCCGCCTTGCCTCAGGACTCTTTCTGTTTGTGGTCACTATGATCTCTTCCTCTTTCTCTCTCTGTATCTCTCTCTCTCTCTCTCTCTCCCCCTCTCTCTGGTTTTCATTTTGCCTTTCTGGTTTTGTTCCCTGTTTCATAAGACACTGTTAAAATGTGCGACTATGCATCGTATTCCTCAACCCTGTGCGGACCGAGTCTGGTTGTCCTAGCATGTCGGTAAATGGGTTTTAACAGCTTTTTGTTTTGTTTTAGTTTTTTTGTTACAATTTTTCTTTTAGTCTAAGTGGGGGTTGTAGGATCTTACAAGCTCTATTCCAAAGCAAAAATCCAAATATTAACGTTGGCCTGATGCAGATACCAAAGATGACTCTCTGGAGCCCGGCAGCCGTGTATTAAGAGACAGATCCCAGCGTTCGCATTAGACCTAACCTCAGTAATTCCAAAGCTTAGATGTATATTTTGATATTTTTCTGGGATAATTAAGGAAAAAAAAAAAAAAGGTTTTGTGTCGTTTTAACTACTTGTTTGTTTGGTGTATTGCTCTTTTTGTCATGGCATGGAGTTAAATACAAAACTGTCTTACTCTTGGTAGGTATAAAATAGTATTTTTGTATGTTTTGGGTGTGTCGATGTGTGTGATATCCGTTTCACTGCCAGTTATCATGGTTTTAAATACTGGTAAAATAAAGAAAAAAATGAATGAAAAAAATAAAGGTGTACATATTACTTTATCGTACGTTTCAAAGGTGCATTCTCACCCACTGCAGTTTGGGCTGATGGAATGTGTCCCTTTTTTATTTTCATTTTTTAATAAACGACTTTTTCTTTTTTCTTTTTCCCCCCCCCCCCCCCCCCTCTTCAAACCTGGTCCTTGTTGTCATGGTGACTGTAAGCAGGAGTGTTGGGGGGACGGGGGTAACCCTCCATGTTGGGGTAACACCTCTCACTGGGCTCTCTTGGTTGCTGTGGGGACACATCCGTGATCTGGGACTAAAGAGACAAGGATGCTTCATTCTAACCGATTTTGTAGACTTTTCTGTGAATCCGTATATATGGTAGATTTGTGTAGATGCATTCATCTGCTGTATTTCTTTTGGTTTCTTTTTTATTTTGTTTATATATATATATATATATATATATATATATATATATATATATATATAAATTTACTGTAACTGTACAGTACTTTTCTGTTGTAAACATCATTAAACCGTTTTCCAAGTGTTTTAACTTTGTAATGTGTTTAATTGCTTTCTTGCATTAGTCCTGGATCTGAATCTATTCATTCTCTTATATTATTCTTATTCCTTTTCATGGCTTTTTACCTTTTTGAAGACTATTTTGTCAAATCATACATACACCTATGTGTGTGTGTAGATTGTAAAACACAACACAATGTTATGGCACCAATTGCTTGATACAGGCCAGAATAAGTACAACATGCTTGCATCTTGTACATATTTGCTCCAGATTCATTCAAGTACACATCCTGAATAATAATAATTTCATACTCTTCATATAAGAAAAAAAAAAAGAACTTGAACTTGAAAACAATTTAGAACACGAACTCAAAGAATTGAATGGCATGTATGCTTGTAATCCCACAGAAGAAATACAGAACGAACTAGCGGCAACCACTTCTCAACTGAACAATATCATAAACAAAAAGACCCAGTTCCTAATACAAAGACTTAGACATGACAATTTTGAACACAATAACAAATCAAGTAAATATCTGGCAAACCAACTCAAGCGAAACAAAGTCAAATCTCTCATCTCAGTCATGAACTCAGCAGGGGAACCCGTGACCACACCCACTGAGATTAACAATACATTCCAGGAATTTTACAACAAATTATATACCTCGGATCATGAACCAAATTTAGTAGATACCCACTCCTTTCTTGACCATGTAGACCTACCTCCTCTTAATGAAAAACTAGCAATTGAACTAGATGCACCCCTAACACTGGAAGAATTCTATAAAGCAATTAACCAGATGCCTAACAATAAAGCACCAGGACCTGATGGTTTCCCCGCTGAGTTCTTTAAGCACTTCTGGAACACAATCTCACCACTCTTCTTCAGAATGACAGTTGACATCAAACTAAACTCAAAATTACCACCGCACATGAACACAGCCCTCCTCTCAGTATTACTGAAGCCTGATAAAGACTCAACCCTATGTTCCAGCTACTTCCCCCTATCGCTCATCAACACCAATCTCAAAATTATCAGTAAAGCACTAGCCACCCATATTGAAATGGTTAATGGTTAATGGTTGATGGCAGATCAAACCGGATTTATCAAAGGAAGACACTCTTCAAACAATATGCGTAGACTTTTCAATTTAATTCATACATCAAATCAAAACAAAACTAAAACAATAATCGCTTCACTAGATGCAGAAAAGGCATTTGACAGAGTAAATTGGACATTCTTATTTAAAACACTCAACAAATTTGGCTTTGGAGAATCGTTTATTCACTGGATAAAAATATTATATAATTCACCAATGGCCACAGTTTCTACTAACGGATTAACATCACAGAGTTCCACACTGCACAGAGGGACCAGGCATGGATGCCCACTCTCACCAGCTTTTTGTCTTGTTTATTGAACCACTAGCTGCTGCAATACATCAAAACGATAAAATAAAGGGAATCCATACCCCCTCTACACATCACAAAATCAGCCTTTACGCCGACGACATATTGCTCTACCTATAAGACCCATCAACCTCCCTGCATGAGGTCATCAGTCTCATTCATTCAAAATCAGCCATTTTACCCATAAATAGTGCCTACTGGAATGCTACATCTCAGAACTCACCCCTCACCTCCACTAGCAATATCAAATATCTGGGTATACACTCTGTCCATCCCTCTGTCTACTAGGAGACCTCTCAACAATCAACCCACCAAATCAAAATACCAAACCTATACTCATTGCCCTAGCTATCGCCAAGAAAACCATCCTCTTAAACTGGAAAACAAGACACAAAATAAACATAACACATTGGTCTAATCTACTCAAAGAAGACATATCCATGGAACTAATTTCGCACCAGCGCCAAAGTTCACACATGGCAAACATTTGGGGTCCTTTCATAAAATCATTCAATATGCCTGTGGACTAACCCCCCAACACCCAACCTAACCAACATATACTCACATACTCTAGAAACACTATCCATGCAATGCCATATCTTAATCCAACCCATCCATTTCCCCCCCCCCATCGTTACTTTTATTACTATTACTTTTTCTCCTCTTCTCTCCATTTTTCCATACTATCCATTCAAGGCTCCAATCAACAACCACCCACTTGTCCACCTGTCTGTCTGTTCATCTTCCTGTTTATCTGCCCGTTGGTCTGCGTGTTCATATGTATACACAAGTCACTCTTTCCACACTTTATAATTCTTTTTATTATTATTCTTTATTTCTTTTCTTTTTTTTCCATTTATTGTTATTTTTAGTGATTGTCTGTTTTGTTTTACCCTCCCCTCAAAGGCTTCATACTGTTTTCTTCCTTCGCTCTCTCTCTCCCTCTCTCTCTCTCTCGCTCTCCCTCTCTGAAATTTACCAATGTATATATGTTTGTTTTTGTATTATTAAAAATAAAGTTGACCTCCCAAGAGGGGGGGGGGTGGTGGCAAAAAAAAAAAAAAAAAAAAAGTACACATCCTGAAATGACTGAGAATTCTGGTAAAATATCAAAAAGCATTTTATTTCATTTCTACAAATCACATAGAGAAAAGTACAACTTGAAATGAGCATTAAGCTTTTTTTTTTTTTAATGTGGGTGAGCTTATATGTGCAACTTATTTACAACCTGACTTTATAAATGTTTCCTGTATAAACATGGGGATTGCTCTAGATTCCTAACCTCTTAAAAACCCAGGCAATACAATAAAAGGGACAATAACTGGACCTGGTTTTGGACTAACAGAGGAATTTGAAAATATCAATGTTTGGAGGGGAAATGAGTAAATTAGTATTTCAACTGAAATTCATAGGACTCAGCTATAAACCACATGAAAATGTTGAATTTACAACTGGCCCGTGAATATGATTTGCTATTTCTGTGTGATAAAACTGGGCAGGAGGAACGGGCAGTGCCCTGCGGTGCGGAATAGAATGCCGCCTTCTGTGAGAGCAAGGGAGCAGTCGTACAGGCAGGGAAAGGCCAGGGGTCAGGGGTCAGGGGTCAGGGGTCGTGAGGTCACTTGCGAGATGGCAGTTGCTGCATGTGCAGAGTATCGTAGGTGGCCCTGTTGGGTGAGCTCAGACCCTGGGAGGGAGATGGAGACCAAAGTTCAGTTATGTATGAATATTCTGTTACATATTACGCACATGTATTTGAAGTATGTTTACCACTTCTTACCAAATGTGTGAACTCATCAAATGAGCATAAAATATTAATGTACAGTTTCACACGTTATTCAAGCAAACACATAAGGATAACTGGTTCTTCCACTAAATGTTGAAATTTTATTGGCTGTATACTGCATATCTATAAAATCTCAAGGGAAGCCTAATCAAGGATCGTTTGATGGCAGACTTCATACAGCAGAAAATATGGCAGAAAAACTAAGTGTTAACGTCAAATATTTTCCGTTATTGGAAAACATGCTCACCTGGTACACCTGTTCTTTTTTCTCGTTTTTGCGACGCTGTAGAGAGAATTAAATGTCAGTGGAGTGAAATGTACATTACTGTTAATTACATTAAACATTTAACTGCATGGAGTTACTTGACTGAGAGACATGATTACCTCCTTCTTTACTCCAATCTCTTTGTAGTCATCGTCGGTTGGTTTCTGCAGGGCCTACGGATTTAATGACATCCACAAATGAGTTGTGTCGGTTCCCTACACATTTGGCAACCCTGCAGTCCTGCATTCAGCCACAAGGTGGAGCACTTAAGCCACTCTGCTTAATCACCAACTGTGCAGCGGAGGTGGGCTGAGATTGTCTGTCGATCACGTATTACCATGCACTGAATTTCAAATGAATGCAGTGTGGGAACAGCTAGAAGACCCTGCCCCCTACTCTACAGGCTGGTGTTTATTCGGTTCGTATCGCCTCTCACCGTGTACGTCTCATCTCCGGTCCGTCTGCGGTTCTGAAAGAAAGTGGAGAAAACACATGAGGGGCTGTTTCTGATCTCTCAGCGCTCTGTTGTACTGGTGTGTTTTTATGCAGCCCGTGTTGGTCGTGCTCTTACCCCCCGCAAGGCTGCGGCCCCGCTCTCGGCCGCGTTGGTAGACAGCACGTCGTACGTGTCCGCGGCCTTGCTCAGGCCCTGAGAGAACGCGCACAGGTTACCCACACAGCCGAACGCCTGGTCCTACACGGCCACAAACCTCTCACGTGACTACTCTAGAGGAGGATGTCTAATCTGGCCGCTCGCAGACTGGACCCAACACACCGTCCGTTTCCCACCCCACTCCTGGAGGACTGCGGTTTCTGCTACCGTTCCCCTACCCTGTGCGTTTCACTGCTCAATTTAAACTATTAACAAAACATAACTCAATGATGAAAACAGGCCATTCAGCCCATCAACGCTTAACTTAGTTTGCCTAAAAACCAAATAGTATCTAGCACCATATCAAGCCTGGCCGTGAAAACCTCCAGTTTCATTGGCCTACATTGGCACTCACCATATAAATACCATCATCTTTAGAGGTGGCCTGACGCTTGAAGTACTGCAGAGAGAGAGAGAATGAAAACTTGATTACGAGGATATTTAATGGAGCAAAAGAGCAGGTAAGTGTTTCATAATGGACTGTGTTGCCGTAACAACGTTGAGACTCACTCTCTCTCTGAAGAAGAGTGCGGTGATGAACAGGCCATACAGCAGGAGCACCCCATCCAGGATGTAGCAGAGCATGGGGTCGTTCAGCCCAATCGCAGCCTCTGTAGCATATGGAGAGAGGAAGAGCCATTGGCTTAGTCAGGGGTGTCAAACTGAATTCCCAGGGGGCATCAGCTGTCAATTAAGGCCTTGAGAACAAGGTGTGTGGATTCTTTAGCCAATCAAAGACTTAAATTAACCACAGGTGCTGGGAACAACCCGAAAACAAGCAGACACTGTGGCCCTCCAGGACTGGAGTTTGACACCTGCGGCTTAGATAGACTGAGAATGGTAAAGGGCGGGGCCCTGCACCAATAAAGAAACAGGGGCTGGGTTCAATTCCACTTTAACACACTCCCTTCACGGTCTTCTCTCCTGGGAGGTATTTCTTGACTACATTTGTGATGTGCAACGAGCAAACTGAACAGATGCTGTGCCAGGGAGGACAGAAGAAGAATATACCAAAATGGAACTGAACTGCCCTCGCTAGGAGTGCTACCCTACAGTAAAATCTGGTCCCTGCGCATTTTCTTTTTCCGTCGATGACTTTGGAATGTTCAAGAATAATCCTCCCCTTTCATAATTGGGAATGTCAGGAACAAAGCATAAAATTTGTAATCAAACCCAGCCAGTAGACAGTAAACCACAAACCCAGCCGTTTTCTTCATGGAGTGGCCAGGGAGCGGTTACAGGGTCTGTAAAAGGGTAACACTATCGGCAACAGTTATATTCGGCAATAATAATGTGCCATTTTAGAGGAAACTATAGATGGCCAATGCCACCCTGACCACCCCACTGGACACGTCCCTGGCTGTCTCACTCAAAGTGAAATGGAAATTGGATAAGAATTGAGTATGGTATCAGTTATCCAGGAGAGAACTAGGGGGAACTCATTCCTTAGTTTGCCACATGTCCACACGGGTTTCCTCTGGGAGAGTTTTCTCCCACACAAGATATGAGGCTGATTAAGACTGTACATTTTCCATAGTAGGGACAAGTGTGTGAGCGAATGGAGTGTGCGCTGCAATGGGTTGACCCGTCCAGAGTGTATTGCTGCTGATGAATGCTGGGATAGGCTCCAAATAAAATGATTTAAATGTATTATAACATTTTAATACAAGAGACATTTTGTATGTTAATTCAAATAAATGTTTAAACCTGATTGACAATAACTTTACACAATTTGCAATAACGTTGGTCAAATTAATACTTATACTAAATACTAAATGATTAAAACACTAAAAATATATTCAGCTCAATGTCAGATACTAATGCTAAATAAATTATTTAATCTAGCAGTGTCATATTCATGCAGCATTGAACATTCCAGGTATATAGCTTACAGACATTATCATTATGAACCATTAGAAGAATCAGTGAAAAATATTATTGGTACAGTGCCATTTATAAGGGCAGAAAGCAGTTTCATGAAGGCCAGTGAACATCAAACAGCCGACTTGAGACCAGACGAGACGAGACGGTTGTAGAACGTTTTTTTTAAAAAAAATTTTAAAGAAAGTCTTAGCGGTGTGTACTGTCCAGTTTCAGAACGCCGGATCGCGTCGGGCAGCGTTTCGCACGCGTGGGGATCCCTAAGCGTGTTTTTTCGTACAAATGTCTTGGAAAATAAAGATACAAATATAAATTTTCCCTTAAACCTACAAAAACAATGTAGATTTGGCTTATTTGTTTTGTCTTTGATTTATTCATCATCTACCGAAAGGTTAGTTTTAGTGGTCAGGTGTTCACATTCACCAGCCAGAAGCCTATTGATTCACCTCAATCATTTTATTGTTTACCCATGCAATATTTTTTTCAAAATAGAATAAGCGCAACATGAATGGAATAGGTGTGCTTTACAGCACGACTGTTTCGGACAATGTGATTTAGGGCATATAATCCCTCAAACATGAAAAACCTATAATGAGGAAAAACCGGGATGCTAAAATTGTGGAATTACAATTGTGGTTGGAACAAATTCAACAAAGACCAAGTTTAAGAATAAATAACCAACTGTACGACAATGTGAAATAAAGCCCGTCTGTCGCAAGACGTGACAATTAATGTTACGAGGGTCCTGTAGCCTTCACTATTGATGAAAGGCATGAAGGCATTTTCTTTACTTTTTGTCCTGAAGTTTGCATTGGAGAGAATCCCGAGTTTCCCCAATTTGAAAACATATTGCGATGCATTCTGAAAATGCTGGCTTCTCCATCCTAACTTTCAATTCCGCTTGGCGTGAGTCAGCAAAACCTGCACAGAACACTAATAATCGGCAAGGGATATGGGTTTATGCAAAACTGACGTTCGCTGGCGTATCTCTCGCAAAGATTTTTCACAATAACGCAGTCGTGTTGTACGACCAGCAGATTAGAGGTTACCCACTTTTCTACTTTGACAGCGACCATTCAAATAAAATAAACGCATAAATCAGGTGAAAACAGAACCGCTCAAATGGACTGGACTCAGTCATCTTGCCCTCGGAAAAAAGAAAAGTATAAGCGCAAACACGCGCAAAGGTGTTAGGCACATTTTATTGTGTCTTTAAACCAATCAGGCCGCCCATGGCACAGCTGCACGTGGACAGAATTGATTCGGCGTATGCCCTCAACAAATCGAGAGGTGGGCACTGTATTAACATGCATTTTCTTAAAAGAAAATTCCAAATTAATACTAATAAATAATCTCACAAGTTTTCTTTGAGAAACATTTACGCATTGCATCCGTTAAACTATAATTTAAATTGTATGGCCAGAGGTAAATAATTATTCAATCTAAAATGTCTGTGCAAGGGCCACAAAGAGCACAGCTCCACTGGTTAAAATCTGGGGTTTAGCTTGAAAGCATGGGCCCCCATTGTAAACTTCTGTTTCTACTTGTACCAGATTGATGGAATTAGAATTGCAAAACCTTAGATGGAAAAAAACATTGCATAACAACTCAGATGTTTCTCTGAAAGTATGTATGTTTCTGAAAATCTGTTGCACTGACATGAATGAGCATACTATTGAAAATGACACAATAGAGTTACAAATATGCTGAAGCTAAATTACACCAATGTCACTGAGATATACACGAGCCACTGAGGTACCGGGGGAAATATTGTGTATCTAAGAGTTGTGAAAGTGTTGTTTATCCCTCCACAGATGCTCACATGCACACACAGAATAAGGCACATCTCTCTCTCTCTCTCTCTCTCTCTCTCTCTCTCTCTCTCTCTCTCTCACACACACACACACACACCCACACACACACACACACAGCCACACAAGTGCAGCTAGTGCCTAAAAGTGTTGATCAGTTTATCATCAGCCTTGTTTCTGTCACATTTACCACGCTAGTAAACAGAAACCCAGTTATACCTCAGTACTTTATACTATCAGAGCTGATAGCCACATGCACTGGGAGCGAGCAAATGCTGGGTGGTTGATGTAGCCTCTCGCGGTCTGCCTGACTCAAACAGCATGAAGTTCAGTGGTTTTCGTCTGCTGTTGGGCTTTTCGAGTTTGCGTCAGCCCTGGGTATAACTGCCGGGGGTGTGGGGTGGGGGGGTGGTGGTGGGGGGGTGGCGGTGGAGGGGGGTGGGGGGGGGGGGTGGTGCATTGCTAATAAGCTGAGCTGAGCCTGAGGGTCTTAATGTCTCCTCAATCTCCCATCTGTTTAAAAATCTCCTCCAAATATCACCTGTGCTTCCACACTTCTCCATGTTTGGTTTTTCTCTCGGTGAGGGGGTGAGAGTGGCAACAAAGTGTCCCACCCAGCTCCTGCGCCCCCACGCACAGACCCATAAGGGCCCACTGACTCACGAAGGAACCCCCGGCAGATATCCTGATCTTGGGCTAGCACTGACTCACACAGGCCCTGACTCACTCTCACTCCGAGAGGTTACCTGCGCAACAGAAAGCCCTTTAAGGTTTGAAAGGTTTGAAAGTGGAATGTTTTTTTTTTTTTGATCTCCATTGCTTTTCAATTGTCAGTCGTAATTGTTACATAAGGATTACAATGTTCACACATTTGCGATCTTACACTTTAAGATTAATATTCAAATAAAATATGATGCAAAAAATGTAAGTGCAACTAAATTCACACTGTTTGAATGTAACAGATCACATGCAGTGATACTGCACTGTAGAAGTCAGCATACACTTACAATGGCTAAAATGTGTTTCTTAACTTCTACATTTGACCACACTTTGTTCTACATTTCAAATTGTGGTATTCAAATTTTCTTCCACCACCAATTTTTATGACATTTCATACAATGATTCAAAATAAGACAGCCTAAAATAACACTGATTTGCAACATATTTTATAGAAAGTGCATTAAAATAAATAGCGTTAAGTATGCATCAAATTCACGGAATAGCTTGCGCTGTCCACACTCTCCATCAATGTTCACGTATACATTTTTCAGAAATGCAAATTCCACTCGTTATAGTTGTGTTTGTCAGTGCTTTAACAATTTAACCATTATACATTCTTCCATGCCCTAATGTGATTCATTAAAGGAAACATGATAATTTTGTCATATTTTACATTAACTGCTCTTTCACTGATGCTAAGGTTGCTGCATGGATAGAACCTTTGTGTTCTTATATTATGCGTGTTCGCTAGCTGTCACAGGAAGTGTTGAGCTACAGACTCACAGGGTCTCAAAGAGGCCGACACGGCAGTTATCTGATGAGTGGCTTCCTAATATCTATTTTTACGCGCACACAACTTTAGAGGTGATGGTGGTAGGGATTTTAGCAGCCTAGTGACTTTGACAGTGACTTTGGAGATGCTATTCTTAGTTCCCACTCTATGCGCTTCTGTTTGTTTGCATGTCTAGCATAGTTTAAAATGTATCAAAATGAAGAAAAGATAGGTTTGATTCCCATCTAGAAAGTGAGCCATGGTTGGGATAAAAGGTTTCAAAATGAAAACAGTACCACAGTGTTTGAGGTCTTGCTTGATCTTTCCAAAATGTGCACATATGAAAAATGTCCAACTCCCAACAACAACATAGTTGCAAGTATTATCTCTTTTGAGTGAGTGAAGCAGCTTTGGGATGCAAGACAAATGAGTATTAAGTCCTAAGGTACACTACAGGACTTTTAGTCCAGATTTAGCCGTTTAAGGAAATCCTTGGTCTTTGCAAGGTCATTGCTTGCACTCGTCTCCGATGGCTGTTTAATGTGAGATGGTCAGAGACGCAATCGCATCTCTCCCGATTCAGTCTTAAGCTTGTCTGTGATAGTGTCAAACTGATTTGATTTTATCAGAAGTCTGTAGGCATGACTCATGCAGAGTGTGACCCACTGTGACCACATCTGCCCGAGGGTGTGTAGTGTAAGCTTTCCGTGGCCGGTCATTTAACGTGAGATGCTCTCTAGGATTTTGTTTCAATTTTGAAAGTCATGTAGCGTACACAAGGCAAAAGGTAATATAGTGGGGAAGTTTCTGACAAAATTGAATGAATTTCCCTTTTTTCACTAAAGAGCACCATCCTACTCCTTCATATAAAATATAGTGATGAGTCAGAAATGTGATTAAAATGCAATGCATCAAGAGGCTTTATAATAGAAGAGGCAGCCTGCATATACCAAATGTCTCCGTTAACAAATACTGACAAGGCAGTTGATTGGTCTATGGGTTTTCTATTGACACAAGAAATGCTTTATTATAATATTATAATAGTTTTCTTCAAAATGAAATACATTTTATTTTGTCTTCATTTAAAATAAGCTAACTGAAAAGCTTCAAATGCGGACTATAAATTAGTAACGGTCTGGTTAAACATGCTAGTCACATACGTACAAGATTGTATCATCTGCATAAAATTGGACATTACATTACAATACAGTGTTGGACTGCAACTACTATTATTTATAAGTGTGAAGAGAAATGGACCAAGAATAGACCCTTGTGGGACACCTTTACTAATTTCAAGAGAACTTGATTTAATACCATCAACAACAATAGTTTGATTTCTACCCAAGAGGTATACATAAAACCAGTTAACAGAAAGTTCATCTAGTCCGATGGCAGATAACGTATTGAATAAAATAGTATGATCAAAGGTGTCAAATGCCTTTGATAGATTGATAAAAAGTTCACTGTGTTTATATTCACAGCATTAAACAGTACTTCACTGTATATTTAGAATGTGGTTTTATAATTTCATTTGTCAATTTCACATAAAATATTGCATATACTATACACTGCATTTCTTCACCTGTACTCTCTGCACATTGCAGACAATTACACAATTATATTTGTGAATTGAATTACTATTATTCATTCTCAGATATCCTTGATCAGTTCCTTACCCATTGGAAGACGGTGTAGTATAATGGGTAAGGAACTGGGCTTGCCAACTAAAGGTTGCAGGTCTGATCTCAGGCTAGGAAACTGCTGTTGTATCCTTGAGCACGGTAGTTCACATACAGTACTGTGTAAAAGTCTTAGGCACCTGTATAACATTCTGTACAGATAAGGTGAAATGAAAGGTCCGAAATAAACGTACTATACATTTTACATTACATTTTAGTAATTTGGCAGAATAGTTAAAAACTGAATCAACTGAATATTTTTTTTCGTGACCACCCTTCGGCATCACTTCTCTGAGATAGCCAACGCTGTCCTGCAGTTCTATAAGACAGTCAGCTGGGAGGTTGTTCCAAGCATGTTGGAGAACTTGCTACAGTTCTTCTGCAGACTTTGGTTGGCTCCTCGCTTTTGATCTCAGACAGCCTTGATCAAGTTTTTATGTAAAAATTAGTCAATTGCTTACAGTAATGTGTAACTTTTAAAAATTAAATACAAAAATGTCTCTGTAAAAAAAAAAAAATTCTTTTGGAAAATGAATATTTGGAAATCTCAAATATGTTCTTTTATATGAACACACACAAACATATATATATATGGTGCCTAAAACATCTACACAGTACTGTACATTTCTGCAATAGCCTGCTTCTCCAAACAGCAAATCACGCAGCTAAAACTGCATACTGACATGGTGAAGGAAGAGGTTTAGTTGTTGTTTGACCAAAAATTACAGTGGGCAAGACATGCAATCTAAGTGATTTTGACCATGGTATGATTGTTTGTGACAGACATCATGGTTCCAGATTCTCAGACATAGCTACCCTCCTGGGATTCGCCTGCACTACAGTCTGTAGATTTTGCGGAGAATGGTGAGATAAAAAACATCCAGTGATCGGCAGTTATGCGAGTGAAAACATTGGAAAACTGTTGCATGGTCTGATGAATGCTGATGGAATTTGAGGTAAGCAAGCATGGATCCATGGATCCATCCTGCCCTGTATTGTTTTATTTATTTGTTTGTTTGTCTGTTTGTTTGTAAAGGACCATGTACATTAAACATACATGTTGTACCAGATTTTAATTTCCATCTGCAGTCCCTTGGCAGGTTATATTTAATATATACATAAGCCGTGCAATCCACAATAACAATAACAATACAAATATACCGCAGATCATGGCACAAATAGGCAATAGACATTGGAGGATATACAAGTGTACATTATAGTGTTATAGTGCTATAGTGCATAGTGTTATCCATCCAGCCATCCAGCCATTAGCTTAACCTGCTTATCTTGAACAGGGTCGCAGGGAGGCTGGAGCCTATCCCAGCATACATTTGGTGAAAGGCAGGAATACACCCTAGACAGGTCGCTAGTCCATCGCAGGGCACACAGACCATTCACTCACACACACACTCATACCCACGGGCAATTTAGACTCTCCAATCAGCCTAACCTGCATGTGTTTCGACTGTGGGAGGAAACCGGAGTACCCGGAGGAAACCCACGTGAACACGGGGAGAACATGCAAACTCCGCACAGAGAGGCGCCGGCCGACCGGGATTCGAACCCAGGACCTCCTTGCTGTGAGGCGGCAGTGCTACCCACTGCACCATCCGTACCGCCTTGCATAGTATTATAGTGCATTAAAATTACGCATTGTCGATATAATCAATGGAATGCAGACATGTAATGACTACATGCTCGTTTAGCCTTCAGCCATGTTTTCAATTTAGCTGTGAATCTGCTCAAGGAATTGTCACTCTTAATATCTGGAAGTATGGTGTATTCCAATTGCTGATGGCCTTAAAAGAGAGGCAGACTGAACAAATGCTGTGCCTCGCACACGTATTGTGCAATCTCCTCAAGAGGAAGCCCTGATGGATCTGGTAGTGCAGGCTGTGCGTGAATAAATTCAGAGATTCATGTAGAATCTTGTACACAAGACATACATCTGAATAAAATCTAAAACTCTCAAAACTTAATCAATTATACTTCTTGAGTATGTTACAGTGATGATATTGGGGGGGGGGGGACTTTTGACCAGGTAGTTGTACAGTTTGGCATGTGCAATAAAACCATAGCATGCATGTAGATTTTTGCAGCGTCAGTGGAAAGACAGTTTCGTATCAGCCTTTGACAAGTTATATTTGATTATGTTTACCATTTTCTTGACGTGTTTCTTAAAAGTAAGGTTAGTATCCACGACAATTCCAAGATATTTGAATTTGGTGACGATGTAGATTTTTTCCCCTCGAATGTCAGCACAAACTGGGTGTCTGAGTAATAGTAAAAAAACATACCCACAGTTGTGCTGACATTTAGGCTAAGACATGAATGAATAAAGACAATAATAATGAATAAGACACTCTGATACCTGTGCCATAGCTTTTGTTAATTTAGAGGCAGCTTGCTCTGCCGTTTTGGCATGTACGTACACAACGGTGTCATCGGCATACATTTGAACATTTACCCAATGACATTGCTGGGGAAGGCCATTTATATAGATGCTAAATAACAAGGGGCCCAGGACTGACCCTTGTGAGATGATAAAAGCATATAGTTGATTTTCATTCACTGTGTCCTATTTATAAATATGAGATTATCTTTGAACTTTAACAGCTTGGAGACTGACTGTGTGAAACGCTTCATGTAGTTCCCTCTAAAGCCGAACTGCATATGGTGTAAAGGACAATGGCTATTAAGAAATAATGTTAGTTGGTCAATTTTTTCTTGGAAGGTATTGGCAGCTATTGGCAGCTAATGAGTCTGTAGTTACTAACTTCAAGATCATTTCCAGATTTAAAAATAGGAGTGACAATTGCTGTTTTCCCTGCATTGGGAAAATGTTGTTTCAAGATCAAATGTACCTTTGCCTTTGGTCCTTCAAATGTCCCTAAAATGTGTCATAATTGTATTCACATTTCCCACAGTCGCTGGAACCAAATGAAAAACTTTGCAATTGTCATTGTTTGGGGGGAGATGTATCACTTCAAGGCCTATGGTGATTTTTCCATGACTTGTCCTTATCATAAAATGTCAAGCGTAGCCTGGATATGATATGGTTTAGTTGGTGCCAACTAAAGTTGGTACTGTATTGCGTCCAATAAACATTTATATTTTATTGCACAGTAAAAACAGTAACAACAATAAATATCCGATTATAATAGTTCTATTCAGGTTAGTTTAGTTTTCAGTTAGTTCTTAAATGCATGTCATCCTTAGTTGCAACATCATCTACGAATCAACCAACATTTTGCTGAATGTAGGCATGGCAGTCAAACCCCATTTTTACTGTCCTTTTACTGAGAGTCATAAGTTTCACTGGCATAACAAAAAAAGGAAATGATCTTACATTCAGAAATATGAATTATTCAACAGAGATTAAAAGGAGTGCTTTTTGATGCAAATTGTGTCGTTCAGCTTCAAACTCAACATTTTGTGTGACATTTGCCACCAAATCTTTTACGATTCAGTTAGAAACTTTCAATTTTTGAAGTTAAACTTTAGACTTTCAAACGCAAAATTTTTTTTTTACTTTAAAGTCAAAGCTGAGATAAATATTAAAAATAAACTAAAACTTTCATTAAAAACATGTATGTGAAAATTTTTTTATAGATTAAAATAAATTACAACCAGACCCTAGTTTCTACCTGTGTCAGCCACAGGTCAAAGTAAACCTCCTAGTTGTCCATTATTTTCCAAGACCAAGAGCCTCTCTGTGCGGAGCTTTTTCCCTTGCCTACGTGGGTCTAGGCAGGGTACTCCGCTTTCCTCCCACAGTCCAAACAGATGCAGCAGACTAACTAAAGACTAACTTTAATTACCGTTAGGTCTGAATGTGTGAGTGAACGGTGTGTGGGCCAGACTGGCATGCCTGTACAGGTTGACCACTGCCTGTGGGCATAGGCACCAGGCCCCCAAGAATAAATTGATTGTCATTTTCAAGTTTTAAAAGCTGAATCAGAATCGCATCCGTTTGCTGTCCAGCTTCAGTGACACATTTGAACAAAAAATTACTTCGAAATTTAGGCTCTGGCAGTAATCAAGTCAGCACATCCCCATTGTGAGAATGTGTGCTGAAAATCAACAATAATACGAAATTATAAGCATCAAATATATTTATTTATGTTTGAGAGTTTTACCCATTCCTCGTCCCATATATCTTCTGAAGGTTGATGAGAACCCTTAATGTGGCATTTAGCCTATGTATTCATTTATCTAGTGAGACCCTGAGAGCATACCAGAGGTAAATCATTTTGTATTTATAAAAATCATATACATTCAGGTGGAGTACATTATTTCTGTGTGTGTATAATGAATGAAACAATTATTTTTGGGCAAATATATTTGGATTTCTTTCCGTTTTTAAAGAGCACTGCAGGCTTCATACAGGTCCTAACACACAGTGTTACCCCCACAGCCAACTATAATCAAAACATCCACTAAACAACTGCAGGAATGAAACATATACTTAATGTGGAGAGCTGGATTTTGGTGGCCCGAGACAAGAAGCAATCGGGGGCAACTGATCATTCATCAACGAATTGTTAGCAATTCTGGGCTGGGGAATCGGTTCCAAAAATATTCCAAAAATATAGAACATTAAAAAGCTGAGTTGTATGGCCTATCTATTTGTGGTTGTGGCGCTAACTGACCACATCAGCCATTTTGGCCATCAGCTGGCTCTGATAACGGCAGAAAAGGTTAGGATATGCATCTGAATTTCACCACACATCTAACGCATGTTCCTTATATGGTTTCAGAAGATACTTTTTATTTTTTATTTTCATGCTATGCAGAATTTAAATGTACATTTTAAGACATAAAACATATTTTACAAATTAATCCTTATTTCACTTACTAAATTTGTGAAAATGACAATGCACAAATGATGATTCTCTTGCACTGTCCTAATGCTGTTGTAAAATAATTTAAGTAAGCTGCAAGGTTAGTAGAACCTAACCTAACCAAGTTTCTGAAGCGAATATTGTGAACATACCCTTCACAATATATTTTCAAGTCTTTTTCTCTGACCGTGTCGATAAAAAATAGTCACATTACATCTTCGGGAAGTATTGCAATTGTTCATATTTTTTATCCGCTATTGCCTTGAGAAGTAGCTGAAGTGAATTATGATGAAGGGAATGCAATGCAAGTTTTTTTTTTTTCTTTACAAAGAGAGAATAAGCAAAAGATTCACTATCACTATCACATGGAAAACAGATGTTTTTTGCTAGCAAGTGACAGCAACTGAAAGGAAACTGTCTCTCAGCTCAGCTAATGTGAAAATGCACTTGACGTGATGGAGATAAAGGGGGGGACAGAATCAGTTACAGCTCCAGCTTGTAAAACTGTGCTGTTTTTCACACCCCAAAGGTGTGGGTTGCACAGGGCATAGCAAGGCACTCTGGTCCAGATAGTTTCTGCAGACCTGGTTACTTCCACAGACAATAGACATCTAGTGTTTACACTCTATATAGAGTGAATAAAATGTCAATAAAAAGGCCAACAGGCCCTACATTTCTGAACTGCAGCAAAATGTTATGTTGCCCTATCTGACACAATCTCTTGCTGGGGTTGTCGGGGGGACTAAGACAACCTTTTAGATTATGCGGAAGCCCAGATAAAAAATGGCAGCTGGACAATATTCTTTACAATTTCCACCGAAGATACATACGGTTTCCCCCACACACATCACTCACGCCCGGTAAAAGGTACTCATCTCCTCGCGTAACAGTTTCTCACTCGACACATTTATGAACTAGCGTATGAAATAACAATGAGTTTGAGCTGGAAAGTGTACTGTAGTCTGAGTGCTGCAGTGTTTACGCTGAAAGGACCCGTACAGTGCTTGGCAGAGAGCACACGGGTCAGGCGGTTACCTGCAGACGGAACCACCAAGGCCAGGACCAGCAGAAAGGCTGTCGTCCTGAGATCCATCGCCCTTGTTTCTTCGTCCTTCTCTCTCCGTTCTTTGGGTGTGTTGAGTGTGACGGGCTCCTACACAGACTGCTCAGCATGAGGGAGCGTCTGCTGACAGGAAGTGGCTCCTCTCGACAGCTCCACCTGCTAGCTGGGCTCAGTTCTCTAACGCATGGCCCACTTCTCAAATCTGACATAGAGGGGGAACGTGGGAGGGTTGGCTGGGGGCCAGAGGTGGCTAGTGGGGCAGCAATGGGGGGTAGGGGTGCAATATTCACCCTAGCTTGCACAAGGTGCCAATGTCTATGTATCATAGTTAACAGTGCTAATGACACACATAGAGCTAAAGGGGCCTCTTTCTCCCGTCTTGTAGGAATGCATTCTATTATCATGATATATATATATATAGTACATATAGTATAGTACATGATTAAATGTATCCTTACATTACATTACATTACATTAATAGCATTTGGCAGACGCTCTTATCCAGAGCGACGTACAACAAAGTGCATACCCATAACCAGGGATAAGCGCGCTGAAAGACCCTAGAGGGAAGTACAATTTCAACTGCTACCTGCACAACAAAGATAAGGACCAGGGCCTATTTGATCATGTTTTTTATTTTATTTTATTTTTTAACCGCAACACGCAAATGTATGAACAAACCCCTTAACTAGCCAAACACTGCTTACCTAGCCAAACTAAAACATCCTGATACACAGAATGTAAATCACAGAAAGACAACAATTAAGGTTCACAGGGAGGTAGGGAGGGACAGGGAGAGGTGCTGCTTGAAGAGGTGCGTCTTCAGTTTGCACTTGAAGATGGGAAGAGATTCTACAGTTCTGACCTCAACGGGGAGTTCGTTCCACCACCGTGGAGCCAGAACAGACAGTAGTCGTGAGCATGAGGTGGAAGTTCGAAGAGGGGGAGGAGCCAAGCGGCCAGTGGAGGCTGAACGAAGAGGTCTGGCAGGGGAGTAGGGTCTGATTTTTTGGAGGTAAGCTGGAGCTGACCCTTTAACTGCTTGGCTAGCACCAATGTTTTGAATTTGATGCGAGTATTGACAGGCAGCCAGTGGAGGGAAGTAAGCAGGGGGGTGACGTGAGTATTTGGGAAGACTGAAGACCAGACGAGCTGCTGCATTCTGGATAAGTTGGAGGGGTCTGATGGCAGACACTTGGAGGCCAGCCAAGAGGGAATTGCAGTAGTCCAGGCGGGACAAAACCATCACTTGGACCAGGAGCTGGGTCGAGTAGGGGGTGAGAAAGTGGCGGATTCTCCGTATGTTGTATAGGAAGAACCTGCATGACCGGGTCACTGCCACAATGTTCTCGGAGAGGGACAGTCTGTTGTCCATCACCACGCCGAGGTTCCTTGCACAGGATGATGGTGTAAGTGTGGTATCCCCTAGGGAAATGGAGAGATCCAGATGGGGAGGGGTAATGGCAGGGAAGAATATCATTTCAGTCTTACCTGGGTTGAGCTTTAGATGGTGGTTGTCCATCCAGCTCTGGATGTCACTCAGGCAAGCAGAGGTACGGGCTGAAACCTGTGTATCAGATGGTGGGAATGAAATGAAGAGTTGGGTATCATCCGCATAGCAGTGGTAGGATAGACCATGTGTAGTGATAACAGGGCCAAGGGAACGAGTGTAAAGAGAAAAAAGAAGCGGGCCTAGGACTGAGCCCTGGGGAACTCCTGTGGCAAGGAGCCGAGGTGTCAATACCGTACCAGCCCAGGCAACCTGGAAGGAGCGACCAGAGAGGTAGGACTCAATCCAGTCCAGGGCTGTGCCACAGATCCCCGTTGCTGACAGGGAGGACAGGAGGATGGAGTGATACACAGTGTCGAAGGCAGCAGAGAGTCCATGTTATTATCTTTAAATATGAAATATAAAATGGCCTATTTCTAACATCATTTGAAAACAAAATCCTTTTTAATAATGTCACCCTTTTCAAAATTATATATTTAAAATGAAATGAGTTATGCTTTGTAGTCTTCAGTCTGTAACAGTACGTGTATGTGCATGTGTGCACATGTGAGTGCATATGTCAGCTGACAAGAGTGTGTTTTAGTGCATCTACCGAGACCCTGTCTGTTTTTCTATTCCATTATCTAGGCATTCTGAAAAAAAACTGCCAAAACTAGCAAATTCAATCAGAATTAAGTGTCACCAACCATCCTCAACCTAGGCAGCCATTACATAGCCAGCTATTTTGGCATGTGGGTTTGAACCTAGCCTGAATTTGAAGCATCACATTTGACTAAAGAAACTGTTTATTACTGCCATGGATTTTCCATACAAAATTGTGACTGCTAAACAAAAAAAACAGGTGAGATGAGAATTATTACTGTTGTACCTCAAAATCATTTTTTGTGTGCTTAAAACGCCTATTATTTACTATGGAGTCATCAAACTTCTCCTGTAAGCTCAAAGAGGAATATGAGTCTGGACAAAATTGATCATATTACCACAACTCATCCCTCGTGTCGCTGGTATTATAACTAACCCACTGTTTAACCCTTCCCCGGTCTCCACTATACATGCATGTCTAGCCAGTGCACAGTTCCGTTGTATTACAAAAGACGATCAAAAGACAGAACATGGCCTTCTAATATCAAAGGCTGTTAAAACCTGCATTTGCATACAAAGGGCCTCTTGCAGAAACAAAGTAGATCAACGGGCCTCTTTCTCGGCAACCGAGAAGCGTGTTTACCTTTCTTATTTATCGTTGAGATAAACTGTGTTCTCATTCACCAGTAAAGGAGCCAGGACAGCGCACAATTCTGCTTTTGTTTCTTGAGTGTGAAATCTCCCAACACAACAACAGATTTATACAGTTAAAAAGCATGTGCTTTGACGAAAATTCGAACAAGATAGCTACAGCAAGCTCTGTTGGAAATGTAAAAGTCAAGGATCAATGACCAATGAAAAATACAAATGTCGCATAGGCCTACAAACCACCGGCAAGTATTGAAGATGCTCCAAAATTGCAATTTAACATAATATTGGATTATATTCAGATTGAGGTCAATTGGTTTATTATTTCTGAAAATACATACAGTGGATCTGACATCTGCGCGTAACCTGATCCATTCTACGTTCTGGGTAAATAGTCATATATGATATTAATTAAGATTTAATTCATTTTCGAGTAATTTATGTAATTTTCGGGTAACTAAAGAAACTTCTTCAAGAGAGCGTTGCACAGCCATGTAGGATATTTATCCAGAGTGGGGTACAAAAACGAGCGCGAGCGCAAATTATATAACAATGTAGCTCATCAGACAAACGCGAAAAAATACAAATGCCTAATATTACAATTCATATTATTTTGCAAATAGCTCACAAGCAAAGGAAAGCAAAATAAGCGTACAAATGAACTAGCCTACTCAATTAATGATGATGATAATAATAATAATAATAATAATAATAATAATAATAATAATAATAATAATAATAATAATCAAAGTAGTAGTAGTATTAGTAGTACTTCCTTAAACAACGACCAAAAGATACGTCTGAATTTCTGAAAATCTGCACCGTGGACTGCTTGATCTGCGTGAGCTGCTTGATCTGCAAATCATGCACAGTTCCGTCGGCAGCAGCACGAGGATTGCAACATTCTAAGAGAAGTGGCAAGAATTGAGCAATTTACTTGTAAACCCCAGAGATAATAATCAGAATACACAAAATAGGCTTACTCAAGTCGCAATCTGATAAGGAAACAAAAAACGTAAACCTAGTTTTGACCCGTAAAACGCATTTCACATTTCAACAATTCAATATTGTTATGATCCAGTATTGTACAAAATTAACAAAAGAAAATCTGTAGTATACACAAGTATTTCGCTGAAGATAAAAACAAATTGTAACAAAGCGTCATTGAATAGGGGAAGCAGCACGCCGTAAAATGTCCAGTAAATGCTCCAATAGAGTCCATACCAGTGCAATTACCCTGTAAGAGTTGACTTTACTCTGAACATTTTCATCAGTGTACTTTTCAAAATGTTTCTGTGAGTCTTTACAAAGACAGATCTGTGAAAACTGGTATTCTTAAAATAGTTGTTTGTTGTATTACAGTATACACTCAGTGAGCACCTTATTAGGTATTTATTAGACTTATTTTTTCTTATTAGACTTCTACTGCTGTAGCCTATCCACTTTATGACTTATGATGAGTTGTGTGTTCAGAGATGCTTTTCTGCATACCACTGTTGTAAATTGTGGTTATTTGCGTTACTGTCATCTTCCGTCAGCTATGACAAGTCTAGCCATTCTCCTCTGATGTCTCTCATTAACAAGGTGTTTCTGTCCGCCGAACTGCTGCTTTCTGGATTTTTTGTTGTTTTTATGCACAATTCTTTGCAAACTCTAGAGGCTAGTTTGCGTGAAAATCCCAGATCAGCAGTTTCTGAGATATTCAAACCACACTGTCTGCCACCAACAAACATTTTTTTCCCATTCTGACGGTTGAGGTCAACATGACCTGAAACTCCTGACCTGTATCTACATGATTGCATGCAATTACACTGCTGCCACACAATTGTCGATAATCGCATGAATAAGTAGGTGTAACAAAGTAAAAATGTTCCTACTAAAGTGCGTGTGAGTGTATATCTTATACAGCGCAAATATGTGTTTCTTTGGTGTCTGTGAACATAAATCCCTGGCTAAAGTGATTTGGCTGACCCACAGACTCTAGCAATCAGGAGTGGGAAACAGCGGTGCAGCCTCACGCACGGTCTGAGTGATGTGCTCATCTCTGTAGACCTACTGTACAGCACCGCGTCTTTAGAACAAGGCGCCAGTTCAAATAAAAGAACTGCATCCACTTAACCAAGCCAACTATGGGGTGTGTGTAGCATCTTGACTTTGAACTTGATCTTAGCCAAAAGGGCAATAATGCAGAGAATACATTTTTACATTTACTGTTTGTTCATAGAAGTGTGAATAAGCAACTGCCATACAAACCAAAAATACATATTACAGTGAAAATGTGAATGTAGGAAAGTGCTACATAATTGGGTTAAATGTGGCAAAAGACAAAATGATGCAAAACACAAAAGTGAAGTTCTGAAATAGGCTTAGTCAAAAGCCTGACTTAAACCCAATAGACATTCTGTGGCATGCTGTGTTTGAAAACCGACCGATTTGCCTGAATTAAAGCAGTTCTGCAAAGAACATGGGCTAAAACACCTCCATAGCGATGAGAAAGACTGACATGAAATTATAGGCAATTACTTTTTCACAGGGGTGATTTGGGTGTTAACTGAGTAATTACTATTTAATTTTAAAAAGTTATTGAAACAAATGTATTTTGTCATTTACGCAGGTTCCCTGTCCCTGTCTAATATCACATTGCGTCTAAAGATCTGAAAAGATGCAGAGCAGGTGTCTGGGAAGCCCATTCCCTACAGATAATAAGATGCCCCTAAGGCCCCTAAAGTTTTGTTCCAAAAAATTGCCTTTTAATGTGCAGACAGCTCTATAGAGCTCTATAAGCTCTATAAATGACTAGGATACACTTTCTGTCTACAGCTGTAGTTGGTACTCCTAAGATATGACTGAGTCAATCAAATAATTAAGACCAGAAGTTGGCACAAAATCCCGAAACAGATCGGCCCTTGTTGTGCACCCCTGCCCAGGGGAAAAGGCTACGATAATCTTGAACCCGTTTTTGAGTTCACCATTTTAAATAACTGCCATCCATCACAAGAAAGAGCATGGTTTTGAGACACCACACTTTTGATCTTTGAGTCTCCATTCAAGTTTTGAGAGACCGCTACATAAAAAAAATATATATATATATATATATATATATATTTTTTTTTTTCCCCCCCCCAAGTAATTCAAGTGTCTATTTTCGTGTATGAAACAAATGAGACAACAGAGAACAACTTTTGGACAAGCATTTCGGATAGAAACCTATAATTCTAGTCTCAGATACATTTTCAATTAATTGTTTCTTTTGTGGTAGCATTACATTCATGCTCTTCTCCAGATAATGGTAGGTTGGGTGGACTGATCAGTGCGTGTGTGTGTGAATGAGGCCAGGTTTTCAAAGGCTTCACTCTCTGTAGACACAGAGACCACAGAGGATCTGGTGGCCAGCAACCTGTGATGCAGTGCATTGTTGTCTGAAATGAACATCCGTTGGCAGAAAGCGACTTCCCTTGAGGGCGTTGTTTTAGACAGCCACTGTGAAACAGGAGGTGTCAAAGGCTGGAGAGTCTATCCGTCTCTGAGTGTTAATCACCACGCACACCTGTGCACACAGCACACAACACACCATGCAGCACACAATAAATCATGCAGCATGCAGGATGCAGCACACACCATGCAGCACAAACCATGCAGCACACAATACATCATGCATCACGCAGCACACACCATGCAGCACACAGGACGCAGCATGCAGCACACACCATGCAGCACAAACCATGCAGCACACAGCACACACCATGCAGCACACAATACATCACGCATCACGTAGCATGCAGGATGCAGCACACAGGATGCAGCACACAGCACACACCATGCAGCGCACACCACGCAGCCCCCAGACGCAGCACCCAGGACGCAGCACACACCATGCAGCACACAGGACGCAGCACACAGGACGCAGCACACAGGACGCAGCACACACCATGCAGCACACAGGACGCAGCACACACCATGCAGCACACAGGATGCAGCACACACCATGCAGCACACAGGACGCAGCACACACCATGCAGCGCACAGGACGCAGCGCACAGGACGCAGCGCACAGGACGCAGCGCACAGGACGCAGGTGGGACGCGCGCTCAGAACCCTCAGCTGGAAGGGAAGACCACAGAGCTCCTCTCTCTGTGTGTGCTCCCCTCATCTCAAACTAAAAAAAGCTTATTAGAATCATAACATGACCGCCACATTAGCATAGACAACCAGGCCACTATAGTATGAATGTGCTACGCCTACACACATTCCACTACCAAAAGACTGCAATCACATCATGTAAAGTAGAAATACACTACAGTGTGTATCATTATCAGATTTATTCATACATTTATTTAGGTTTTATTACAAAATTGTTTTATTACTGATTCGTGATCTGTGTAAATAGCATTAAAAATATGAAATCTAGACAGGGCAATTTATCTACAATTTTATATCAAAGTAGGTATTAAACTAATAAAAACACTGTCATTTTTTAGAAAGTAACAGGCTCTGTGTAAAATAAATGTGCTGATTGTCATAAAACAGTCCCATGACATTTTCTGGAAGTAAATTCAAGACATCCTTACACAAAATGTTGTTATTAGAACAAAGAGCTCCCTCTTGTGGCCAGTGCACCCCACTGCTATTGGTGACTGCATCAGTTTAATGATAGTGCCCTTTCTGGTGTCATTTGATATTGCCCCTTTAGTGTATGCTTACAACTGGCCAAGACAATTTTTATGTGCAATTAAAAAACATTAAAATGGGCCAATCTAAAGCTTACACTAAAGCTGAAATTATATTTTATATTTTATATTTTATATTTATTTATATATTTATATTTTATTTAGCTGAAATTACATTAATGAGTAGGGACTAGACTAGACTAGTGGTCTGCAACCCTGGCCCTGGATACACACAAGCTCTGCTGGCTTTTGTTGCCACCATAAAATCAGAAAGAAAACATGCAGAGCCCCTGGCTCTCCTAGACCAGGGTTGGCTGTTCAGGACCTGGTGAAATTTGGTGAAATTCAATATCAACCTACAATTGCCATGCCATAATATTGCATTTTCAAAACAGGGCAGTGAAAAAAAACAAAAAAAACCTTATTATTACTGTAAGCTGATCTTCATAATTAGAATATTTTTTATCCTCAGCGAATCACAGGAATAATATACCTTCCCACACATCATTTATTTGTCAAGATCAAGGCACAGCACATCCCAGCTGGAAACCAGGCTGGAGTGGAGAGCTCTTTCAGAAGACTCTGTTCCATAGTTTCCAGTCACTGACGTGCGGTCTCCCTGAAAATGAAAAGCCTTTTAAATCACCAGTAGCCACTGTTTCAAAGTGTTTCAACAATGGCAGACCTAGCCAAGCTATCACAGGCCCTAAGTTCACTCACGGTGGAGACTCTTGTAGGGTGTGGCCTTGAAGTAGTCCTCTGGGGAGACAGTTTTCACTCCACCGAAATAGTCCAGGACCCACACCAGAGTGATGTTCATTTTAGCGAAAAACCAGTGGTGGTCCGGGGGCCAGTCTGCCATCTCTGGGTGGCGGCTAAACAGAGACTTCTTTGCCAGGTCTGCTTCTGTGCCATTTATCTGAACAACAGCAAAAAGAAGCCATGAACACCAGCACCACTGAACACTGACACCTTATCCACAGCAACAGTCCACCCGAACAGGAAAGAACCTGCACAACACCACAATAGACCAAACACGGACCATCCAATCGCAATGGACACCTGTACCACAACACTACAGACCATAGATACTGTGAACAAGAGCAAACCCCAAACTCAGGGGTGAGACGTGCCAAAGCATGCTTTTGATTAGCGCACATAGTATGTATGTGCAGAGACAGATTTCTCACAGGGATCCAAATAAACTTGTAAACATATTTTAGGCATTAATACAAGTTTCTGATGACCTACGGGTTTTACAATTGAGGGTGAGGGGGAATTTTGGATTTGTGGGCAGGGAATACACTTCAGCTAACTCTAAAACAGCTTTACACCCTTTAGACTCTAGAGGCCAGAATGGCCCTGGACGCATCATTGTAAAGCGGGCTGATTGTTAGAAACTTCCACAGCCATTAACAATATCCCTCACTGCACAATCTGGGCCCAAACTGTAAGAATAGCTTTTAGAAGAAAACTGACTTACAGAATTTACATTCTTCACATACAGTCCACCTATTCTACTGGACACCGAACTGAAGGAATTTAGTGCACCCTCATACCTCCAAAACTGTTCCAGAGAAGATTATATGGGCACACAGGGGACTCTGGGGGTCATACCCCTGGTTCTTACAGAAGTCTGTCTGGGCCAGAGACATGGACAGGGAGGCCTGTGGATTCACCTGAGAGAAACACACACAGACTCAACGTTATAAACACATAAACCTGCACATACTGTAACTAACCCTTGAGCTCACAAATATGCAGTTAATAGGTTTTTAACCTTGTAATACTATGAAAATCACAACTTCTAAAGCAATGGAGTTCCAGAACACAGCTCATCGTTTTTTAAAAAGCATCCCCCTCCTTTTCAAAGGGGTAATATCTTACAGTCATGCTACAATCACTCCTTTGAGGACACTGCTTATTGCCCTGAAGTGTATAAAAAGTGCCGTAAGATATTTAGAAACTTTCACACACATCATAAATAGATAAATGCATGTGTCTAGAAAAGCTGTTTTGCAGCTTTCATTTGAATTTACAAAACATGTTGTGTAACAGTTCACCAGCACTTCATAAAATGAATACATGAATCAGGCATTGTGAAGGGTAGTAACTGTCAGCACGGGAAAAATGCTGCGTCATCTCCCAAAATGCGCGGAGTCATGAGGCAGCAGCTGCGTTCTTATCAATCTGTAGCACAGCCAAGATGTGCAACTATCAAACTGGAGGTCATTACGTGCACGTTATGTACTTGAAATGTATGTTGTCCAATTTATTTCAGGCTTAGTTTTCACCGATTATCTTTAGGTCGGATGCATGACTTGCCATTTAGTATATGAGTATATATCACGTGCTTCTGAAGTGCCATCATTTCACAGAGCCAGTTAGCTGAAATATCGATACCTGCAGATCCTGCACCGAGATCTCCATGCGGGTCAGATACATATAGGGCACGCCAGTTCCGTAGCCCACTGGTCCGTCGCTCACGGAAAATGCGTTGGAGAACGGCTGTCCCTTCACCGGGTCACGGGTGGAGATGGTAGCCATCGACGCCCAGTCGCACTGGTTGGCGACGAATCTTGCTACTTTGGCGACGTCTTCGTGAGGAGGAATTTTGTAAAGGTCGCATGGGAGGGCGAGAATTGCCGCAAAAACTACACCTAGTGTTGGTGTGAGTGCCATGTTGCATTCCAGCTTCCTTCGAAGCGTTTGAGCTGTTGTTTATGTTTTATGATCATATGACCACTTGAGTTAAGTCACGTGACAGTCACAATTGAGTCTCATTGGTTAGGTACACATAACTGTATAAGAACAGTTCTGTAGCTGGTTGGATACAATGGATTATTTGGTTGCATGGCACGGTGTTCAGAGGACTATCCCGTCATTTGACCTGCTCATACGCATGTACACATGCACACAAGTTCGTCTCCGGACAAAGACTATTTTTCATTTTGTGGAACATCCATGAAATGTGTTCGCCACAAAATGCAAAGGTTCTATAAAAAAAATCATATTTGGGGATCAATGTGTGTGTGTGTGTGTGTGTGTGTGTGTGTGTGTGTGTGTGTGTGCGCGTGTGTGTGGGTATGTAGGTTAGTAGGAAAGTGGGAAGGCACATGTCCGCATGTGTTTGTGTGAGGGATTTGGGGATCAATGTATATGTGTGTGTGTGTGTGTGTGTGTGTGTGTGTGTGTGTGTATCTACACAGTGTGATGATAATGGTGTGTATGTGTGTGTGTGTGTGTAGGTGAGTGGGAAGGCACATGTGTACTTAGCATGTGTTTGTGTGAGGGATTTGGGGATCAATGTGTGTGTATGTGCATCTATACAGTGTGATGATAATGGTGTGTGTGTGTATGTGTATCTATACAGTGTGATGATAATGGTGTGTGTGTGTAGGTGAGTGTGTGTGTGTGTGTGTGTGTGTGTGTGTGTCTGGGAGCGGGAAGGCACATGTGTACATTGCATGTGTTTGTGTAGGGATTTGTGGTGAGAAGACAGCTGGACTTTGACCGTGGTCCTGAGCCATCCTCCAGAGGCCCTGCAATGAGAGTAATGGAGTCCCGCACACAGAGAGTGACGCTCCGCTGCCTGCTACTACTCCTCTCCTGGATCTCAGTTAGCCTGGGAGCCTACGGAGGTAAGAGCCTTTCCTCACCGTTAGAAAAGCCCCGGAGCATAGCCTGGCACATTAACCCACTGGGACACGGAATTCCAGAGTGATTGACAACTAAAAAAAGAAACCCACACTTTCTCTTTCCCCACACGCAGGTAGGGATTTAGTCCTGTACAGTACCAAATGTCTCATTAACACTGGCTCTATTGCCACCGTGTATAATGTAATGTATAATGTAAATATTGTTGATTCATTTATTGCTGTTGTGGTGGTTGTTGTTGTTGTTGTTTTTCAATGTCAGGTCATCATTGGAAATTATAAATTGACCGTCCCTATTAAAAAAAAAGGCCTCATTATAATGACAATTTTCTTAGATTTTTCTTTACTGTTTTCACTTCTATTCAATTCAGCAACCGTGTTCTTGAGTGGGCCACAGGCAAGTGGTGTACTAACACACAGAATGCGGCGCGCCAACTCCTTTCTCGAGGAATTGAAACTGCCCGATCTGGAAAGAGAGTGTTTGGAAGAGCAATGTTCCTATGAGGAAGCACGAGAAATCTTCCAAGTTCCGGAAATCCTTGTGAGTATTGCAGAGCTCTAAGAATGTGTTGTTGACTGTGATATAGATATATTCTGAGACCCTGGTAATGTAATAAAGGCATTATCAAATCACGGTCCTCAAGGGCTGAGAACTGTTGCTTTTCCACCTTTCCTTTACCTGGGAGTCAGGTGTGAAGACAGTCAGTAGCACTATTTTTTCAGCTAATTACACAGGAGAAAAGAAAACCAGGGCCAATTTGATGATCCCTGGTGTAGCATTGAGTGCTTTGAGTGTGTGAGAATGAATAAACTAAAATATTTTCAGTCCTTCAGAACCAACTCAATATTATAGATGTATCTTTGTCCTTTGCATGCATATCCTTGGCAAAATCTGCAAAAGCGGAATCCCAAATGTACAAGAAGCTCTTGCAATCCAAGAAAAATAACTGATCCAATACCCAGAAATGATTTCTGCCATTGCAAAAAAATGAATTGGTAGGGTCAGCTTATTATAATACCACAGTTGCATCAACATAATAATTTGCCTTGTTTTACAGAATGACTTCTGGAAGAGTTATTCAGGTATGTTCCATCCTTTGTTCATTGAATAGCTTGGAGTTTATGAGGTGTGTGTGTGTGTATGTGTGTGTATCGCTGCATGTTTATAAAGTGTGTACGTGTGTGTTATGAGGTGTGTGTGTATATGTGTGTGTTTATGAGTTCTGATCCGTTTCTCTCTGGAGAGGAGGATGCCTGCGAGTCCAGTCCCTGCCAGCATGGAGCCACCTGTCTGGACCACGTCAGCTCCTACACCTGCATCTGCCCCTCTGGGTTTGAGGGAAAGGACTGTGGCACAGGTACTGTCATCTATGCCTGGATCTGTCTTCTGTCCTGGTGTGGGTGCAGGTTTCTACTAGTCTTGCACTAAGCCTACTTATCAACCAGAATTAGTTAATTAGTTGAATAAGGTGTCAAAGTGCTGATCAATCTGTATAAATGGAATGCAATATGAAAAAAAAAAACAAGAAATTACCACTGAATAAGGGAATCCGCAAGCAAAATAGATAACAGGGCTACTGGGTGGCTCATTTGGTTAAGGCACCATGTTGTCTCGGAAGGATGAGCCTCACAGTCATTGAGCCAGCCAAGAGGACCAGAAGGCCGGGTGTGTGCTTTGTGACATCGTTACATAGGTTCCATTACACCAGACATGCTCAGTAAAGCATAGAAAAGTACTTGGCAAAACAGTGAAAGTGATTTGTACCCAGGCGCTATTTTGACCTGCAGCAGGCAGGTCAGGACAGAAGCCCCCCCCTGATTGGAGTTCCCCGATGCGGTTTCATTCCTGTTTTATAGCCACAGCCGTCCAGAGATCGGTCAGCTGCTTGTACAGGAACGGAGGGTGTGAACACTTCTGCAACGAGGGGCCTGGCTCAGTGTGCCAGTGCAGCTGTGCCCCCGGCTACAGCCTGGCTGATGACAACTCCACCTGCCTCCCAAAAGGTGTGCGCCTCACCTGGGCCTCTGCCACGCCCAAATCTCAGCCACATTGGGCAGACACCAGTGCCACAGGGTGTACTCACAGAACCCTAGGGTGTGCACGGGCAGGAATTGTCTCTCCAAGCATGCTGTGCTGGTGTTCAGTTGTGTAGTGTGATGATGGGTAAGTAAGGGTAAAGAACTGTCCTTGAACTGTCAGAGGTTTAATTCCCAGTCAGGAGACTGCTGTTGTACACTTGAACAGGACACTTAAGTATGTATCCAGCTGTATAAATGGATACTCAGTTAATAGTATCCATTTATACAGCACAATTTGTTAACAGTCAATAAATTGTGTAAGTCGCTTTGGATAAAAGCGTCTGCTAAATGCCCGTACTGTTACTGTAATTATCTCTCTTCCTCTCCAGTCCCTTATCCATGTGGCAGAGTGGTGGGGGGGGCGTTTAGCCCCAGGATAGTCAAAGGCGTAGTGTGTCCCAAGGGCCAGTGCCCGTGGCAGGTACCGTACACGTCCACACTGAACCCACTCATTATATTATGAATAAATTGCCATTTTTGCCCATCAATCTACATGTAATAACCCGTAATGAAGGAGAACATGTTTTATTTCATTTCTTTGCTAATTTATTAAAAATCTAAAACTGAAATCTCTCATTTACTTAAGTTCTTAGGACCCTTTGCTGTGGCACTCAAAATTGTGGTCAAGTGCATCCTGTTTAATTTAATTATCATTGAGATGCATCTTGAACTTGGAGTCCACCTGTGGCAAATTGAATTGATTGGACATAGTTTAAAAAGACACTCACCTGTGTACATAAGGCCCCATTATGCACATTGCATGTCAGGACAAAGACTAAGCCATGAGGTCCAAGGAACTCTCTGTAGACCTCTGTGATGAAATTGTGGCGAGGCATAGACAATGAACTGAAGCATTCAGCCAAGACAACACTGGAGTAGCTTTGGGACAAGTCTCTGACTGTCCGTGAATGGCCCTGCCAAATCCCAGACTTAAACCCCATAGAACATCTGTGGAGAGACCTGAAGATGCCAGTTCACTGACACTTCCCATCCAATCTGTCTAAGCTTGAGAGGATTTGCCAGGAAGTGTTGGATAAATTGCCCAAATCCAAGTGCACAAAGTTTGTAGACTTACCCAAGAACACTTGAAGCTGTAACTGGGCTTCTACAAAGTACTGATTTAAGGGTCTGAATACTTATATAAATGAGAGATTTCAGTTTTTGATTTTGAAACATGTTTACACTTTCTGTTTATGGGTTATTGAGTGTAGATCGACTTCTATCCATTTAAAATTAAATCTACAACACAATAAAATATGCAAAAAGTGAAGGGGTCTAAATACTTTCTGAAGCTACTGTATGCACTCCCAGACCAGCTAATGAATCTGCAGCATCATTAAAGTGAATGACAATTCAAATGTTATTACATCATAATTAAGATACTCTCCAAATAGAAGTAATTTAATATATATAGTACCAGATCTTCTCTCTCTGTCTCCGTCTCTTTCTACAGGCAATGCTGGAGGATGAGGGGAAGTATATATGTGGAGGCATCATCCTGGACACCCTGTGGGTCCTCACGGCTGCACACTGTTTGTTTAGAACCCAGGCATCGAATCTCCGGGTTACCGTGGGTGCGTGGCCTCTGTTTCGGCTGCATGAGTAGGAGACCACAGTGGTGGATTTGACGTGTTCCCTCGTTCGCCGAGTCAAAGTTTGACATTGTTTCTGTCTCCATCCCCATTGGCCTCTCCTCTCCCTTCCCCCCCCCCTCCAAATCATCTGCTCTACCCCTCGTTTCTCCACTTTTACATTCCACCTCTGGCCCATCCTCTCATTTCCTCCCCGCTTCCTCGCCCTCCTCCAGGTGAGCACATCCGGCTGGAGAGGGAGGGCACGGAGCAGGTGCGGAGGGTGGTGCGGATGCTCATCCACCCGAGCTACAACATCACCACCAAGGACGGGGACCTGGCCCTGCTGCGGCTGCATTCGGCGATAGAGTTGGGCCCCTTCGTCGTGCCCGCCTGCCTCCCGCCGCTGGCCGGAGACTTCGCCGCGCGCACCCTGGCGGCGGTGCACAACTCCACGGTGAGCGGCTGGGGGAAGCTGGCCGAGTCGGGCCCGGAGTCTCTCGTCCTGCAGAGGCTGGTGGTGCCACACGTCCCCCTGCAGGACTGCCGTGCCCAGACCAGCCTCACCATCACCAGTAACATGTTGTGCGCCGGGTTTTTGGGGGGCATACACGATTCCTGCCAGGGAGACAGCGGGGGGCCCCTGGTCACCCGCTACAGGAACACCTGGTTCCTCACGGGCGTGGTGAGCTGGGGGAAAGGGTGCGCCCAGTTGGGCTTCTACGGTGTCTACACCCGGGTCTCCAGCTACCTGGCCTGGATCAGCGAAAACATGGCCACGGAGTGACAGGGAAGACCCCCCTTACTGCCGGGCTCTCGCTGGAGCCCAGCTCTAAGGAAACGGTGCCAATAGAAGTACCTCAATTATTCCTGAAAATATGGATTCAAATGGATTATGGAATCTCATTGAATCATGCTATTAAAGAAAATATGATATGAGAACACAGCTAAAAAAATACAATAGATTCTTAATATGTTTCAAGTGTAATATCTGTTAGTTGTAAAGGGGAAAAAAAGAAAACTTTATTTGTATTATTATGTATTATTTTTCTGCACAATTAAGACTTCTATTAAGTTAATCTGAACTCTCCCTGCCAGGCAGCTGAATATACATTTATTTTACAGCTGAATAAAATGAAATGCTGTACTAGAGGTGATGCAGTAAAAACCTTTCAGCAGCTGAATTAAAATGAACACTTTACTAAAAGAGAGAGCAGTTCTAATCATCCAACTAATTAATACAATAAAAAAACTAAAGTATGATAGTGTTGCATAAATTATTTTTGCCCACCACATAATTTATGAACAAGTAAATTGATACTTTAGGCCTATTTGTACATAAAGTGCTGTAGACCCATGCCATCAGCTCATCTCTGGTATCTCCAGATAAAGTTTAACATGGAGGACATACTGACGTACATAGGGGTAGAGGTGCCAGCAGGATCGGTTGAAAGAATAACAATAAATGAATCACACCATCTACAGAAGAAACGTTGGTCTCATGCACAAAAACATAGATACATGAATATATGAATACACCCAGAAATGCAGTGATACTCAAATAATCAATTTTGCGGTGATTGGTGGGCAACATGTGCATCGTATGTACCACTTGTTGAGGACAATATCCTGGCTACATTTGAAGCATTTCATTAATTTAGAACAAAAAAATCTATTTCCATAATCTGGAATGAATCACAGTAATAACACATTTTTTACCCAAAATGACCCAAAGTCTGAAAGTGTTTTCAAATGAAAACTGAAATGAGGGTCGTCTCAAAGAATACCCACCGAATAACTAAATTATAAATGATAATGACGATATTTTCTGCTCTGTTCTGTACACTGATACATTATCAGGCTGAATAAATAAAGGGCATTTTATCAATGGTGATCACATTATATAATTCCCAAGTATTTACAATACTGGACCTAACAAAAAACGAATAAAAACATTATTTACAAAACCCTATCTTGACTGATTTATTACTGCCAATGCATTTTCATATAATGTAAATATGTCCGTCTTTTTGAACAACAAAGAATGACTAAATGATAAATTAATAATTGTTTCACAGCACATTAAGTCAGGCATGAATAATCCATCACTGAATCAATGTTTTGTAGCCTAGCAGAGTGAAGTCAGACATGAATAATCAATATCTGAGAGCAGCACAAGGCCATGCTAGATTAAAGCGTTGGAGAGTGGCCTATGACCAGACATAAATAAACACAGTTTCAGTGTGATCAGAGCCCAGATGTAGCTGCAGTCTAATCATGACAACTGAGAGGATTTGGAGGAGGGGCCAGCTCAGTAGCCAATGGGAGGAGTTTATCTCAGGGTCCAGGGGGGAGGAGATGGGGAGGGGTGAAAGGGGCTGGCACCGCAGGGTAAAGACTGAGGTCAGACTTTGGTCGCTGGGACGCAGAGGGAGAGACTGGTCAGACATGTGGCAGAGTTTCACCATGTGGCTGCGCATCGCCTGTCTCCTTCTGGGGTTATCCTACTCCACTCCTGCCTCAGGTAAAGTGGGACAGCGTGGGGAACGGGTCTATAGACATGTAGACTGGTATCTCTGAGACCCATGTCATTGGTTGGGCAGCCTGTAGCGTAGTGGTTAAGGTACATAACTGGGACCCGCAAGGTCGGTGGTTCAATCCCCGGTGTAGCCACAATAAGATCCGTATATCCGTTGGGCCCTTGAGCAAGGCCTTTAACCCTGCATTGCTCCAGGGGAGGATTGTCTCCTGTTTAGTCTAATCAACTGTACATAACTCTGGATAAGAGTGTCTGCCAAATGCCATTGATGTAATGTAATGTAATTCAGTTTAGGTTCTTTAAAAAAAATTGTTTTTGTAATGTTGCAAATTTAGTTTGTTTTGTCTCCGTCATAGTATCCAGATATGTAATCATGATCTGAATAAAATGCACACTCATGACCTCACTTCTGCTTTAATGGTTGTTATGAATGGGGGGAGGTGGCAACACATACAGTGTATCACAGACGCGCATCTCCTGTGACCCCCTCCCCGCAGTGTTCCAGGGACGGGACCAGGCCCACAGCCTCCTGGACAGGGCCAAGCGGGCCAACTCGGGCTGGCTGGAGGAGATGAAGGCCGGGAACCTGGAGCGGGAGTGTCTGGAGGAGGTCTGCTCATACGAGGAGGCTCGGGAGGTGTTTGAGCACGACCAGGCGACGGTACGCCAAGCCGTCGTCACATCCTCACCACTGTTTGTTCGCTCATCGAGTGGCCTTATCCAGCTTTCATGTATGGATATACTGTATGCATTTGTGTAGCAGCTGACATTATCTAGGGTTGTTTATGAGGTATAATTTTGTATGGTTGGAACGGAAATTTAAAAACATCCTGGTTTTAAGCTGCCACAGTGGACATGGACTCTACTAGATCAAAGATCCAATTTTCAAGAATTGTTAGCTGTACTTATATAATATGGGACTTCCCATATTACGAAAGTTACTCCAAGCCAAAGTTGCGCAAACATGTCCAGGACAAATGACTTTGACATACTTTTTCCCAGGCTTTCAGACACTTGCTTCCTTTGACACTGATCAGCAAAAATGTAATTTTCCCATTTTATTTTGCAGAATGAGTTCTGGAAACTCTACAATGGTGAGAATACCATTTCTTTGGCAGTGGTGAAACACAGCATGTGCCATCAGAAATATCATCACTGACCTGAGGAGCTTAATCACTGAGATGATGCTGCAACGCTGTGTTTTCAATCTTCACAGTTGCAGACTACTGTCATTCCAGTCCATGTCAGAACAATGGAACGTGTTCCAATCAACCATCGTCCTATGGCTGCCTCTGCCCCCTGGGGTTCAGCGGGCGGAACTGCGAGTTAGGTAATATCAATCTTGGGGTGAATATGCCCCCAAGATCACACCCCCTGTTCTGAGCTTGTCCTGGGGCCTTCATAAGCTGCAGTGATAACTGCACTGAGTAAAACCCGGAACAGCTCTTTTTACTTTCGTAATAAAAGATTTGGGAGCATTCCGGGTTTTACTCAATGCAGTTATCCAGCTAACTCACTAATCCTGCTTCATGATACAGGCCTCCTGGAGATACAGTGGCTCAAACCTAGATGATGACTGCTAAAGTGTCATTGTGGCTGGTACAATATGAATGTGTTGAAGCAATTTCATATTCTCTCCTGGGGAGAACATTAGGGCATGAAGACAAGGGATTCTCTTCTTCCCAAGATTAAATTTTGAACAATAAAAAAATATCCCAACTGTTGCCATGTTGTATGCTAAAATAGAACAGCCAGAGCCTCTTTGTCAACATGGTCTTCCTCACCGCAGAGTTCAAGCTTGTTCCAGACACCTGTCTGCACGAGAATGGAGGGTGTGAACACTTCTGTGAGGAGGGAGGAGGGTCGCGGAACTGTTCCTGTGCGGCAGGGTATGTCCTGGCTGCGGACGGGCAGCGCTGTCTGGCTGAAGGTGGGAACCAGAAGCAGGAAGCAGGGGTTCCCTGGGTGCCACCATGGGGAGCCCTGAGTGCCTGAACACAGACCCTAACTTAGGCCTAATTCATAAAAAACATTGCTGTTTGAATGTTGACACTCTGATGAAGGCCACGCCTGCCAATAAAGTGGTATAAAGTGGATAAAGTAGCAATGTTGCGCTTTTTCCTTACTTTTTCCAAATGTGGACAAATAACATGATGTATCATTTGTATTTTTAAATCAGTTGGTGTTAGAGTTGAAATGCATTGCATCTTTAAAATGGACTTGCTTTGTGTTTTTCTAAGCATACCGCTCCATTTCTCACCATATCTTGCACCAATATGTGTGACAGGCTAGCTCAGGTGTTCATACTACGTTGCAAACAGTGTTGTCAAAGCAAAGGTGACAAATATCAGGAACATCAACAACAACCGAAGCCCTCTCTCCCTCCCTCCCTCCCTCCCTCCCTTCTAGAAATGTACCCCTGTGGGACGGTCCCTGTCTTGCAGGGGATCCTCTCAGAGAAGAGGAACTTGCCCGATGACCCTCGGTCAAGGATCGTGGGGGGAACCGAATGCCCCAAGGGCCACTGTCCCTGGCAGGTAAAGGAACCCTCACAAGCCTCACACCTCTACCACAAACATCTGATCACAGTGTTCTTAACTGAATATTTGAATGCTGATATAACAATCCATACTAGAAATTGAAAGCAATGGACCAAAGAAAATCTACTCTTCAATGGGTTCGTACTTGATATTAGTGTTATCTTCGTTGGCAGAGTCTATAACGTTTGTTGTGATGAAGGCATCTGTAGGCTTCTCTGCGCTCCAGGTTCTGCTGGTGTATGGACAAAAGGGATTCTGTGGAGGTGTAATCTACACAGCCACCTGGATCCTCACTGCCACCCACTGTCTGGAGAACATAGATGTCCGCCACCTCAAGGTGGTCGCAGGTACAAACAGTGCACTTGAGTTGTTTGTGTCCACATGCCCTTCCAAACTACCCCAGCCTAGACCTAGAGATTTACCGTCCTGTAGGGCTTGATTCACTGCACCAGGTGCACTCATGATGGAACACATCAAATACCTGGGCTTGGGGTACCTGAGGAGAGATTTGGGAACCACTGGAGTAGTTGATACATTGAGTTGAGGCAGGTCTAGCCCAGGGCTGCCCAACCCAATCTACAGTTCCGATCTCTTGCTGTTGAATGAGGTGTGCTTTCTTAGGGTTGGGGTGGGGGCAGCCCTGCTTTAAAGCATCCATTAATCTTTAGTGATATCTTTGGCATGCTAATTCAGGCGTTTGCAACTCTGGTCCTGGAGAGCCATAAGCACTGCTGGTTTTTGTTTCCACCTTATCATCAGCACCAAATTCAGACCCAAGAAACTAGGTGAAGTTAGTTAATGGTGCTGCTCTAATTGATTAAATAAGTGCAGATTAACAACGAAAACCAGCAGAGCCTGCAGCTCTCTAGGACAAGGGTTGCTGACCCCTGTGCAAATTTAAGATCATTAAATCACTGCACCATGTATTCGTGTGCCCCATTGTATCTTTAAGATGTTTGTTTTTCTCTGTACTGTACTGATTGCATTAGCGGAGTGTTCTTTCACGAGCTTGGCACTGACAGACTGACGCTGTCCGCCGTAGGTGAGCACAACCTGGACGTGGAGGAGGGCTCAGAGCAGACCGTCCAGGTGGTGGAGATGGTGCCGCACCCGGCCTACGTGGTGAAGACGGCGGACAACGACATCGCGCTGCTGCGCCTGGCGGAGCCCATTCGCTTCTCGCCGTACGCCGTGCCCGCCTGCCTGCCCCGGCGGGCGCTGGCGGAGCAGGAGCTGTGGGCGGTCCACCTCCACACCGTCAGCGGCTGGGGGAGGCGCAGCGAGCTGGGGCCCACCTCCCGGATCCTCCGTAAGCTGGACGTCCCGCGCATCCGCACGCAGGACTGCGTGGAGAACAGCGGCGTGACTGTCACCGCTAACATGTTCTGCGCCGGCTACATCGAGGGCAAGCAGGACTCATGCAAGGGCGACAGTGGGGGCCCTCTGGTCACCAGGTACAGGCAAACCTGGTTCCTGTTGGGCATCGTCAGCTGGGGCAAGGGCTGCGCTCGGCCAGGGAATTATGGGATATATACACGCGTGTCAAACTACCTGGACTGGATTCATGAGCACACTGCCAAACAGGCTGTCAATGGCACCGAGACAAAAATATAATCTTATAAAAATGCAACAAACCTGCAAATGTTTTACTGAACTTTCTGCATCATTTTATTTATACCTCTTTAATACTTGGTCATGTAATTTATCTCTGGCATTCTACATACATCCACTAAGCTGAAAAGGGATACCAAGATGCCACACACAAGTAATAATATAATTGGTGCTTTGAGCAATTAGAAAAGGCTCTAAATGAAATTAAATCCGAAGAAATAGTATAAATTCCATTTACAGCCATACTTTCAACAGATTTTTGTCAAAAGGGACCTATAGAAGTTAAATCCATATCAGTAAGTAATTTTGAGCAAAATTAGCTAAGTTAATTTGCATCAGGTGATACACAGTGGCCAAGTTGAGGAAACTGTGTATGAGAATGCCCCTCTAATGTCTGCACACGGATAAACATTTATCTGAGCTTTTGAAAATAAGTCTGTAGAGGTTTAATGTACACTGCACAGGACAACAGATAGCTTTACGTTTTACACACACCAAGTCATCTGACTGGGCAGTGAAAAAGGAAAGACATACAGATTATATGGCATAAACAATCATGCCTTTAGCTCTCTACATACTGTACGTGATAAGAAAGCTCCATTTACCCATGCCATTATGAATCTATTTGTATAAACATAGAGGTGATTAAATGAACAGTACATATAAAAATGTGCAAGTGTATGTTTTTTTGCCAGTCTTTGGAGAAACATTTACACACTGGATACTGAGCACAGGGGTCTCCTGTCCTGTATGTTCCATTTCCTGTGACGAATACGAAGAGAAGGTCCTGGCATCCTGCTGAGGAACATGACCACATCCAGGCTGTGTCTGAAACAGCTTACTTGCCTACTATTGAGTTACTTGCCTACTTGGACAAGTAAGCCATTTCAGATTTCAGTTTTATTTCATTTCAGTGTTAGGGAGGCAGAGAAGTACTGCCACCACTGTTACAGCGGAAATTGATAGAGGTCCGCCGTCTTTAATGACCTTCCATGACATACAGGAAGGAGCGATGTGCAAAACTGACACTTGAAAGAGCAAGGACGTTCCATTTGTCTAATAAATCTTCACTTGATTCCTCTGTCTTTGAGTCCTTTCCTTTTCTTGCCTACTCTGATAGGTGGAGCTAGGAATGAAGAAAAAAGGCAAGGAATGGAAACAAAGAGGTAAAAATAAGGATTTAGAAAGAGCCCCAGGATTGGTTGGAAAAACAAAAACAGATTATGTGATCAGAGACTTGCCCTAATCTGCATTCAGTCTCAGAAACTGGCAGTGCCACTCCACAACGCCACCTGCAGCCCAACATTGGAAATGCGTTCAACACTGTTCTCCAAACACAAGTAACTCAAACATGTCTGAAGCCCTCTCACATCATCCAGGCTGCAATGGATCCCAAATTTTTCTGTTAACCATTGGCAGAGTCAGGTCAAAGAGAACAGAGCAAATATTTACAACATATCTTGTCCTTTTCAGAGTGAGCACATTCCATGCAACCCTTGACCCCAGCAGAAAGACAGTTTCATTGGTGGATTTGCTAACCGTCTCCGTGGTGACACAATAGGCCATCCATCAGAAAATGGCGTTTGTCTAAAATGTGAAAACAGGACACTAGATCAGTACCCGTTAAGGTCAGCGGAGACTTCCCGTCTCATCCCAAATGACCCCACTGAAGCTCATGCCCATCTGGGAGCCAACACCCCCCACTATCTGCCACACAGGTCAATGACCTTTCTTCCCCCCTCCCTCCCCCGCTCTCTCCCAGTTCTCTTGTTCCTCTAGAGTAGTGAAGTCTATTAGCCTTCGAAGCGGCCATGACGCGTCTCACCCACAGTTGTCTTCTCCTCCTTCTGTTTCAACAGGTCTCCGCAGAAGGTAGGTACTGCCATCATTCAATAAATAACTCAGCGTGTCCTTCACAACAGGACCAGACACTCGAAGGAACATTTTAAAGTTAGGCTTAAATCCAGTCATGCCTAATACAGTACTTGTATTTAATCTGTGAACATGTGAAATTGATATATGAAAATGGTAGTGACAAAATTGTATTGTGGTATAGGAACCATTAGGGTTGAGCACTCCTGGATAGTTTTTTTCTATGGCACTTGCTGGGATGTATAGGAGTACGCATTATGTCACTTTGAAATGGTGGATGACTACAGACAGTCCTGCAAGGTCCAGTACTGTGACTGTGGTCAGAAGTTATCGTTTGAAGGTCATTATTTGTTATGGTTTGAAGCTCACAGACAAACGTCTCGCAGCTCAGAAGCTCAAACAGGCCAACAGTTTATTTTCATTTGGCAGATTTTTTAGGTGATAATATTGAAGAGCAAGCACATTCTCTCTGAAGGATACAGTGGTACAATCCGGTTTCATAAATCAGTCTGCCGACTGAATATCTGAGGAAACTAAGGCCAGAGTTGGGCTGTCAAGAAGTTTGGAGAATATTGTTGAGCACAGAGGGATTTGAGTGCGTATTGGGGTGGATGTGGGGGAATTTTAGGAGAATGTTCTGGATGCCTGCTGTCAGGTGGGGGGTGGATTTTTTGGGAGAATGTTCTGGAAGACTGCTGCCGTGACTCTTGTCCCCTGATCCCAGTCTTCCTCCAGGGCCAGGATGCCAGTCAGGTGCTGGTCCGGAGGCGCCGGGCCAACAGCATCTTCGAGGAGATGCGTAAGGGGGACATGGAGCGGGAGTGCATAGAGGAGAAATGCGACTACGAGGAGGCCAGGGAGATATTCGAGAACGACGATAAGACAGCAAGTAGCACATCTTCCTCTCACTTTCGCTCTCAGTGACGGACGTTCATCTTCACACCTCGTCTCATACCATTTACATGCTTGCACTCAGACCGAACGCACAGAACATTCTAAAGCTGGAACATACATTCACTGAGCACTTTATTAGGTAGACCTGTACACCAGATTGTCCGTGCAAATATTTAATCAGCCAATCATGTGGCAGCAACTAAATGCATGAAAGTATGTAGACATGGTTGAGAGGTTCAGCTGTTTTTAAGACCAAATGTCAGAATGGGGAAGAAATGTGATCTAAGTGACTTTGACTGTGGAATGTTTTTTGGTGCAAGACAGGGTGGTTTGAGTATCTCAGAAACGGCTGATCATCTGGGATTTTCATGTACAACAGTCTCTAGAATTGGCAGAGAATGGTGCGAAAAACAAAAAAACATCCAGTGAGCAACAGTTCTGCAGGCAGAAACACCTTATTAATGAGAGAGCTCAGAGGAGAAGGGCCAGACTGGTCAAAGCTGACATGAAGGTGACGGTAATGCAAATAACCACACATTGCAACAGTGGTATGCAGAAGAGCATCTCTGAACACACAATACTTCAAGCATCTCAGTGGATAGGCTACAACAGCAGAAGAAAACTTGAGTCTAATAAAAACCTAATAAAGTGCTGAGTGTATATACCCACAAAACACAATCTAATGCAACAATTATCAAATATCAAACTTGGTCTTGGGGCACCCAGATGTAAACTATTTTTTCTTCCAACCACGGTTCCAGCCACTGAATTGTAAAAGTAAATGTAGTTTCTTGTTCTTATTATAAACTTTTGATGTCTATTGAAAGTTAATAATAATAATAATAATAAGAAGAAGAGGAAGAATAATAATATTCTATGAAGATGGGCCTTACTCTTTCAGGCACTCTATTTGCAATTACTCCTTTAATGGGTTTGTTTCTCATTCCCCCAGAAAGCATTCTGGAACATCTATCATGGTAAGACAAAATGGTGCAACTATATTCTGCTTGTGTGTTTGGGGGGGGGGGGGGGTTCAGCCAAGTTTTTGTGCTTCATGTAAGGTCAAGTGATGTTTTCCTTTGTGTTGACATGTTATTGTTAGTGTTAGGGGTGGTGTAAACACAGCGGGCCGTTACAATGGGGATTTTAAGGGCAGTGTTACTGGGTGTTCAGGGCACTGGGGGCTGGGTGTTAAAAACAAAAAAAACTGTCTTGTTCATGTTAAGGAAATTGCTTGCATTGTCAGGTGGGATAGCAGGATTTAAAAATAAGTATTATTAACTATTTAAAACAGGATTTGTTTATGGCTGTTGGGGCATTACGAATATGTATTATGAGATATACCAAGCCATGTGTCTGGCTTCACAGATGGGGATTCGTGTGAATCGATGCCCTGTGTCAACGATGGCTTGTGTAAGGATGGGATTGCGTCGTACACCTGCTACTGCGCATCCGGATTCCAGGGAGTCAACTGCGAAGTCGGTAGGTACCAATCTGAAACCGCCTGTAGATTCACTCTGAGTCCGCTGATCCCGTAGGTAAAAAGGACGGGTTTAGATGGGCCGGACGGGTCATGCCCTATGGTCGGCCATCTCACATCCGCCCTTCCTCTCAGTCATCCCGCAGCTGTGCCTGAACAAGAACGGCGGCTGCCAGCACTACTGCGACGTGCAGAAGGACCAGATGTACTGCTCCTGCGCCGATGGCTACTACCTGGGAGAGGACAAGAAGTCCTGCCTTTCCGATGGTGAGAGACTATTTGGGTGGTAAAGCCCAATGCAGATACATAAGAGACTGACATACACTTTATAACCGTCAAGTCTAAATAACTCTTATGCCACACAAATATCCAGCAGATGTGACATCAGTTACCATGGAGTTGCCCAAATACTTTTTGATTACAGCTGACAATCTGCAATTTAGACCTCATATTCATTGCTTAATTTCAAATCCATTGTGCTGGAGTACAGAGCCAAAACAACAAAAACTGTGTCACTGTCCAAATACTTACGGACTGCACTGCACGCTGCTGGTTCAACCCTGTTCTCTGCGGCAGACCCCTTTAAATGTGGCGTTCGGATAGCCAAGCATACGAGGAGAATCTTCATCTACAGACCGCAAGACAACGCCACGGAGTCAGGCAATTCCACCAAGGAGATGACCAATGTGACTGACATACCCAACAATGTCCCCAGCCCGAATAGGACAATGGTTGACGACTTTGTGGATGAGGACTACATCATCCCAGAGTTCTCTGCACACACCCGCATTGTGAACGGGGAGGAGTGTCCTCCTGGAGAATGCCCCTGGCAGGTACAGTACAGTACATTATTGGCATTTGGCAGCCGCTCTTATCCAGAGCGATGTACAGTTGATTAGACTAAGCAGGAGACAATCCTCCCCTGGAGCAATGCAGGGTTAAGGGCTTTGCTCAAGGGCCCAACGGCTGTGCGGATCTAATTGTGGCTACACTGGGATTAGAACCACCAATCTTGCACGTCCCAGTCATTCACCTTAACCACTATACTACAGTACACAGACACACACACACACAACACACAGACACACACACACGCACACGCACACGCACACACACACACCTCTAAATTCCAGCTATGCCCGCTTGACTAAAGCTGGTCTAACTGGGTATGAGCTGATCAACCTGCTGGTAGCTTGTCTGAGTTAAAAAATAACATGAGCTGGTCAAACCATGTCAAGCTGGGAGCTGGTCTGAACTGGTCGACCAGCTAAACCGGCGGTTTCAAAATCTTGCTTGAGCTGCTTTTTTCCACCAGGGCACACACATGTACGCACACACTCACTCTCTTTCAGTCTCGCTCACTCCTCGTGTTTTGTGGGGGCTGATGGTTTTTATTAACTGGTGATGTTTTGTGTCATAATAAAGATGTGTTAAGTCAACTCATTCATTCACTCTTTCACACACACACTCTTTCACACACACACACACATGCACCCCTGACACTTCATGCACACCAATACACACACACCTGACAGATGCACACCCCTAAGTGGTACCAGCATGATGCCCTGCCAGTAATTAAATGCACCCAACTGCAGTGCTTTATCTCTGTAGAGTTTCATCTGATTGTGCATACGTGCACTGAAAATGGGTCAGCATGTCTGGCTAATGATGACTTCTGCACTCGTTCCATCTTTCCTCAGGCTCTCCTGGTGAACACAGAGGATATGGGATTCTGCGGGGGCACAATCCTAAACGAATACTTCATTTTATCCGCAGCACACTGCATGAACCAGACGCGGTCATTCTATGTCATAGTCGGTACGTTGCATGGGCAACTCTGGTCATTCACATTAATGCCAATTTAGTTTTCCCATCTAAGACCAGTCCCTAGTCAAATGCTAACAATATTAACAGAGGTGCCAAGAGCAGTTATAACATTCTGAAACAAGGGTTGTATTTCATATTTCATGAAGCAGGAGTGCGGAGTTAGCTTGATAATGGCACTGGGTAAAACCCAGAACCCCCCCCCCCCCCCCGAATCTAGAACACGAATTGAAAGCTGTTCTGGGTTTTACTCAGCGCAGTTATCCAGCTTAATCCTGCTTTGTGAAATACCTCCCCGGTTTGTCTCTGCTCTGATTTTAGGAATAATGGATAATGGCTAGCTGCTTGCTTGATTGACAGTGATCAATCATGATCTAATGAATGCAGTGGGAACTACACAAGGGGGACCACCCCCTCCCCACCTGCCCCCACCCCCGGTTCATGTGCTCTGTCTGATGAACGCTCCTCCCCACCCGCCCCTACCACTGGTTCATGCGTCCGCTCCCCCCTCCCCATAGGTGAATTTGACAGGGAGAAGGAGGAGGGCACGGAGACCATCCACATGGTGGAGGAGGTGCTGACGCACCGGGGCTACGTCCCGGAGACGTACCACAACGACATCGCCCTCATCAAGCTGCAGACGCCCATCCGCTTCACCGCCTACGCCCTGCCGGCCTGCCTGCCCAACGCCAAGTTCGCCGAGGAGGTGCTGATGCGGCAGGAGGAGGGCCTGGTGAGCGGGTTCGGCCGCGTGCGCGAGGGCGGGCGCCAGGCCACGCTCCTCCAGCGGCTCAGCGTGCCCTACATCGACCGCGCCGTGTGCATCGAGTCCAGCCAGTTCAAGATCTCCCAGCGCATGTTCTGCGCCGGCTACGACCTCGAGAGCAAGGACGCCTGCCAGGGGGACAGCGGCGGACCCCACGTCACAAAGTTCGGGGAGACGTGGTTTGTGACGGGCGTGGTGAGCTGGGGCGAGGGCTGTGCCCGGGAGGGGAAGTATGGCGTCTACACGCAGGTGTCGAAGTACATCAACTGGATCATCTACGTCATGAAAAGATTCAAGGGAACGTAGGCCAAAGCTCGATAACCGTTATCCCTTTACGAAGGTGTCAGATCACAAATATGTGACTAGAGTGTTTTTACCTGAATACTGAAATGCTGATGTAACCATCACTGCTGATAGTTCTAGAACAGTGACTTTGAATTTTGAATAAAGACCGAAAAACAACTCTTTAAATGGTTAAATATGACTCACAGAGACAAATAAAGTGGCTTTTTGAATTACCAATGAAGTTGCTCCTCCTTTTCTCTTCACATACACCTACGACAGGGTTACCCAGAATTATTAAATTAGTGGTTTGGTTGCCTTCCCAAGGGATCTTTTTTTGTAATCACATCAACCAATCATGGTGTTCAGAGCCAGAACACAACGCTATCAGCCAGTAAATACAACAATCATCTCCCATCTGCAGCCTGTAAACCGTTCTGCTCATACTTTCTCCAGCAACACAAAAAATAGTCGCTACACACACACACACGCATGCACACACACACACACACACACACACACACACACATACATACATAGACATATACACACACACACACACAGACAGACAGACACACACAGGCAGAGTATTCATCACAGAGGGAGGTTGAAATCTTGTTCAATGTTTGCTCTGCACTGCACTGTTCGGTCAGTGTCCTGTTTACATGACAAGAGTCCACTTGCTGAACAAAGAGTTCCACTGGATATGAAATAAATGGTGCTGTCGTTCCTCACAGTGTATTTGGTACAATATATTCAGAAAGAATCTGACTATTTTTTGCTACACTTTGTAGTCAAGAGAGTTACAATGGTGTACCCATGACATACTCATAAAACAGACTACAAAATCTGCAAAAAGTGCACCATACAGATGGTATTCATAAAAATGTCAGAATGTAAGTGTTCAAAAAAAACATACGTTACACAAGTACATTCTGGAGAGGAGCTGAACTGTGCAGTTTTGGGACTGCAGCCTGACATCGTCTATTCACACCCTTAATTACTGTTGTGATAATGAAGAATGAACATTTTAAATTAAGAGAGGAACAGAAAGGGAGAGGATTGACTGCTGCCTCAGGCCAGGGGGAGGATGGAGGGGGAGGAGAGAGAGAGAGAGTGAGAGAGAGAGATAGAGAGAGAGATAGAGAGGGGTCTACACCTGGCTCTTTTTTAGTGATTTTAGAGAAAGAGAGCATGAGTGAGGGAGATCATCCAGAGTACGGTTTAACAGTGAGCTAGAGAGAGAGAAGGTGAGAGAGACAGAGAGAGGGTGAGAGTGAGAGAGAGAGAGAGAGAGAGAGGGAGAGAGAGAGAGAGAGGGAGAGCTCCTGGCATGGCGTGGATCACAATGGCTTCCCGGACCCACTTCCTTCAGTTCTGTGTGCTCTGCACTTTCCTTCTCACCACCGCGGACAAGAGGGGTAAACATTCCCATTCCACACTCCTTTTATAATACACACTAACGTAAATGCTCCTGTTGCACACCCACTTTACAAAACACGCAACTGTAAATATTCCTGTTCCACACCCACTTTACAAAACACACTAATATTTTTTTAAACTATATTTTCGTAACTTTGTTAACTTTGGTTTTGAGTCCAGGAAGTGTTCATCAATACCATCCTACTGTTATTCTCACACCATTCTTTATGTGCCTGAAGAATCCTGCCTTGACATTAAATTACTTCTCATGTTACCCGAATGACTCTGTGAGGTTACCTGCCTGACTTTCTCAGGTCACCAGTGTGCCTTTCTCAGGTCACCTGAGTGACTTTTCTCAGGTTATCTGTGTGACTGACATTCTCAGGTCACCTAAGTGACATTCTCAGGAAAACTCAGGAGGACTTTCTCAGCATACCTGTGTGACTCTCAGCATACGTGTGCCTTTCCAAGGTTACCTGTGTGACTGACGTTCTCTGTCCGCAGTGTTTCGTTCTCAGTCAGAGGCCGACACCGTCCTTCAGAGGCCCCGGAGGTCAAACTCTTTCTTCCTGGAGGAGATACTGCAGGGGAGCCTGGAACGGGAGTGTTTCGAAGAGACCTGCGACTACGAGGAGGCCAGAGAGTACTATGAAGACACCCCCAAAACAGTTTGTAACCGTCTGCAATTCAAATATCCAACATACCATCAGCCGCCATAATTCCACTCGGCTACCATTTCCTTGAACAACCCTGTTTCATTAAATGGCCAAGCCTAGAATGTGGCTCTGATCCCTCCCTCTATAAAATGAATGCTTCCCAGATAACATCCATCCAATTCTGTTAGGGTAATTAGTTTGCAACATGGATGTCAGAACAATTGAATATAATAAATGGCTAGCTTAGAACCAGGCATTGTAGCTTGACAATGTTAAAATACCAATAATTTGGGGCTTGTGAGTGGGGAAGGGAGTTGAAACCTGACCATCTCAGAGCTGTTCTCCGTTTCGAATCTCAAGAAGTGACTCATAGCTGACCATAGCACAACAATGGTCAACTCATAACAGTGTGTTACAGGTGTTTTTAAGCTCACATATATCCCCATTCACCTTTGTGTTCCCTACAGGATGCCTTCTGGGCAAAGTATCAAGGTGAGTTTCACTTCAGCCTCTTTTAAACTGTCTCCCCTATGTGTAATCTGTGCACCAGCTCAGCTCTCTTCCTCCTCCGCCTCCTCCTCCTCTCCCTCACTACAGATGGGGACCAGTGTATCCCCAACCCCTGTCTCAATGGTGGCAACTGCACGGATAAAGTTGGTGGATACAGCTGTGCCTGCAAAGAGCCTTATGATGGAGTGAACTGTGAGAGGGGTAAGAAAGGGGGTCTTGGGTGGAGGGAGAAGAGAGGGGTATATGGGTAAGAGGGGTACATGTGGTATACAGGGGTTGGACTTCATTGTTTACTGCTGCACAGGGATAAGGGAACTGATCATAACTCGCTAGCTGTATAACTGACTGACCTGCTGTACACAGCTTTACAACAGTGACAGACACACACACAGAGTTATAGAGAGAGGGTGTCCAACCATCGAGCTACAAGAACTGGAGACAGCTTCTGCTTACTAGTTCCATGGATTCCTATGGGAGCAGCTCATTGGCACTTGAAGGCAGTTCATGGAGGCTGCCATTTCTGTCTATGGGCCTCTTGGCATTGGGTACCTAAACATGAAGGGATGAAGGGACATGAAGGGATAATATAATTGGGTTGGGGTAAATGTGGTTGGGGAATTGGGGAAATTTGCTTTTTGCACCAGAGGCTTAATAAACTGCAAAACCAGCAGTAAACACTGGAGTTTGCGTGCTTCTGAGGGAATGTCCATCCCTGGTTCCCTGGTGTGAACAAGCCACATCTGTGTGACCCTGTGCATGCCTCGGTGACTGTGTATCACAGCGCGCTGCTGTGTGTCTCTGTGTGAACAGACGTGACCCAGTGCCATTCAGAGGGACCCCTGTCATGTGACCACTTCTGCAGGCCCATGGACAACTCATATCACTGCTCCTGTGTCGAGGGGTACAGCATTCACACTGACGGACGGACCTGTCTGCCTGAGGGTACACACACACACACACACATACACACATACACAGACACACACCACTCACACACACCTGAGAAGCAGACAGGGAAGTGGTTCTGATCCATGATGTTCTCTCAGCCCAGCATGCCTGTGGGAGGGCACCATTACCAAGGCTCAGTGAGCAGAACCGGCCCAACCCGAAGTCCAGTCTGGCCAGCCTGCTGTGTCAGCAAGGCCGCTGCCCATGGCAGGTCAGTCCCCCTGCGCACACACAGCCACACTCCTTGGCTTTCAAGTGGCATTGGATTTACAGTCCATACAAGTTTTCCACCGGAAAACGGATGATCAAATAGGGGGAAATTGGGTTTCTAGATGCAGCACAAATTGCCGGAGTTGTGACGTCCTCGCTCTTCCCAATATGGCCAAGTCCTCCGTGAACCATAAGAAATGTCATACAACGAAGTCATAAGTGAACCACAGCTACACATTTAAAACACAGAGGCATTCTGTGACGACATGAATGAGTCAGATGATGTTTTGATGTATACCGCATTACATCACATGAAAGCAGGGTTACAGCGTGTGAAAGCTCAGCTGTGCCCTCCTGCCGTTGGCCAGGTCAGGCTGCTGGATGATGCAGGACAGGAGCTCTGCAGCGGAGTGGTCCTGGGGCAGCGCTCCATCCTGACGGCTGCAGCCTGCGTCTCCGAGTCCAAGAGCATCCTGGTCTCGCTCAGTGAGTCACATCCCCAGCAGCTGCTAGCCTGCGACCGCAACGCAGACACAAACCTTCCCGCTCTATTCCTGACTGCAACGCAGACACAAATCTTCCCGCTCTATTCCTGACTGCAACGCAGACGCAAATCTTCCCGCTCTATTCCTGACTGCAACGCAGACGCAAATCTTCCCGCTCTATTCCTGACCGCAACGCAAATCTTCCTGCTCTATTCCTGACTGCAACGTGTACATGTTCTTTATATATTCAATAGAGCACATGCGAAACATGTTGTTTTATACCAGAGAGTATCATTGAGGCCACATTTTTTTTTTTTTGGCCTTTTTCAGCTTTATTGGATAGTATATAGTATAGAGAGACAGGAAGAATGGGAGCGAGAGAGAGTATGCGGCTCGCAATGAGCATGCGGTCAGTGCTCTACAGGCTGCGCCACCGAGACACCCAAGGCCACATTTTTGATGTGAGGGGCGACATGGCTCAGGCAGTAAGAGCAGTCGTCTGGCAGTCGGAGGGTTGCCGGTTTGATCCCACGCTCAGGCTGCGTCGAAGTGTCCCTGAGCAAGTCACCTAACCCCTAAATGCTCCTGACGAGCTGGTCGGGGCCTTGCATGGCAGCCAATCGCCGTCAGTGTGTGAGTGTGTGTATGAATGGGTGAATGGAGAAGCATCAATTGTACAGTGCTTTGGATAAAGGCGCTATATAAATGCCTGCCATTTTACTGTACATGGAAATGTTCTAGTTAATTGTCCTGTTGAACTGACCAAAACATGCCTAGTATGCCTTCTGAAGAACACAAATTTAATCTTAATTGGAAACTTGAAGTTGAATAGGCAACACTTTTTGGTCATTTTCTGCCCGGACCCAACTTTATGTTGCACTGTATACTTTTTTCATAAATGCTCAAATTGACTTCATTTTCCTTGTGGCTGTTCTAAACCAAAATATCTACTCATCTTAGAAGTTTGTAAGTCATACACCAAGTGGTGCTGATGTAGTAAGCAATCAAATATTGAAACAAAATTGTCAAGTGACACAATTTAGCATTTTTGAGCAGTATTTGAACTTTCTTCTGAACAGTGTATACTTTTTTCATAAAGCAGCATTCATCATCTGAAAGTAGACAGAAAAGTACACGATGATGCTCAAAATTTGAGATGAACCCACAAGTGACTTTTTGGGTGCCAATATCTCAAGAACAACAAATCCAATATGGCTAATGTTTTGCATGCTCTCTATTGAGTATATAATGACCGTTTACACAAAGTTTCAGCAAGTCACCCCCTACACCTCTAGCTGATTTTTCATGGAATGACCCCGCTCTTTTCCTGACTGCAACATCGAGACAAACCATCTCAAAATTCCCGCTCTTTTCCTCTGGCTGTGCTCCCACACAGGTGAGCCGACCGTTGACATTGGAGACCAGGTGCAGGTGTGGCCAGACGACAAGCCACGCCCTCCCAGGGTCCTGGGGCAGGTCTCCTCGGTGTCCCGGTTCTCCGTTCACAAGCGGTACCGGACGGGGGAGCCGGAGGACAACCTGGCCTTCCTGCAGGTGTACAGGTCCATACAGTTCGACACGGGCGTCTTCCCCGTCTGCGTCCCGGAGAAGGACTTCAGTGAGAACGTGCTGATGGAGCCGGGTCGGGAGGGCTTGGTGGCGGGGCGGGGGACAGGGGGCAAACGGGGCAGCCCAAACCGCCTGGCCTACCTGCCCCTGGAGGAGTGCCAGGGCAGCCTCAACGTGAGCTTCCCGCTCACCAATAAGATGTTCTGCATGGCGGGGTGGGGGGGTGGAAGCTGCGCCCTGCTGCCCGGGACCCCTTTGGTCAGCGTGCGGAAGAACACGGCCTTCCTCACGGGACTCATCACCTCGCCCCAGAAGCACAACTGCAGCCAGGGCCACGTCTTCACCAAGCTATCCCGCTACCTGCCCTGGATCCGCCAAGAGCTCAGCCTCTCTGAGAAGTGAAGGCGTCCATTGGTCATGTGACCTCCACCTTCAGGGCTCCACAGCTGCCACGCCTGCATCAGCACTTCGTCCATAGTGGCCCTGTAACAGTACTAGTGCCCCAGTGACTGCTGCTGGGAACTTAAAGGTAAAGCAGGAGCATTCGTTGGGACTGACCATTTGTATACACCCTCTGGAACCCACACAATCTTTTACCACAGAGGTATCAAATAAAAGGCTTGTGTTCCAACATTACAAATCAGTCTCGTCTTTATTTCACACTTAAAGTACAAAAAAGAAAGCATAGGAGATAAACAAAAACATTACACCTGAAATATTAACCAGCTGCACAGGTATGGCCGACAGATGGGATTCTGGGTACTAGTTTCATACAAAGAGGACAGAAGGGATTCTGGATACTGTAGTTTAAGACACAGAAGACAGAGAGGGAAAGGGATTCTGTTTGCTAACCACCAATTTCTGATGCTGGTGAGAGATGTAGCCTTTGATGTGACCCTGAGAGAAAGACAGAGAGACAAAGTGCTTCAGACCCCATGCTCACACATGAATCCATCCCCAAGTTGGGTTTCACAGTAGTCACAGGTCAGATTTCACAATGTCTGTCAGTTAGGGATGGGGAGTCGTTTAGATTTCGCAGATACCGATGATAAAACAACACTTTGGAAATGGTGCCTGTTTTTAAACGGTGACTGAACTGATACCTCCTTGAAAATAAAGAGAGAATTACAGATTTTTTATTGCAAAGGCATAGACATTTTACAATTTAATTATACTTATAAATTAAACTGTTTTACTTTTGACATTTTGACCGAGTTTAACATCAGCAAACGTGCTAAAGTAGTCTATATCTGCTGTCGCTGACTGAATTGGCAGAGCAAGTGTGTAAGACAGCTAGTCAGAATGTGTGTATGACCTAACTGAGGCATTGGATTTGCACTGTGATTCAGTCCTGTCGGTTGTATCAGAACCGGTGCCATCACAATAGAGATATGGTTGAAAGGGAGTCCCTGTAGGAGATGGGAGGGGTCTCACCATGTAGATGAGGTTGGCCAGGATACACTGCACCTCGTCGATGTCCACCTCCTCTACCTGCATCATCTTCAGAGAAACCAGAAAGGCATCCAGAGGCAGCTGGTGGGTCTTCAGGAGCTGGTACCTGCACAGGAGAGTCAACACCTCCATCAGCACAGGAGAGTCAACACCTCCGTCAACACAGGAGAGTCAACACCCCCGTCAACACAGGAGAGTCAACACCCCCGTCAAGACCCCCGTCAGCACAGGAGAGTCAACACCCCCGTCAGCACAGGGGAGTCAACACCCCCGTCAACACAGGGGAGTCAACACCCCCGTCAGCACAGGAGACTCAACACCCCCGTCAGCACAGGAGAGTCAACACCCCCGTCAGCACAGGAGAGTCAACACCCCCGTCAGCACAGGAGAGTCAACACCGCCGTCAGCACAGGAGAGTCAACACCCCTGTCAGCACAGGAGAGTCAACACCCCCGTCAACACAGGAGAGTCAACACCTCCGTCAGCACAGGAGAGTCAACACCCCCGTCAGCACAGGAGAGTCAACACCCCCGTCAGCACAGGAGAGTCAACACCCCCGTCAGCACAGGAGAGTCAATACCCCCGTCAGCACAGGAGAGTCAACACCTCCATCAGCACAGGAGAGTCAACACCCCCGTCAGCACAGGAGAGTCAACACCCCCGTCAGCACAGGAGAGTCAACACCCCCGTCAGCACAGGAGAGTCAACACCCCCGTCAGCACAGGAGAGTCAACATCGAGCGTTCCCTTCCCCAGCAGCAGCACTCACACTTTCTTAAACAGGTTCCTGTACGTGATGATCTTCAGCTTCTCCAGGATGAGGAAGATGCCACAGCGGATAAAGAAGGTCTCGTGTTTGGCCAGCGCCTCGTTCAGGAGGAGCAGATTACCCTCGCTATCAGGAGGAGAGGGAGCAGGGGGAGAGGTGAAAGAAAAAAAACAGCAACAGCTTGAGTGGGCCGACAAAGGTACAGTAAAGCCTGCGCTTTTATTTTGAAAGGACGTGATTAAAGCCTAACATGGCCTGTATTTGGAAAGCTTCAGGTGTCTCAGGGTCATGAGGAACATTTACCTCATTACTTCCTTTTAAATCCAGCTACACACTAACTGAGACGGTATCGTGCAAAACACACAAGTAAACTGCTCTTTTCAAACAAACATCTGACAGCTGTTGTTGGATGCCTTTTATCATTTACAGCAAATGCATTGTTATTTTTAGACAGAAATGTATAAACAGCATTGAGAACACAAAAGTGTACAGTGACATTTAAAGATTGCCTAACTGTTACCCAAACAGTCTGTGTCACTGATGTAGTCACCTTCACATCAGTTGCCGCTGAACTCTGAACACAGCATGCTGGGAAATGATTTCGCAATGAACGCACCCCCACCCCTCCCCCACCAAAAAAGAGATCAAAGATGTCTAATTCTCAGGCACAAAAAGATCATACTCTACATTGTTTGGTAAAAGATTATTATTTATCCAATCAGATACAGTTTGCATTATTGAACATTTTGCAATTTCCTAAATTAACAGTAACTTGTTTTCATAAAGAGGTGAATAGTGCATACAAAACATACATTTTCCCCATTATATAAAACGCAATTGAAGTATTTTTAAAGGCATGGTCAATTCATATGCTTCCATAATTAATCCTATGTGTCAGTACAGAGAGCAGGGCATATACTGTGAAGATGAAGAGATGTCATTCGATCAGTTACCTCACACCCTTTGTGACATCAGAGAACTGCAAGAGGTCGTACTTCCTGAGGAGCTGATGAGTGGGCATATGACCCTAAGAACACAACGGTATCATGAAGACATCATCAATGTGAAAACACTGCAGTACCAAACAGAAACACACTGCATAGTGCCAGCTCTCCCTATTGTACAATTCACTGAGTAGTTCAGACACACTCATTACATTTACATTTACATTTTAGTCATTTGGCAGACGCTTTTAATCCAAAGCGACTTACAAGTGCATAGGTTCTACCATAAGTCAGAGCATCACATCCAGAAACTAGCAAAATACACAGGAAATGCTGTTCTAAACATAGTTGTCATCAGAATTTTTTTTTTTTTTTTTTTTTTTTTTTGGGGGGGGGGGGGGGGGGGGTAGACAAGGATAGGGATATCACAAAGGAGGGGCATTAAATACAAGTAACACACCTAATCAATGCCAGCCATTACATTACATTACAGTTATTTAGCTGATGCTTTTATCCAAAGCGACTTACAGTTGATTAGACAGACTTCATTATGTTGATTAGTATGGCAAATATTTAAGGTTTTTTGAAGCGGATACAAAACACTGATCTATTACAGGTGAAAATGTAGTCACGTCATGGCTCAACGTCAATCAGTCTTGTAGCCGTGATGCAGGTTGACAAATTGTTGGGAGGGAAATGTACATTGATCTGCTATTTTTCTAGTCTTCCAAAATAGTTCAGTCACAGACAGTGTATAAAATAATACAGGAAGCACTAAATAAACAACTTTGTCCTCATTTCTACCACATTTTCATTGGTTGTTTATCCCACTTCTCGTCATCTGAGGACATATCTGATTCAGGCAGAATAACAACTATATTGTAAACAGCTAAGAGTTTACACAGCAAACATATGGTACACAACCCAACTTTAACATCACGCTTTGAATCATTTGCTACAGTTCAAAAATGAAGAAAAGCACTCTTTGCTTCAAGCACTCAGCTTCCACACGATGCAAGCAACTTCAAAAAAATGTCTGAAGGTCTATGCGATTGAGGGTTATGTGAAGGTATTCAACAGTGCTACACCTCACTTTCCCACACTGTCATCTACTGACCCCAAACCACAAGTTCCTGTTTAAACCGCGGTTTGTAAAGCAAGTCGAAGTGATCAGTTAAAAGAAAAGGAAACGCTGCCATCTGCTCCTCCCGCTCAAACTATCGGCACACACATTTGCCATCAAGCCTGCGACAACAGTACACATCTCTGTCGCTCCTGTGTTCTCAGTTACCCTCATTTATCCTGAAATAATGATGTCCGTGTTTAAATACCCATGTAAATCAACCTTAAAACACATCAGTGCAGCAGTGTTTTTGTGTGAGTCAGAGTAGCAGCTCACTGATCAGTTTTCAGACATGTACGACAGTGACAGTGTTTGGGGCGCGCTGCACTCAGCCTCACCAGCAGCATTTTCACAGGCAGGAGGTAGATCAGGACCAGACGCTTGTTCCTCTGACAGGAGCGGTGGCAGTGATGGAAGGCAAAGGATAAATATTCCTCCGCTGGGGAAAAAGGGAACCGAGAGGGGGACAGGTGAGAGGGAATGTCTGATGTGTACGGCCTTGGCTTCATATTGGCCATGTTTTAAATATGCACAGGCAATAAACCAGTTATAGACTACTCTTTGACAGGTTGTGACTGTGTATTGTAGACAGGTAGGAAGGATATAGCACAGTTAGTGACTATGTAGGACGGGCAGGGACTGCGTATGGGTCGAGTGGCGACTGGACCTCACCCAGTTTGAAGTCGCTGTCGAACATGGCCTTTCGGCCCACGTAGTACTTGTATGTGACCCTCTGGGCCATGCTGTAGTCGTCCTTCAGGTTGGAGCTGTCGATGGCCCGGATCAGCGGCTTGCACAGGTGCAGCTTGTTAATCTGGGTCAAATGAGCGGGGTTCAGTTACCGCCAAAACTGGGTGTCTCCAAGAGAAAATTCCAGTGGTAAATGAAGACTAATTTGAAATCATTTTGTGTCTGCAAAGGCAAACAACTGTGAATACACATGGCTGAGGAGACCAGCATTGACACAGAATAGAATAGCTTTGTAGACATATGTGTCCACAAACACACAGAGCTCTCCCACCTTGAAGTAGATCTTGAAGAGCTGGTTGATGAGGAACAGCATCCCCCACTTCTTGGAGTCGTCAATGCCAGCGCGACTGCAACAGGATAGACAGGGATGTTGGCTTCAGCGCAGACAGAGAACTGCACACTCCTGTGTTGAAGTGTGTGCGCATATTTTATGGGTCTGAGAGGATTATGAGTCTCCTTTTCAGGTGCTTTCTGTAATCATGGGTCCCCTCATTCTGTATGTGATATTTGGAGCTCCACACTGGGTTATAATAGTTGATTTTGGTGTGCGCTCGCAAGAGATTTGGGGTTCCACCAATATTTTTTAGGTTTAGGGTCCTGCGAGATGCGAGACATGTGGGGTCCTAACGATGAGTGTGTGAGATTTATGGATCTCACATACACTGTAATGGCAAACGCTTGGCATTTATATAGCACCTTTAAAATTGCGGTACAATTTTTCACAATTGTAAAAAAGCGCAGTACAACTGATGCACACACTGACACACTAACAGCGATTGGCTGCCATGCAAGGCACCAACCAGCTCGTCAGAAGCATCTAAGGGTTAGGTGACTTGCTCAGGGACACTTCGACACACCCAGGGCGGGATCGAACTGGCAACCCTCAGACTGCCAGACGACTGCTCTTACCACCTGAGCCAATGTCACACCACTGTGTGTGTGTGTGTGTGTGTGTGTGTGTGTGTGTGTGTGAATAATGCGCTGGGCGGAGGGCAGCTCACTTGTCGCTGGCACACACACGGAAGCAGCTCATGAGCTGCTCAGCTGCCTTCTCCAGCATGTCTCCCAGCTTCCCCTTCCCTTTCTGCAGCTGCTGCTCCGCCTGCAGCACACAGAGCACCGCGGGGATCAGAAACACAGCACACAGAGCACAGCAGGGATCAGAAACAAAGCACACACACAGAGCACCGCGGGGATCAGAAACACAGCACACAGAGCACAGCTCTCACACAGAAAACAGCGTTCACACAGAGCATAGCACTCACAGAGCACAGCGGGGATCAGAAACACAGCACTCACACAGAACACAGCGCTCACAGAGCGGGGATCAGAAACACAGCACTTACACATACATACACACAGATGCATGCACAAACACACACATGAACACACACACACACAGTACCTAGTTTCTATTCCCATTAGCCATCATGCACAAACACTCATCACTCATATGAGACTGCATTAATCCAATAACATGTGTCCAATAATACCACACTGTCACTAGCCTTGTAAACACTTACATTGTTGGCAAATATTCGTAGGTCAAGGGCAACAGCAAACATCACTGGCAAAGCCCTGGAAAGAACAGAAACATTTTCATTTCACCCTGAAAACAGTCTGACCACATTGGTGGTCAAGGGCAACAGCAAACATCACCGGCAAAGCCCTGAAAAGAACAGAAATATTTTCATTTCACCCTGAAAACAGTCTGACCACATTGAACAGTATCCAACCATCCAACTTCTCACCAATTCTCTTCTTTGTGTGCTTGGAATGCCTTTAGGAATGATGTACCAAATTAAGGAAAGAAACAAGACATGGAAAACTCTGACATTTAAGAGCAATAATCAGTAAGTCATTCAGTTAGCAGAGCTTACTAAAAGAACTAGTACTAGAACTTACAAACAGAATTCATACATTTATATTTGTCTTAGCCTGTACATTTTATGAGCCCGTACGATGCTCCTACAGGAGTGCTCACAGTCAAAACTTGTTGAGGAGAATTCCTTCCATCTGCAATACTATGTCGACCACCACTGGCCTAAAGGCTAGAAGAATTCTTGAAGAGCATGAACATTTTCTTGATTGAATGAGAATCAAGCACACTGCTCTACCTTTCTCAGAAAAACAGTGGTACAATTTCTGCACAGTTCCATATAACACTGCAGGCTATACTGCCTCCTAGTGGCTAATGTAATTACAGCAGGGGAAAGCAGGATCGTTGGGATATCCCAGTGATAACACAGTGGTTAGTTAGTGAAGGATATTGAACCACCACTGTCTGGCATCGGTAGGCCTCCACAAAGTCATGGTTCGACACTGCAAACGTGCACCTGTAGCAGAAAGAGGCAAATATGAGGCGTTAGAACCCAGAGATGCACACGCCACACATGCATACCGACACACCGATAAACACTCATCTGCACAGGCTGAGGTTATAACCCTAAGGTTCATGGTTAGGTGGAGCATCTCACAGAGGCAGCTGCTGGCACAAAGTCTGTGCAGTCGCAGTAGCATTTTTGCATCGGAGTGCCTCCAGTTTCTTATTTTATCCTGTTATTTTGTATTTGCACCAAGTTCATTTTGCTTGGTAATCCTTTGTTTAAAAATGATTTATTTACAAGCAGGGGACCAGCTTGCCGTTTAGGATCATAACTGTTATATGAAAGTGAGTTAGTTCATTCAACTGTGAAGGTGACTGTGGGTGTAATTTATGTTGGAGCTCTTTGGCACCACAACAACATTCTTGTTTAGGGCCACCAAAACCCTAGGACTGGCTCTGCTACAGTGCTGTTAAGAGAGGACTGAAGCTCAACGAATCATTCACCTAAAGTCCCAGACCCACTTGCTCACATACCTCAGGTGTGCAGCGACCATTTCATCATAGGGCGGTTCCAACACCTGCTGACACTTCTCCTCTGGACTGGAAAGCTGTGTGCGCACAAAGCTTTGCTCAGGTTACAGCACTCACACTCAGGGATGCATGGAGTTGCATTTCCTGCTTTCTTGACTCATAGCATGTCTCTGTTACGCCATGCTACGCAAACGGCGCCCTACCTGTAGACGCGGGTTGGCAACATGTGGATGTTTGAATGACATTAGTTCTGCGCAGAATGACCCGTCTCTGGTTTCAATGGCCTCCAGTACCTGATGCATCAATTATGAAATATGAGGATATACGTGTCAGTCTCCCACAGGAAAACAACCGAGGAAGGTTGTAAGCTGAATATGTTCAAGTAAAATTTCATTTAACTAACTTATTTCTAAATTAGTCCACATTCATGCCATAAGTTATGTTGGGGTTATATGTAATATATTTTAAATAATAACGGTCTATGTTGGTAAGCAATGCAGAACAGTAATATGATTGTAAAGGTAGACAGCGTATATCACATTAACAAAAAAGAGATTTAACTGTTCCAGCAAGCTAACGCTGAGTTAGCTAACTTAAGATATGTTAGCTACATGTCGATTGCTCTAACGCTAGCAGTTTATGCATTTACCTGTTGTAGGTACTGGTTAATTGTTATATGTGCCATGGTGGTCCTTCAGCGAATCTGTTAAAATTGGAGGCAGATAAGAAAACGTAAATATTAGGCTACTTGACGTTAGTAAGATAGCTAGCTTGTCCCTAGCATGGAATCCGTTACTTGGCTAACATATCAAGTTCTAATCCACTTCCATGAGGTCGAAACTCACAGACGCATACACAGTCCATGTAATATTTCTAAATCTATTTATATTATTGCAGTTATCTTTAGAAAACACATTACCTGGTTATATAGCAATACTTCTAAGACAGCCAGCAGGCTAACATCGCTAACCGGCTCCAGGATGTTGTCAGTGTGTTGAAAGGTCACCATGAGGTTGTACATCCTGTTAAGGATGTCAGTATTAAGCACTGAACTCTATGATAATCACATACACTCTAGCTATATATTTTCACCCACATAACTGATCTTGGTAACGGACTGTGTTCCGTATATTTTTCACTAAATCGAGGACATCCAGAGCAGCATTCACCAGCAAATAGGACATTTTTTTAAAAACAAATCTAGCAACTTGTCACCTTGACGGCAAGCGATTATGAAAGATCTCGTGTGAATCGGCAACTCTTAATCACGTCGTAAAATATAGCTAGATAATCAAGTACTCGAGCACAATTGCTTTGTGTGTCTAAAACAACAAGGTAGGCTATATTAAGTTGTTTTACCGAATCATTTATGTCAACATTCGACTATGTTCTCTAGTTAAGTCACTCAACCCATGAAATACGATAAGGGACACCACGCATACAACAGCAGATATGCGCCACTAGGTGGTAATCTGAGATTGAGCAAGTGGAGAAGCGGCGCAGTTTGGGAAATGCGAACGGCTTCATCCGTCAGACGTCATCGAAAAAGGGGATATGTAGAGGATTCGGAAACAGATGTTGTTTATCATAACCGTGGAGATAGTAATTAGATAGTAGCCGTGTTTGCAAGATTCGATTCTAGCCTGTGCTAGCCTGCAACAAGGACTAGTCCTTCAGCAAGAGTTGCCACTGGAGACTCACGACCTTACAGTATTTGTAGGCCTACATTTATATTCTGATTTATTTATGAAGAGGTCATCAATATTTCAGATAAATAGTGTTGATGAAACAGTGTAGCTTTATGATTATTAATGACAGTGTATTTTGCATGCAAGTAAAAAGAAACTCCAATGAAATGAAAAAGGGCAGCTGAGCAAAATTAGGGAAGAATGTGCCTTCAGACCTACAAGTGCTGTAGGCTACCAGTATAAATGGTGTATAGATATTCTGTGAGTCTAACTCTATATGTGCCTCCAATTCATTTTCCAACATCACCTGATTTTTTTTAAAACTCCACTCTTGTCCAGAAAAGTAATCACTTAAGAGTTAAATGTTTAGCTGGTAGAATCTTGACTGACTGGTTCTATAATCCCCCAATTTGGTCCAACTACTCATATTACTGACAGATCAAAATCTATAAACTGTTCCTTTGGAGTAAACAAGGACTAAATATTAGTAGCGCAATAAAACATAGAGAAGATTCACTACCCGAGTCAAACATCTCTGCCGCTGAGTCTGTGTTCAGTGTGCGTGCCCCCCCCCCCCCCCCCCCCCACTCTCTGATTAGATTTCCACCAGTGTATAACTCCTTAGGAAAACAAATTAAAGCTAGGAAGGGAGAGCTGTGTACGCTGCAGCCCAGGAGTGGGATCTGCTAAGAGGGTCCTAATATCCTGAGTCACTCTGTCGCATCACTGTGGAATGTAGAGGCAGCCGCTGGAACTCTGTGACTGAGTGACTGAGCTGCACGTTTGTACCTCCGTGCCCCAGTACTTCTACGCCGTCTGTTAGCCATGCCTCTGGCCTTCCAGAAATTCACAAAAGGTTGTTTAAAATAATCAATATCTCTACGCTTGGGAGAGGAGAGTTAGGCTCAGGGGTGTGGGTAGAACATAAATAAAAAAAAACGAAAGTCATATTCTTCCTAAGAGATCTATTAACTCAATGAAATCAATTGATTCTAATTCAGTTAAGAAGAGAAAGAAAATCTCAAAGTTTGTGGGTGCAATATACATATAGCAAGACTTCTACTTTCTGATCCCTGGACGTTCCACCTACACAGTTGTCACAACGAATGTCTGTTTCACGGCTTGGACAAGGCTAAGAAAAGTTGTTGAAAATGCCGTTCCACAATGAATTCTGTAGCATTGTCATTATGAGTGCTTCACATTCTATACTGAGCATGCAGTTACTTATCACTAGATTTTTAAAATGAGAGTGTGAAGAGGTGTGACTGAGTGATTATAACTCTCTTACTCTAGGGTGGAGGAATCGTGCGTGTGCCAGTGTTAAACTCAAAATTCAAAGAGTATCTGTACATTTCTTATTTCCAATGTGTTCAAATGTGAGAGAAATGTTCCATTTATAAGTGAGAATATATTGTGTGCGTGTGCACACACAACTGCGCAAATACAAACTGAAAATGGTCAACTTATACAGAACAAATTAGTGTCAATGTTAAGTCTAAAACATCTAGTTTAACTTGTATAAATATTGGCCAGTTGGTCGAAGTAAATCAAAAAGTGTAAAATCTGGCCTGGGCAGTAAAATAGTTGGGTGGCAACCCAACAGCAAACTGCTTGGAATTTCGCCAGTTCACTTCTACATATGACACGGGGGTACCCCAGAGTAACTCACTACATCTTGGGCAGAGAAGCCGGCACATAAGTGAGAAGTTAAGTATCACGGAGTAGTTAGGAATGCAAAGTGCCTCTTTTGAGGTTTAGCATCAACTCGTGAATTGCCGGAATCAGATGACTCTATTCAGAGCGCCTTTCTCCTGACCTCCGGCCTGCGCGTGGGGCCTCACATGGCTTCTGACACTCAGCATAATCTGGCTGCATTAAAATGAGCTGCCGAACTTTTTTTTGTTCAGTACACATTAAATGGATTACCATTTGCTTAACGTTTGAAAGACAGCTTTAAATATTTGCATAGTTATGTGATCAATAGATGACAAACTAAACTAATGAGAATTCCACAGTCCATTGCTGATGTGATGTGATGATTTACAGTTGATCATAATTTCACAGTCGGCCTACATTTAATATTTAATGGCCGCTGATGGCCTATATGAGTCGCCTATTATATATGATAACAGTGAATGCACATGCTTTTCCCCAAGCTGTAAACCAAGTTTTATATAAAACACTTAAATGACCTCTGTATGTAAAGTATTTTAAAAAACTCTCGCGAGGATGGTATGTTGCTCCTGCTCACGTGACGGTGCGGGGTGGGTAAAAAGCTCAGGCTTACAAAACCGAGAATGTTCCTTCTTGCAGTCCGAAGCGCAGTCGTGACACATCTCTAGGCTAAGCGGCGCCTGTGACCAGCTCTTTAGAGGAGAAACAGTAGAGGCAAAAGAGGAGGGACAAATCGGGGATATCCAAAAGGACAAACGGAAAGAGGAGCTGGTATCTGTGTTTGACGTGGGTTCAGCTTGAGGCTCGTCTGCCCCAGAACCGGGCACTTGCTTGCGTGTCCGTCCTGATCTCGTTCCAGTGTCGTCTGTGTTGGTGTGATTTATTGTGGCCATTCTGGATTAGAAACATGGCCCAGTACTCAAATAAACACTCACAGTTCGTCAAGATCGCCTTCGTCGCTGTTCTAGGTGGGTATTTGTTTATGATACTGCTGGGAAATACAGTGACCACTGAGTGCAGCAGCAGCAGCGTCACGCAGTGATGACTGTTGCCAAGCTTCATCCATGAGTGTTGGGGGGAAAAAACGCTAACATTAGTTCCATTTATGACAATTATCCAATGGCGAAATCATTATGCTCATGTACCTAAATTGCTACCTTGCAAGTTAGGTACCTAGCTACTTGAATGACTGTCGTTTTGACCATTTTGTAGCGCGCAAGCTAAACGTAGTCTGTTAACTAGCTATCAGCGAGCTGTGACGTTGTATTTTAATGTAACCTGTATTTTTCGCCTATTTTGGTTTGTCAGCTATACGTGGAAATCTTATGATTACTGGTTTTGCACGCATTGACTGCAGTAACACCAGCAACAGTCAGTAAGTTAGCTAGGTAGCCCCATTGCTAAAATAAATGTGTAACGTTAGTACTATTTGTGAAACAACTAAGTGCGTTTACCATCTGAGTGACAATCTATGTTACTTTAATAACAAGATTAATTTACATACGCCGCCGTAGCTTTGCTAACTTATGCTAGCTGGCTATAAAACAACCAATTCCAAATACAGCGACCGTTAACCTGTTAATGTTAACATTCTTCAGTTTAAGTAGGTAACAATCATATTTTACTGTTGACGCAAATAACATTTATTTTGCGATTCTAATAGTCTAGCAATGGCCAAGTTCACTTTGCATCATTGAAATCATTTTAACATTTTGACAGTACGCCAACGAATTGCCAAAACACCGAGAAGCGAACAGACCGAGTTTGTTTTTCTGGTTGAGTGGCAGCCACGCGCGTTGCTGTCAGCGCGTTGCCGATGCGCTTCCAGAGCCGCCCCATTGTCTCAGCGCCCCTCACGTGACGGCAGCGATGCTTTGTGCGGAGACACTGGCCCCTCTGTTTGCGTTTGTGCACCCAGCGAGCTCTTATCCCGTGTGGGTGACACATACCGGTTTTTGTTGTCACGGATTTTGTTTATCTAGACTGCTACAGTGTATAGAAATGGAACCCAGCACAATGAGTGCTATGTTGGGGTTTTATTCTACAAGGAAACTGTGGTTAATGGTTACTCATTCTGAAGCTGGTATATTTTATTTTAAACCAGCAATGTGGAAGTTAAGAAATGCTAACGTGGATGAGAGGGATGAAGCTTTTCAGCCTTTGTAAATACTGTATTGCAATATTGTCATCTCACAGGGGGGAAGAGGTACTGGTCATTGGTTGGGCCTGGGCGTGGTAACTGGTCTGCGTAGAAGTTTTGCAGAAGATTGTGTATTTTAGATTAAGGCTGTAATTAATTTAGTGAGTTCTCTGCTTGAAGCGCATACCTTGGGGAGTAGCGGTATATATATATATATATATATATATATATATATATATATATATATATATATATATGTGTGTGGGTGTGGGTGTGGGTGTGGGAGGGGGGTTACCAAGGAGCAAACTCCCTGAGTCATCATCCAACTGCAGTGTGAACCTGCGTGTTGCAAAACAGGCCCTGTTGTATATGGAGAAGCTGTGCATAACCCGTATTACAGACTAGCGTTCCACAAGTGTTTTAAAACCCCCATAAGTGGTCACCTGCTCTTTATTTACAGTATATATTGTGATTGGTGGAGGGAGAGAGAAAGGACCGACACCTGTTAAATGATCCAAACCGCATGCACCTGTCTCCTAGCCTGAGTCACTTGGCGACCACTTCTTCTGGTGGGGAAATGTAGCATGAATGCAGCGCACTTTGGTCATGTGGCAGCTGTTTGTGAGTGAGAGTCTGCTGTTAGAGGGGTGTGTGTGTGTGTGTGTGTGTGTGTGTGTGCAAGCAGTGCCACTTGAGAAAGGGCTCTACAGTGCTCCCATTTTAGCAGTATTTGCTCCTGAAAAATTGATGTATGCTTACGGGAAAAATAATTCAGTCTAGTAATTAGGATGCATTAGTGTGCTCCTACATTTTTCATCTTAAGCGCACAAGTGCTCTGTGGAAGAAATGTTAGCGTAGAGCGCTGTGCGAGTGTCCTTGGTGAGCAAGAATGTAGTTTTGAGTTTTGGATGCATTTTCACAACAATGATTATTTGGGAAAAGTTGTCTTGTTCTAGGAGTGATACCTTGTCCCCTCTTGCCACTGTGGGACCTGCAGAAATCATGAGTGATGTAGCTTCCTCTGGGCCAGCCACCCTTCTCCGCGCCCCCATGCCCATCTCTTTTAGTCCCTGCCCTAGAACACCCTCCTTGGTAGGATGCAGGGGCTGCTTTTTAATACATTTACTTGGGTAACTGTTGAATTTCACATGATATTGTGTGGCCCATTTGTAGATCAGGATGTTTTCTACAGTAACTGAAACAGTATTGTCATGGATTTAGCTTTCAGGCTCATTTTTCAGTATCTGCCCTGAAATTATATTGTGAACTGGCAGGTTTTTAGTGATGGTCTTTGTTTCTGTCTCTCCCTTTGTCCTTCGTTCCCTGGCATGCTCTGCATCTCTTATTTCTATCTTCTGTAATCTGTCATTCCGCATGTCTTTACCTTGCTTCACTGGGTTTCAGGGGATTGGACTGTCCTGACCTGACTTGACCCCAGTCGTGACCTGACCTGACCTGACCTCGTCTTGACTTCATTCCTGACAAAGATCTGACCTCAGAACCCCCTTTTCAGTGCACCCTGGCCAGTTTTTCAGCACATTCGTCTTGTACTCCAGATTTGACATATGATATTCCGATTACCTTTCTTTTTTCTTCCGGTTTGTGTTCATTATTTTGTTTGAAAATGAAAATGGTCTCTGCAGCTACACCCACACAGCCCTTGTGTTTGCAGCTGTCCATATCCATGACAATGGGCATTAGAAATAATAATAATTCAGTTTAAATAATTTATGCAGATAATTTGTAGACTGAAGAGAATTGCTGAATCATATATTTGATGAACCTGCAAGCTCCTTGCCACATGTCAAGCCTTTTACACTGCTTCTTTTTCTATTTTTCTCTTTTCAATTACAAATATCCAAACAAAAGTTTATGTCCATCCAGTTTAATTTGCCAGATCATTCCAGAACAAGCTTTCATCTTCGCTGAGCACCATGTTCAGGCCAGCCTTGTTCCATCTCTACAGCGGGAAGGGGATGTTGCTTTAATCTGTTGGTTCCAGATTTCCAATCACTTAAGTGAAAGGTTGACCCAAGAGCTTTGTGCACTGAAATCTGTCCGCCATGAAGATGGCTGTGTATTTGTTTGTTCTGCAAGAACTGGAATGTGGAATGTGGAAATGCCACATTTCTAGTTGTGGAAAGGCACTGATGATGATGATGATGATGATGGTCCGTCTCTCCCTGCAGGATGTGTGGCTGTGGCACAGGCTTTGACCGTGGAGGTGAAGGACGGGAATAGGACCTGCATCAAGGCCGAGCTCTCTGCTTCTCTTTCTATTGTGTACAGCACAAGCAATGCAACGGTACGCCTTCAGGCTCTCAGTCCCATCACCGCAGCGTCTGCTTCATCCCCATGGTTACTGGACTAACTGACGCCTGTTTGCTTGCTGAGAATCTTTCCAGGAGCTTTACAGGAGCAACAAGGAACTGAACAGATCCAATAAAAATATCTATGTACATGTTATGTTCCAACTATATTCTCCATGGAAAATTCCATTTAGATCCAGGACTAAGCTTAATCTGTGTCTGTGAAACCGTAAGCATGGAGTAGGAGTATGAACTTCTGAACTACCAACACCTGTATTTTGTTAAGAGAGACCATCTGTATGTGTACAGAACTGCAAACCCTCATTCCTTTCCGTCGTGTACTGTTAGCAGACCTGACGGTACACTGTGTAACGCCCCCCTACACCCCCACAGAGCACAGCCAGCCTGCCCCTCCCGGACTCGGCCACGCTGGGCAGCAGCAGCTCCTGCGGGGGGGCCGGCCGGGCCCCCTGGCTGGCGGTCGCCTTCGGGAGCGGTCACTCCCTGGGCCTCGGCTTCAGCAGCGATGGGAACCAGTACAGCGTGGACAACCTGACGCTGGAGTACAACCTCAGTGACAGCGCGCTCTTCCCCGATGCCTCTGGCTCCGGTGAGTCTCGCCCATAGAGATGCAGGTGAACCCAGGGACCTCGGGGACACTGCACAAGCACAGGAATTAGTCTGTTTAGTCTGAAAATTGTAGTCCTATTACTGTTTTGCTAAATAAGAGGAAAGATACTGCCAATGGGGTGAGAGTTTTGACTCATTTAAAAATGTGGCAATGGGATTAGAGAATTTCAAGCAAACAGGAACTTAAAACAAGCTAATATTTATTTTTATATCTACTAAAAAATAAAATAAAAGAAATTATTTTGGCTCTGAAGACTAAAACACTGCAGTGTGTGTCTCATCTTCTGGTTTTCCTGCAGGCCTTGTGACCCTGTCGACAGCTTCTACTGGGATCCTTGCTGGGATTAACACCACCTACCGGTGTGTGAGCGACTCTGTTGTAAGGCTGGGCGGAGATGGAGTCAGTGTCACCTTCTCCAATGTAAAGATGGAGGCCTACATGCCGGTGGACGACCTCAGTTTGAATGGTACTGCCCTACACACACTTGCCTGTCCGTACCCTAGCCCCAGCTCAAATGGTACTGCCCTACACACACTTACCTGTCCTCACCCTAGCCTCAGTTCGAATGGTACTGCCCTACACACACTTACCTGCCCGTTCCCTAGCCTCAGCCGCAATGGTACTGCCCTACACTTTCATACCTGTCCTTACCCTAGCCTCAGTGCGAATTATATAAGAATATAATTGCAGCTGGTAAAATGAAAATGCAGCTAATAGGAATTAATTTGTTGACCATTAGAAAAGGGTGAGTAAATTTCAGAACTCAAGTACTCCTGTCTGGTGCGTTCAGAGACCATCTGCACTGCCGATCGGAGTGTCACCACACAAGTCCTGCCCACCACTCCTCCCAAAACCAGCGCCGTGACAACAGGCCCTGCCCCTACCCCTCCTGGCAACCCCGAACGAGGAAACTACACCGTCACCAACAGCAACGGTACCATCTGCCTCCTGGCGCGAATGGGACTCCAGCTCAACCTTACCTATACGCCAAGCTCTCTGAACACGGTATGACGCACACGTGTCCAACTCTTATCCATACTGTAAAAATCAACTCTGGTCGGCTTATATGACCAGGTTGCAGCCATTTTATTTTGAGTGTGAGGTGGCTTGGTGGAAGCTGTGTCATCACGCAGCACTGATTGCTGTTGGTAGCTTTCCACTCTGTCCAGAACTGGACTGGGCTGATACAGTCCAATATGGAAGCACAGAGTTTCGCCAAACTTTCCCCTCATGACATTATTACATCATGCATGATTATTTCTGCAGACCATCCAGCAGATTATGAACCTGCAGCCAAACCAGATGAGGAACACTGGATCCTGCGGTCAAAGCAGCGCCACCCTGTGGCTCCTAGAGGAAGACACAAACACAAACCTCAGCTTTTCTTTTGCACTGGTGAGTTTGTGTTCAAGAAGCTGCTCAATGCTGAGAGCCTAGCTGAACACTGTGGGCCTAGCCACTGAACACTGTGGGCCTAGCCACTGAACACTGTGGGCCTATCCACTGAACACTGTGGGCCTAGCCACTGAACACTGTGGGCCTAGCCAGCTACTGTATACTGAGGGCCTAGCCAGCTACTGTATACTGAGGGCCTAGCCAGCTACTGTATACTGAGGGCCTAGCCAGCTACTGTATACTGAGGGCCTAGCCAGCGACTGTATACTGAGGGCCTAGCCAGCTACTGTATACTGAGGGCTTTGCTACTGAGCAATGAGGGGCTAGCTACTGTATACTGAGCCTAACTGGTTTCCAACCTTTTAAAGTGCAGGTGCTGAAGCTTTGCACATAAAGCTTTCACTTAGCTACTGTATCCTGAGAACATGCATTATATGTAACAGTTGACATCTGACAAAAGAAGAAGAATTACAAACATGGGCCAGTACTTCTAGTCATTTATCTGCTTGTGTACATACTGCAGGTTTAGTTTGTGAATGTTTGATGAAGCTGCCACAAGAGGGCGATATCAGTCATTCATTCTCACTGCTGTAATTCCTCCAGTGAGTATTTTTATTGAGGATTTCAGTCCCAGTGTTTCCTGGTTTTCAGTATTTCCCTCGACTGATCATTGCCATTTTGATTTAAAGTCTGTTTAAAGTCTGCAGATTTGAACAAACATGTCGAATAACTGTTGAATGTTTAAGTGTGTAATCTCAGGGTAATGTCTGACTGGAACCACAGTGCTGTAATTGGTGGATAATTTCCTGTTTATTGTGTTCTTTTTATCTTCAGAACACCACGACTAACAAGTACCACCTGAGTGCAATCAGTTTAACCGCTGCCTGGCCAGACATGTCAGGTTAGTAGTGTGCCCTTTCTCCACTCACCTGTGTACGCTGTTTAGCAGGCACATTTATACATGATTTACTCGACCTTTAGCACACGCAGAACCTTTCTGAGCACATGAAAATGAATAAAACTCATGATTGGTGCTAAACGAATACCCTGGTCATGTTATTGGCTTCGCATGTTCTAAAAGGCTTTGTGCATGCTAAAGGTCTTAGTAAGTGACCCTTAAAGTGTATTTTCCACATTGTCCAAATTCCATGGGGATATTTACTGAAACAAATTAATTAGTGTAAGCCTTGGTAAGTAAGTCAGAATTTGTTGAATATTGAACAAAGCATTTCCCAGAATGGGAAAGATGGCTAAAGAATAGTTAAGAAAAAACGATTGTGTACGGTGTTTTCACAACGCTATTAGACATCGGACATCTAATATTTTAAATGACATGAGCATTGTTGGGGTTCTCTTGAGATTTCTTCCCATCGGTTTCGTACATCACTGCTTGCTTTTTTGGGGTTCAGCTTTGGTTTTTGCCCTATTTTCCTTCTTTTAGGCTGTAAAGCGTCTTGGTCACAGTCCTCTGTAAAAAGCACTATACAAATAAATTAGATTTGATAAGTGGCAGATTTGAGTCTCATGTTCTGTAAAGTAGGCCTTCTTTTGAATGGCATTAAACTCTGCTTCCGAGAATTCAAATTCGGCATCCTGCATGTAAAATGTAAATTAGTTCCAGTTTGTGAAATGTATTGGAATCCCTTCCATAATTCCAAAAACCGATCCCATTCCTGACCAGTACAGTGTAGAGGTGGTGATATTGCTTCCGTATTGATATCATAATATACTATACGTGTACATCCACAGTGTGTTAAATTGTCAGACTTATTTCACCGTACCCTACCCAGCCTGTGTAAACTAACTGTGCGCTTCTGTGGAGCTGTAGTTGTGCAGTCCCGTCTGACCCCTGACCCCTGACCCCTGCTCCACAGAGCCCTTCTCCGGCAGTAACGGCAGTCTGGATTACCTGCGCGGGACTCTCGGACGGTCCTACATGTGCAGCGCGGAGCAGACCCTCTTCGTGCTCTCAAACTTCTCCCTCAACACATTCCAGCTTCAGGTGCAGCCCTTCGGAGTCAGCGGGGACCAGTTTGGAGCAGGTACTGCCGATTGCGTTCCCATTCTGATACAGTAATGGCATGAAGTGTTTTCTGTGTAAGCCCATATTGTATGAAACTAACATATCTGATGTTAAGAATCTAGGTGAGGGATTTTTTGGTAACTGGTGTTCTTTTGCGTCAGTGATCTGTTGTATTTTTTGTATTTACTGACACGACCCTGTTCTGTTAACATAGCTCTAGCAGTAGGTGTTTGCATAGAGCTGGTTAAATATTTGATTCAAATGTTTCCAGGAGCTAAATATTGTGGCAGTAATTCTGGTATGGTATAGTATATTCAGACTGCGTATTTTCCACACCCCACTGTCCATTTGAGAATCTTCTTCATTTGCTCTGTTCATTACGCTTTCATTTCTTTGTCGTGCTCACACACGCCTTCTTGCTGCGGTTGCACCATCGCCGTAGGCAACAACAAACATGTAAAACGGAACGAGAAAAAGAAGTGCGTACAGGTTTTCCCAGGTGTCAGTGCAGGGCCTTTTAGAGTGGAAAGAATGAGCCTATCGTGGCTAGGAGACTACCATTGTGTGCTCGCTGGTGCCTGCTGTGTGAAAGGAGATGCCTGTAATGTGAATGAAAGGACTAATCCCCCCCCATTTTTTCTTTTTGTACTCCCAGCGGAGGAGTGTCAGTTGGATGAAGACAACATGTTAATCCCCATCATTGTGGGGGCAGCACTGGCTGGCCTGGTGCTCATTGTTCTTGTTGCCTACCTGATCGGCAGGAAGCGGAGTCACGCTGGCTACCAGACCATCTGATCACCGCCCGTCACCTGATCAAAGAGAGAGGATGTTCAACAACCACTGCTACTAACGACTTTCACCAGACTCTGTACAAACACCCCCCCCCTCCCTCCCCCTGCCTGTACTCCACCTGGTTTACTTCCTGTCACATGATCGAAGGGAGAGGAAGTTAAACCTGTGCTACTAATGACTGTTGCCAGACATTGCAGATCCCCCCCAGCTCCTGTTATCTTCCCTGTGCATATTGGTTACCCTGTGTTCTTATTAAACAGGGTTTTTGCACAGGGCTGTTTGACCCCTGACCCCTGATTTAAACTGGGTTTCTGCATAGGGAGGTTTGACCCCTGATTAAACAGGGTTTCTGCATAGGGCTGTTTGACCCCTGACCCCTGATTGAATCAGGTTTCTGCATAGGGCGGTTTGACCCCTGACCCCTGATTAAACCAGGTTTCTGCTGCATAGGGCGGTTTGACCCCTGATTAAACCGGGTTTCTGCATAGGGCGGTTTGACCTCTGACCCCTGATTAAACCGGGTTTCTGCATAGGGCAGTTTGACCCCTGAGCCCTGATTAAACCTGGTTTCTGCATAGGGCTGTTTGTACCGTCTTGGCCTCTCGAGCGTGAGGTAACAGCGCTGGATGTTCTGCGCTCCACCGTGTGTGGCTTCTGTTTGCTTTTCTCTGAATAGACTTGCGCTTTCTAAGAATGAAAGGAATTTGCGTTATTTTGTAAATAATTGGACATTTTGTGATTACATGATATAGCTCATTAAAAACTCTCAAGGAGGATGTCTGTTTGGCGGGGTGGGATCAAGGGGGGGGTGGGGTCATCTGTGACAACAGAGCTGCCTGTCACTCATCCCAGGAGGACTCCAGATTGGTTGATCCCAGCACAGCCGTGGTTGACAGGGTAGCCCACCGTTGGCACTGAACTCAGGAGTGGGTCGGGGAGTCTGTAAGCGCGTGAGTAGCGGTAGGGTTGTGTCAGTGGCGTGGATAATGTGTCTTGCTTAAAGTAGAATGACTGCAGTGCTGGGAGAGATGTGAACTTGGCATTATTTGCTCACAGGATATATTTTGAGTTGAAGGTGTTTGAAGATGGCGTTGGGTGGTAGGGATGCTGTTTTTCTCGTTGGTGAGCTCTGCAGTGCGCTTTGGTTTCGGCCTTCCCCCTCCGTCTCTCCCTACCAGCCGAGGCTGCAGCGGGGTCGCAGGGCAGCTTGGCTTTTTTTGCCTTTATTTTGTATCACTTGACGTCACCCAGGAGCCATCGGGACTCCTGTGAAAAGGGAATATTTTCTGGTACCATGCCCTCTATTTGCTCTCCCCCCCCCCTTGTCTGCTAGACCAAGTGCTCTACTGCACCCACCCCTCCCTCCACTTTTCTCATGTGCACGACTGACCTTAGGAACAGAGTTGCACAGTTGAGTAGCGTGTCCTTGCTCACAGTTTAAACGACGCTCAGCCTTTACTGAGGAGAGGAATTTGTTTTGTGTTATTTATCCCTTCATCGTGTAGCAGGTGCTGCAGGGTGCAAGGTTCTCCCACAATTCCCTCTTCCCTGTGGTCCTCCCAGCCACTAGGGGCAGCGTGATGTCACTGCAGCCAGTGGGCCTGGCTGCCCACTAGCTTGCCCCCCCCCCCCCAAAACCCACCATTATGTCACTCATTGTTGTGTGTGTATATGGCTGCACTCTAGTACAGTCAACCGCAGCATGCTTCGTTGAAGATTAAACCCCAGGTTTAAACTTCTTGAGCAGCTAGTCATTTCAGGGTTTTGGATCGCTGTTCCAGTTCATCAACAGGCCCGTACTAAGCTCACTGCAACTGACACAAAGGGTTTTTATGTAAAACTCTTCAGTGTGTAACTATGAGCAGGTACTGCTTTCCAAATCCTCTCACCACTGACTCCTCTCAGCAACCCTAAACTAGGCTGGGTGGTTGAAGGGACTGGAAATGCAGAACTAGAACCACGCTGACCCAAATCCAGGACCGGAGTGCCCACTGTCCCAGAGAGTCTCGTACTTGTCAGTCCAAACACGCCACCACTGTCCCAACACTGCCCATCAGAGATGGACAGTGTGCTTCCCCAATTCCTTTCTCTCCTCATTGGCTGTGTTGGAAGCAGCATACTACTCCTACTAAATTTCATGGAAATGTAATGCGAGTAGTATGCCAAGTATGCAGTTTCGAACACAGCCATTCTGTTTTTCGACACTAAACGGACATTGAACTTGCTTTGACACCATACCTTGGAGGGGAAGCTGGGAAATGGTGTTCTAAAGGAGGTGTGTGGCCTCAAAACGATGTGTAATATTCTTTTCTAACCCCCTGAAAGTTAATATTCACTGTAGCGATTGATCTTTTATTTTTTGTAGAGGAATGCTTTGATTTTTTTTATATGCATCTTGGTGAGGTAAAATAAAGGAAATTGATAGTCTGTGTTTCTCTCCCATTTCAAAGTAAAGAATTTCCAAAAATAATCATTTTGTTCCAAATGTAATAAACGAAAATGTACCAAAAAATCGGTATTGTATTTTGAGGAAAGACTGCCTAAACACAATATTGCCTGACACAGTAATACTGCGCAAGATATCAAACCTAATTTTAAAGGCTCGTTTTGAGTTGTAGGCGCTTGTTCTTTGACATTTCACCATAGGTGTCAAAATGATTAGCACCCCTAAAAATTGTAAGTACATTACATTAATTGCATTTGGCAGACAATCTTTACCAGTTTGACATACAGTTGATTTGACTAAGCAGGAGACAATCCTCCCCTGGAGCAATGCAGGGTTAAGGGCCTTGCTCAAGGGCCCAATGGCTGTGCCGATCTTATCGTGGCTACACTGGGGATCGAATCACCGACCTTGCATGTCCCAGTCATGTACCTTAACCACTATGCTACAGGCCGCCCTACACACATAGTAAAATCAGTTAAATTGGCAATTCAATTTTACTTTATTCAGTTAATCTTGTGTCATTCCATCACTTCACTAGAGTATAGAAATGAGGTAACAAGTGTGCAAAATCCCTTTGTCATCCATCAGCATGGGAAAACCCAAAGAACTGTCCATTCAGAAGTGACAGATAGTAATTGACCTTTTTGAATCTCATAATTGGTACAAGAAAATAAATTAACGGTTCGTTAAGTGGTACACTTAGCATTGTAAGGGGAATAATAAAAAAATGAAAAACATATGAAATGGTTGCAAACTTTCCAGGCATAGGATGCAAGCACACGTTGTCCCCACGGACAGTGAGAAAGATGGTGAGGGAAGCCATGAAAAAACCCAAGGATCACAGTTTCAAAATTGCAGAGATTGGTTGCATCTTGGGGTCACAAAGTCTCAATACCAACAAATTCCTTAAGGGTTGCACAAAGAAAACCCTTGATGAACCTAAGCAAAAAGAAGCATCTGGAGTTTGGCAAATGTCACTGGAATTATAACTGGAAGGTACTATGGTCAGATGAGACCAGAATTTAACGTTTTGGCCATATGCACCATCTACATGTACGACAGCAAGAGGAATGTGTTAGAAGGCCCTCATACCGACCATCAAACGTGGAGGTGGGTCACTGATGTTTTGGAGGTTTTTTGTTGTCAGTGGTCCATGGGCACTATTCAAGATCAATGGCATAATGAATTCATCAAAGTACCCAGAAAATTTCATGGAAAATCTGGCTGTCGCTGCCAGAATGCTGAGATCATAAGTAGATTGTTCCGGCAGGACTCCAAACATACACCAAAATCCACACAGAAATGGCTATCTGAAAATAACCATGTTCTGCAAAGGCCATCTCCGTCTCCAGATTTAAATCCCATCAGAAACCTGCAGTCTGAACTGAAGAGGGCAAGCCAAAGGAGATTAATGATCTTGAAAAGTTCTGCATCAAGGAATGGTGTGTTCTCTAACCTGATCACAAATTATAGGAAAAGACTTAACGGCTGTCATCTTTGCCACGGGTAGTTGCACAAAGTATTAAACCAGGCGTGCCAATAATGTGAAATTATTTATTGGGGAAATATTTGAAAAATGTCTAACTTTTGTTGATTCCACCAAATCATATAAAGCACACTACTTTACACATATTGGAAAATAAAGTTTGTCAATAATGATAATTTTTTTTGTTTACAGTATTTTTTTTGTGCATATTTATAGAGGGTGGCAGTAATCCTGCACCTGACAGAGGAGTGATTTTAAAAAGAAAACGCACATTGATATTGAATGCCAATTCTGAAAAGGTCTCGAATGTTATTTTTTAATATGAAAAAATTATGAATTGATAGGATGCAACAGTTGTGCCCCCTTTTATAACCGTTTCCAAATCTACGGTTCCCCTGATATTGAGGTACGAACGACACATCAACACATGGGACACAGCCGCTTTTTATTGTGGATCGGGAAAACAAAAAAAGGATCACAGTACCATCATCCATGGGCTCATTACGCCATGGGTTTTACCAAAACTATATGGTAAAAAGTGCAAAGTTATGAAAATAGTTTTTAAATTCAAAAATATCTACCACAAATCTTTAAGATCGAATTCACTCATTATGAAATGCCACATGGAATCTTCAGTCACGGGATTGGTGTGGTTCTGTGCACACATCTCTTGAGCTTGGTTCTGTGCATGCGTGTAGTGAATACGTTTAAATCTTTACAATTAGTGCAAATGATAGTTTGGAATGTTCGAGTAGTGTGTGTCTGGCGAGGCGGGTCACGTGGGGTGAGGTCACGCTTCCTGAGCCGTGATTTGGGCCCGGCACTGCTCCCGTAGCTTGTTGATGGTTGCCATGGATAGGCTTCCAGGCTCAGTGAAGATTCTCTGCAGAAGCAAAGGGAAATACTGATAAGAAGCATATGCGCTGTGTAATTAAACTGTGTGTACATGGGTGAGGGGGGAGGGAGGGGAGGGAGGAGAGAGAGAGAGAAGGCTACCGGATTCTCCACCTGCACACGCTCACCTGCATAAAGGTGAAGCAGCCCTCCACCTGCACACGCTCACCTGCATAAAGGTGCAGCAGCCCTCCACCTGCACACGCTCACCTGCATAAAGGTGCAGCAGCCCTCCACCTGCACACGCTCACCTGCATAAAGGTGCAGCAGCCCTCCACCTGCACACCCTCACCTGCATAAAGGTGAAGCAGCCCTCCACCTGCACACGCTCACCTGCATAAAGGTGCAGCAGCCCTCCACCTGCACACCCTCACCTGCATAAAGGTGAAGCAGTCCTCCACCTGCACACGCTCACCTGCATAAAGGTGAAGCAGTCCTCCACCTGCACACCCTCACCTGCATAAAGGAGTGGCAGTCCTCCACCTGCACACGCTCACCTGCATAAAGGTGAAGCAGCCCTCCACCTGCACACGCTCACCTGCATAAAGGAGTGGCAGTCCTCCACAAAGCTGCCCTTGGTGACGTCCTTGAAGCGGTCGCACACGTCGGGGAAGTTCCTGGCCTGCAGGATGTGTGCCTGGTTGTGCTTGATGAGGGTCAGAGCCACGCGGAAGATGATCTTGGAGCCCTCGTAGAAAAGGCAGTCCCAGATCCGCAGCACTGTCTGGAGGGGGGGGCAGGAGAGAGAGGAGAGATCAAAGCGGCTGAATCGGTGTCTGTTTTCAGCCCCAGTGCCCCACCCAACCTCATGCATGCCCCACCAACCTCCACAGGCAAGACGTCGATGAACAGGCAGATGAACCATCGGGACACCACCAGCGTCCACATCACACCGTGCTCGGCCATGACCTGCCACACAGCAGGGACCTTCACCCTCACCAGCTCCCCCAGCACCTCCTGGTCCGTCTTCAGCCCCAGCATGGCCTGGCTGTAGTAGTCTAAAATGCACCCAACAACCCCACTGTCACAGTCTGTTCATCCACACATCCAGGCAGGGAAGACTCCTCTTAAAACTTTACGGTACGAGATCACAATGAGGGTTTGGTGCACAAGGGGCGCACGTGACATTTTGGGCCAAAAGGAGTAAATATACAGTCAGGCCCATACATATTGGGACATCGACACAATTCTCATCTTTTTGGCTCTATACACCACCACAATGGATTTGAAATGAAACGGTGAACGGTGTAGGAATTACAACAGCTTCTATATGTGCCTCCCACTTTTTAAGGGACCAAAAGTAATGGGACAAACTAACAATCATAAATCAAACTTTCACTTTTTAATACTTGGTTGCAAATCCTTTGCAGTCAATTACAGCCTGAAGTCTGGAACGCATAGACATCACCAGACGCTGGGTTTCATCCCTGGTGATGCTCTGCCAGGCCTCTACTGCAACTGTCTTCAGTTCCTGCTTGTTCTTGGGGCATTTTCCCTTCAGTTTTGTCTTCAGCAAGTGAAATGCATGTTCAATCGGATTCAGGTCAGATGATTGACTTTGCCATTGCATAACATTCCACTTCTTTGCCTTAAAAAACTCTTTGGTTGCTTTCGCAGTATGCTTCGGGTCATTGTCCATCTGCACTGTGAAGCGCCGTCCAATGAGTTATGAAGCATTTGGCTGAATATGAGCAGATAATATTGCCGGAAAGCACTTCAGAATTCATCCTGCTGCTTTTGTCAGCAGTCACATCATCAATAAATACAAGGGAACCTGTTCCATTGGCAGCCATACATGCCCACGCCATGACACTACCACCACCATGCTTCACTGATGAGGTGGTATGTTTTGGATCATGAGCAGTTCCTTTCCTTCTCCGTACTCTTCTCTTCCCATCATTCTGGTACAAGTTGATCTTTGTCTCATCTGTCCATAGGATGTTGTTCCAGAACTGTAAAGGCTTTTTTAGATGTTGTTTGGCAAACTCTAATCTAGTCTTCCTGTTTTTTTCCATTGTTTTCACCAATGGTTTACATCTTGTGGTTAACCCTCTGTATTCACTCTGGTGAAGTCTTCTCTTGATTGTTGACTTTGACACACATACACCTACCTCCTGGAGAGTGTTCTTGATCTGGCCAACTGTTGTGAAGGGATTTTTCTTCACCAGGGAAATAATTCTTCTGTCATCCACCACAGTTGTTTTCCGTGGTCTTCCGGGTTTTTTGGTGTTGCTGAGCTCACCGGTGCGTTCTTTCTTTTTAAGAATGTTCCAAACAGTTGATTTGGCCACACCTAATGTTTTTGCTATCTCTCTGATTGTTTTGTAAATGAGATAATGAGGGAATAACACACACCTGGCCATGAAACAGCTGAGCAGCCAATTGTCCCATTACTTTTGGTCCCTTAAAAAGTGGGAGGCACATATAGAAACTGTTGCAATTCCTACACCGTTCACCTGATTTGGATGTAAATACCCTCAAATTAAAGCTGAAAGTCTGCAGTTAAAGCACATCTTGTTCATTTCATTTAAAAAAAGATCATATTTATGGACCTGACTGGACATCAAAGGAAAACTCTTCATGAGATCTGTATGTGCCATCCTAAACTACATTAAAATAAAGGGTAAAAACCTAAAAACTTTGTATTTGTTTTGGCTCTCCTATAAAATTAGGAAAACAGCTATTCTTAACTGAATGTTCTAATGCTGATGCAACAATCACTACTGGTAAGTTCTAAAACATTCACTTAGAACTTGACATTTCAATTAGCAGATGTTTTTATCTAAAGCAACATACAATAAGTGCATACAAAAAGGCCATTCAAACAACTACAGAACAGGTTTGATAGGATACAATACAGATCAGTTGTCTAGAGCCAGGAACATAAAGTCTAGCACACAGTAAGTCAGTAATAATAAGGCAAGCAACTGCAGTACCAGCAAATGCAACAGTGTCAGATTAAAGGACAACAAGACAGGTGATATACAAGTGATAATAGATTAGGGCACTCCAGTTATACCGACTCAACATAGTGTGATTGGTCTTGGGCAGTGGAAACATGTCAGAAAACCTTCAAAGGTATCCTGTACTTGTCAGATAGTTTGGGACAGATACACAGATACACAGACACATACAGGCGCTCTCAACCCTGCTTTTGGCAACGGATACAAAGAGCCCAACGCACTGATCTTGCCAGGAGAACCAAACCTCATATCTGAAGGACTTGTGGGTACTCGGTGCCGATGACAAAGCTCTGGTTTGGGCATCGGGGGCGCGGTGCCAAAGCAGGAAGCTGGCATGGGGTCGGGGTTCGACACTTCCAGCATGGCCGTGGGGGGGGGGGGGATTAGCCCCCCCTCGCTGAGAAGGTCTTAATACGCTCACAGCAGATAAGGACTCATGTGACCACCAGCAGGTTTATTCATAGCCCAGGGGCGGAGCTCCCGAAATAGTCTTCCAGATCCCAGGAGAGGAGCGACAGGCCATCCCACAGCCATCTACCTACACCTCCCCTTCTCCTTACACCACTCTCTCCTTCTCTACTCACCTCCTACACTTTCCATTCTTTCTTTTCCACTCCATCAGGTTCCTCACAATCTTGTCTTCGCACCTCCTCTCCAATCATTCTCTCTCCCTATCCCTCTCTCTCACTCCTCACTCCCTTCACAGAGGTCAAATACTGCACATACACAAGCTGATTGCCTGTGCACAGACAGACACAGACATGCTCACAGTCTCTGACATGTGAGACAGAGTAGGGAAACAAGTGCAGAAACATAGGTAGCAGGGAGACAGGCAGCTGACAGTCCAGTGAGAGTCAGGGAGAGTGACGAGATGGTGGCGATGGGACTCACCAGGGAGGATCCTGCCCAGCAGAGCATCAAGCAGCCAGAAGGACTTCTCCTCATCTTTGGTGATGATGAGGAGGTAGCCGGAGATGAAGTTCATGCCCTGAAACGCAGAACCACCCTGATGAAGGAGCCTGTAGACAGATGAATGCACACAGGAGGACAGAGCCTGGGCGGGCCTCTCTAAAGCTGGTTTCAGCTACACGTGTGAGCTGGTGCTCTCCTGCTTAGTCAAAGTTTAATGGGTCAATGATGGGGTCAAAGTTCAATACAATTCATCAAATCATCCGTCACCATAGTACAAACTAAAGGACCATAAAATGTAATGATTGCCGGCGGCAACGAGAACACATTGCAGAACTATAAACTGGCCTTTATGCTGATGTGATTAAACACTCCTGGTTATTAAAAGCAATGGAGTTTTAGAACACTGACTTCAAATTTTGAAATGAATTAAAATAAATGCATTCTAAAAAACCTCTTCTTGAAAGGGTTAAGGCCTCGGCATGACCAGCAGCCAACCTGACCAGCTGAGAAAGCGCCTCCACACCAAGGGTGTGTCTCATCACTGTTTGTACACTCCCAAGAATTTCCGAAGCTAAATAAGGACTGGTTGGAGCCAACAGTCTCTACACCGCATACTTTTGGGAAGTATATAAAATACAGAGTAATATTAAGCCCATACAAAATCATTATTTTGTCTATTATCAGTTATGAAATAAATTCATTTTGGAGACATCTGATTGTCTAGGCACCAAGACATCAAAGCAATGTAAGAACATGGGTATAAAAACACAGCAGCAGACTGTTTTCCTTATAACACCAAGACATAAGTATATTACTTATTTGCCCAATTAGAATGAATTTCACTGAAATAGTATTGTTGATTTGTTGTTTTCACTATGGAAAACCATGTTAGAAGCAGAAAGATCAAAAAGTCACATGCTGGCAGGCCTAAGTAACCTTTTTGTCGTCCTGACAAACGTCCAGGAATCCATGTTGCTGTGACAACAAATAATGCTGAAGATTGAAAAGCAGAGGTAGGTGGAGATAAGGGGTGAGACGCCAACCTCTCAGCACAGAACACAATAACTTGAAAGTGCCCAAACTGCAGGATCTGGGCATTTCTCTGCGGTTTCCCTTAAGCCTTCCCTTGACAAATCAGCAAATACTATCGCAGCAGCGATACTGGAGCATAGCGTGTCGTTTCCATTTTTATTCTCGTAGTGATAGTGAAGACATCCGGTCCCACAGCACATGGCTGAAATGAAGATACCCCACTCTACAGACACTGATACTTCTCACTCAGCCCAGTGCTGCTCAAACGCAAACCCAAAGGGAAACCCATCCTCCCCTGTCTGAACCAACTCAGCGTTCCCACTCTTCAGGAAATCATATTCCAGGACTTTTCAATGGTATTTTCTATGACTTACATAGAAGAAACAAAAATATGCAACCCCAGCACTAAACATACCGCTTAATAACTTACTCATAGCCTAGCCTACAATTTTCCACGACCTCACAAATATTTCCAGGACATTTTTTCAATTTTCCAGGATGAGTGGAAATGCAGCAACTGCTGTGCAGAATAATTTATTCTGTTATGCTGCTCACAGACAGGGAGTTTGTCCACACCGGGACGTTCAGACACATGAGCAGGAGAGCCGTTCTATCGTCACCATGCTCAGGACCATCCTGGTATCCCGCCGCTCCCAGTGATCAAATGGGACAGAAAACCATCATTTAACCTTTATTTTTACAGGGTAAGTTGACTGAGCACACAAGCTCATCTCCAGCAACGCCCTGTTAAGTCCCTCATCCCCCGCCCTGCCTCAGTAGCCAAATCGGCAAGTCTTTGGACTGAGAGAGGAAACCAGAGTATGGGGAGAGAGCCCAAGCAGATGCAGGGAGAACATGCAAACTCCAAACAGAATGGCCCCCAGTCAAACGTTCTTGCTGTAAGGCAACAGTGCTATCCACTGCACCACCGTGCGGCCAAATCAAACACGCATCTCTTGCTATTTAAGACTCCTCCAAGGTAGGACATAGGAGATCACAGGCTCTGTCTGTCTGTCGGTCAGGGGATATCCGTTTGTCTGTCTGCCAGGAGCTGTGGTGGATTTAATCCCCAGACTTCCTGAATGCAGGAGCAGGAGCAGCGTGCGTCAAAGCGGCTCTTGTTCCCGAAGGAAAACACCCGTGCACAGTGTGTACACACTGGGTTCACCTCAGGGCCTCAAAAGGCTCTGAAGGGCTGTGTAAAACAAACACTACTGTATGTGCCTAATAGGGAGTGGTCCTTACCAGAGGCCTGTATAATGAAGCAGGGTTACAGAGTTAGCTGGATAACAGCACGTAAAACCCGGAAACCTCCCAAATTTGGAACATGGACTGAAGCAAAACAGAAGTGTTCCAAGTTTTACTCGGTGCAGTTATCCAGCAAACTCAGCAATCCTACTTTGTGATACAAGCCACAGAGATGACTGATTTAGAACAGAGATGGTATTAGCCGCAGAGACATGACTAAACACAAAAGACACAAAGTACCTGGCAGTATCCCACCGCCTTGTTGTGGTGCCCGTAGGCCACCAGCACGTTGAAGAGGGTCTTCTGTAGGCACGGATCAGAGGTCTTGCGGAACTGAACATTGTCTGGAAAGGTTCTGTGCAGGTCTGAAAGGGGAAATCGGCATTGTGTTTCATTTCCACCGGACCTTTAGAGTATCTCAGTCAAAATTGGAACAAGGATAATAATGCTCGCATAACAATAGGAGCACAGGTGAGATGGGAAGCACAGGTGAGCTATATCAGGGTTGTGCGTCACAGCTGCTGGGTCACAGTAAAGGCATGCCATGTATGCAAATTAAGCTTCTGCATTGTGTAAATGTAAAAGATTAACGTAATCTAAATAAAAACTGCAGCTTATCTTGAATTATTTAATGCAGTTAAATGCATATGGCTGAATCCATTAATGCAGTAAGTGAAATCAATTAAGGCAGCAATAATTTGCTGGAATGAAAACCTGCACACACACAAAGACCACTGCTTTAAAGGGTGAAAGGCCCCGGACAGGAGATGGAGATGGCAGAAAGCCCACCTGTGCGGATGGTGTCCACCAGCTTTTCGTCGTGCTCGGACTCCAGCAGCTTGTGGTAGTAGCCAGGGTTTCTCTCCATCCTCTCCTGGGCCCCACTGGCCAGCATCCAGATCACAGCGCGGTGTTCATTGGGAATGCCCTTCCGCACATACCGTTTCACTGCAGAACACACGGCACGCCATGACAACCAGAACGGCCATAACAACATCACAATTTCTCCCCAAATCCCAAAAAAAACAGTGACTACGACTGCTGAAGTCACCACTGTGATCAGAGGGGAGGGCTGAGGTCTCGCTACTCTGCATCTCTCACACATAAGCCACGGGCCTCATTCCCCAGTTTTTTTATGTCAACAGATATGGCATTGGTGTAAGACAATGCGAATCCATTTATTTATTTTCAACAAAAAGCATATTGAAATATATAAGGTTCTCCCCAAAGAATGCAACAGTGGGGGTTTGCAGGATGTGCTCTCATTTGCACCACTGTGTAGCCTGTGTCATCTCTGTGGCGTTGATGCTCTACTTGCAGGCGATCAGGGGAGAGTTGTGGCTTCTGTGAAGCAGCGGAAGCAGCAACGCGGGTCTAATCTGAAAAGCATCGCTGCGACTCTTTCCTCCAGGACTGGGCTTTCGGTTTGGCACACACCGTGATTGTTAATATGCCACTATTTACATTTTTATAATATATGAAAAACTGTTTTATATTTTGCATTTGCTCTACTGAACATGTGTCATAACATGAAGTCAAAACAAAGGTACAATGAACCAAGATTGTTTTGTACCCTTACTGGTCACCCATTAAGCCCAGTCTTCACATATTTCATAATATTTATTCTTTTTTATTCTTATTTCGTTTTTTTAAAATAAATTAAGTTATACAGCTTGAGAAGAGATTTAACATTTAATAATCATTTTCCTTTGGAGTTAATTATACATTCTTCTCATAAATCTATGTCTCTTTTGTAGTCCTTTTTATTATCTGTTCAATTTTCTCAGAACAAATAATAAAGATTACTAAATAAAAATTACTTTGATCATTGGATTCAATTATTTATTAACCCTTATTGGTGGAAGGCTTCTTTTTTTGGGTGATTTTAATGCCACAGAATGCAGGAAACGACTTAAGGCACAAAAGCGCATTATCCTAAATAACTAACCACACCTCCTTTGCCAAACACACAAGGCTCGGACACCACTGTGTTGAAACATTCTGGACAGAACCCTGATATATTTTAATCCTTTCCTTCCATTTAAGACAGCAAATTAGACAGGCCTATGCATTAGGAATAACCTAATCTTTTTGTGTAAAATAGGAAAAAGTTTAAACTTTTAAGATTTAACTAGACTTGCTTGACCAAGGCTAGTTAGTAATCGCAACCACCGCTAACTACATCTTCCCTGGAGAATCTAGACAAGCCTCCTCAATTTGTGCGATGTCATGAAATTGAAAATTCCCCAAATGTCCAAAAGTGACCTGGAAGATTCCATCCCTTTGCAACCCTACCTGTTGTGCATGATTGTGCACTGGAACCCGGAGGTCCATGGATATTCAGAGGAACCCACCCTTAAGGCTCCTGTCAACCTTGCTGTGCCCTTGCAGGAGTTTGGACCACTTTATGGACCTCCTGGTGAGGACGACCAGATACTCCGACATCAGATCCTCATACGACTCGTAATCAAAGTCTTCCGGCCTCTCGAAACCATAAGGATCCACCCTGAAGGACAAGCACAGGGTGGGCTAAGAGTGACCCAACAGCTGACACAAATCACTGGGGTTGAACAGCAGCGTTCTAGCCACAAGAGTAATACAAAGTTCTCCTTACATAATGTATAGTGTGATGTTGAGGGCATTTACATTCCAGTGATTACGAAGAGCAAGACATCTCGTTTTTTGCAATAAGTTCGGCAAATTCGTGAAGAAAGACAAAACGGATGTTTGGTTCACTTTAAAAAGTAGCATTTCAAAAGTCAGGACCCAAACATAACCTGTCAGTATTTCTAGGAGCCAAGTAATTTGACACGAGAGGCACGGGAATTTCGGGGGTCTCAAACTCACGACCAGCCGGGTCGTAAAGCACGAATGGCATTCTGTCTCGTGTTGTCATATTCACTTATCGCTAGCGATGAATTAATGAGTTTCTTCCTAATTCAAAAGAAAAAAGCAGCCGTTATGCAACTGCTCCAAGGCCAAGTTTTCCAACCCTTGGCCTTGATGCTCTCCGTCTAGTCACGTTCAGTGGCATCACATGATTCACCAAGTGAAAATCACCGAAGAGTCATCAAATAAAATTAAAAAGCTGCTCTAAATTAATTTAGATGCTATTAATGACATAGAACTCAGTAAGTCAATTCACTATAGGGCTATTTGTATGCATGCTAAAATATTTAGTAACTATTAAAATAAATACCAAGCAGCTAAACAGTAACTACTAATTAAATGTGCAGGTTCACACGTTAAAGATCATAGCCTCGATTATAATACATTTCTACATGATCAAAATTAGCCTATTTGCTTGCCATGAAATAAAATATCTTTGTCAAGTGTGAAGGGAGCCTAATATTTGCATAATGTAAACGTTGTACGTGCTCACAGCCATGGTAGCTTGCTAACACCAGTTAGCCTGTTAGTTACCTCTGAATTCGGTCTTTTGCACTGTTGCTGGTGCCTGCATAGTACGGCGACGGACGAGTTCCATTTGCTTTGTTCTCCATTGCGAACCAAGACTCATCGGCCAGAAAACAAAATTAGGTAGTTTTAAATAACAACCTGGTCGGTTCCAAAAACTTTTTTTTCGTTTACTGCGGACATTTAAATAATATTACAGTCAAAACCATTGCAGAATCTGGTATAAAACAACGAAATGTTGCAACGAAATGACAATTCCATTAAAGTGCAACGGGAACAAATTCCCGCGAGGGCGCGGATGCCTAGCTCACACTCCAAAGTTCATCACTCCAAAGCAATACGTTTTTGTCCCGTACCGTCCCCAGACAAAACAGTTAAGTTGAGGCGCTCCATACAACCAAGATCCTACAGGGTAAAATCCAATTCACTGGATAAATAAAAAGTAGCTAGTTAAGTTGCTGTCCGGTGTCCTCTTCTTCTTAACCTTGCTAGTCCGTCGTACCGTGAGATCCTTTCACGCAGGGTTTATTTTGCACCTGTTGTTCACATTGACGAAACTGTTCAACAGCACTCTTCTTGGTCGGATTCACTCCACTGCCATGAACTGTCATGGCATAACGTTAGTTCGAATTATGTACTTCTGAATACGAGCCGATAATGACTTCGCTATGTCGGGCTCATTCCAGACCTCTCTACCCCACGTTTACCAACACGTCGCCGAAATGGCACACTCAGGTCCCAACTCTAGAGGCGGGGCTTACAAAAAAATCAAACTGAAGCTTCTGTTCTGCTTGGGTGTTGCCGAGCCACCTGGAGCGGTAAGACGAGAACAGGTTACTTTCAGCAACAGGAAGCCGCAAGGTATGTCTTTACAGCAGTCATACGAGTTTATCAACTGTTAAGCCGCGAAGACCCGACCCTCTTAAACCTAAACCTAACCTTAAAGTGCGAGACAAAACACCGTATCTAATGGAATAATTGCAGCCTAAACAAAGCCATGTGTGTTGATACCATGCAGGTCCAAATCTAGGGTTGTGTTTATAATTCCTTTCCTTATCATCCGCGTTCACACCCTGTTTCAGAAAGCTGGTTGCGCCAGCATTCATTTGCTGTATTCTCTCCACTTATTAATTTATTTATTTGAGTCGAGCAGCACTATCTAGTGACGCAAAACGCGCTTTTGCAGGGGCTATGACTTTGACAGAAAAAAAAAAACATTTGAATCCAGTGACACGACGATCTGTCCTTTCTGCTTACGACCCCAATGTGGAATTTAAAATAAGGGGTTTTAAAGTACAATAGGCTAAAGCATTAAGATGAAAGTCAATGGAAGAAGTAAAAGGGAGTGGGGAAATCTCAAAAATGTATTTGCAAAAACGGAATGAAAAAAATAGATTGGATAATGTATGAACAGTCGGTTATGAAAATATAAGATAATTGAATTGAAATTTCCTTGATTTTAGTTGGTTATATGTTATTTATTTGTAAATCAAGTGGTATAATTTTATTTTCAATTTTACAACAGCTATTGAGATCCGGTTTGCAACACAGTTGTTGACACATGCATGAATATGAACATTGTCACAATAATAATTACTTTCTTGCATTTTTCATGACTGTAAATATGAAAATGATCAATTTCACATCACGTAAAGCAGTCTCTAGAAAGATAGACTGACTTGCAATCAGCTCAGACCACAAGTCAGCCACCCAGTGTTCAAAAAGTGACTTATGAATCCATCTCATGTGTATAAAAGCATGTATGTGCACTTCAATAGTATGTAGCATACTTAGTTTATTCAATAATAAAACTGCAACTTTGTGCAAGAAATAATCCTCTTCTCTGAAGCACTTCAGTAGGAAGGGCATCAAGTAATTAATTACTTTCCCCAGTACAGATATCAATTGCCACAGACGAATGTGAATCATTGTTTCTTTTTCACAACAACAGTCATTTTATATCTGACAGATTTCCTGACAAACCCAACCTCAAATCCTGTTGCTTGATCCCTTTTCTGACTGGGATCTAAGTGGATTACCATCGCCCCTCCCATCTGCTGGACACTCTTCAAATTACAGTACCTCCAGGAAGATTCATAGGATGCCTGTGTTGCAAGCCATATTGATCTCCTTTTGCATATAATAATACGAATGATTGATATTCTATAAGGGATCTACTTATTGATCTAAGTAATCTACTGAATAATCACCAGCGTACAGGGCCATGGCTTTTCTGAAACATCCTTTGATTCATTTATTTTTATTTTTATTAGTATTTATCAGGGCCAGTGTACATTAATCAACATTTAAAGTGCCACCGTGCCACTGTGGGTACATCTCAACCACTGTTTTGTTTCTCTCATTTTCGGCCTATAATTTACTGAACATAGCAGAAAGGAAATCACAATAGTGTGAATGAAGTTAATACTATGTTTGTGTATAGAGCAATGAGTGTAAGGGTGTTCTCTTCTTGTGTGTATTGATACATTCCCTGTTTTATCTCTTGCATTGTTTTAGCATGTTGCTTTTGTTTAAAGGTTGTTTTCAGGACAGTCGTTCCTTTGTGTTGTGACAATAGCTTCACCAAGATAGGTAGGCCCCAGTGACATGGTGCTGCTAGACCCAGGTGGCATGGTGTTGTCGGTACACAAACGCCGTGCTGGTGATGGCCATATCTAGGGCAAGTGGAAATTTCCGGCCCACGTAATGATGTTTATCCACTACCATTGCTGCTGGTCCACAAACACTGGCTCCACCACTGAGATGTTATCCCTTACCGCAATCTAATCCATTCTTCTTATGAGTGCTTATTGCTTCAGCTCACCAACAATACCAACATGGTAAAGAGCAGAGTTTGATTCACCCTTAGTCTCAACTGGAAAAACTGTGTTCCTGTACCCTGTTAATTAGGACAAACAGACAGAGTGATGCATCAAGCCAGTCACAAGTCCCTTGGGGAGAGGTTACAAATGACTAACCGATTCTTCACAAAGATTTAAAATAAGTTGCTGCATTTTGTTTTTAGAATTGTAGCTATGTGTTATTTCAGTATAAACATTGAGCACAGTCTGTAACACACATGAAAACACATTTAATCTTCATATAATGCATTTCATTAAAATGAAAAAGTGTTATTACAATATGAATATCTGGTTCTTGCTCATTTGTGCTGACCATTGATGAGTTGTGGTTATGGAAAACTGACTCATGCCTTATATGGCATTTTATTTTGGCTTTATTTATTTTTACTTCCTTTCTCTACAGCAGTAACAAGATAGATTAAAGATAATTGGGCCTCTTTTTTCAGTATGGGTCATTTTGCATTTTGTTTTTGATGCTTATTGAGCCGTCCTTCAAATGAACACCTGAATGGTAATCTTTAAAATAAAAAATAAAGAAGTCAAAGAGAGGATCAGTTTATGGGATTGCTGGAATGACTTTCCTGGATGAGAGGTCTTGAGTTCGAGTCAGACTTCTTTTCTTAATATTAACAGCTTGGATTCCGGTTACACACGCCGTACTTGAGAGAGAGCATAATTTATGAAGGGAAATACAAACCAGCCAGGTTTCGTCTTTCCTACCTCCACCACTTTCTTTTGCTCTTCGTCACGGAGTGAACCTCTAGTAACTCACCAATCAAGTGACAGTCAGATTAATGATCAAATCTTTTCTTTAAAGATTTTAAATGGACTGGCTTTTAGCCATCAAACCGAATGGCTATGTTTTTTGGAACCTAATGCAGGATCACTTTCTCACAGTCCTATGAGTACATTTTCATTGTGATGAGAACAGACCTGGTACGCCTACAGGAGTTGTTGTGACAGAAACAGAAAAGATTCTGTGGCTCGTTGGTGACTCCTGGAAAGACTTTGTGATCTTCTGAGAGATCAAGCTGCTGATTGTTAGTGTGCACACTGTCCTGTGGCCTCCTTGTGTGTGACTTGTTTGTACCAACCATAATTGCAACCCTTCCATCCATCCATCCATTCATTATCTAACCCACTTATTCTTGGTAAGGGTTGCAAGGGGTGGTCGGGGCTGCAGGCTATCCCAGCATCATTGGGCTGGAATACACCCAGAGGAAACCTGGAGAGAACATGCAAGCTTGACCCAGAAAAGTCCTGGCTGGGTGGGACCTTCAAGCGCAAACTGAAGACGCACCTCTTCAAGCAGCACCTCTCCCCATCCCTCCCTACCTCCCTGTGAACCTTAATTGTTGTCTTTGTGATTTACGTAGTGTTTTGGTATTTTTAGTTGACGAGGTAAGCAGTATTTGGATAGTTAAGTTAGTTTGTTTATTTGTTGATTAAAAAAAATAAAAAATAAAAATAAAAATAGGCCCTGGTCCTTATCTTTGTTGTACGGGTAGCAATTGAAATTGTACTTCCCTCTAGGGTCTTTCAGCGCACTTAGCCCTGGTTATGGGTATGCACTTCGTTGTACATCGCTCTGGATGGTAAATGGCAGGCATTTATATAGCGCCTTTATCCAAAGCGCTGTACCATTGACGCTTCTCCATTCACCCATTCATACACACACACACACTGACGGCGATTAGCTGCCATGCAAGGCCCCGACCAGCTTGTCAGGAGCATTTGGGGGTTAGGTGTCTTGCTCAGTGACACTTCGACACAGCCCGGCAGGGGATCGAACCGGCAACAGTCCAACTGCCAGACGACTCCTCTTACTGCCTGAGCCATGTCACCCCTGGATAAGAGCGTCTGCCAAATGCCAATAATGTAATGTAATGTAATGAGTCAAATTATGGACAGTCTTACTGTGAGGCGACTATGCTATGTACTGAACCACCATGACCCCCATAATTGCAATTGAATTGTAATCTTGCCCAATTATAATCGGCAACAGATGATTTGCCCCATTAAAGCCACATTATGTCATAAATAATCGTTGATGAAGGATACATTGCTCATACTCACATCCCAGGACCCTTAATCAACCAGTTCAATTCATGCTTTTATCAGTTGGTCTGTAACATGCTATATGTTAAATAACACCGATTCTTTCTAAAGGACTTTAACTGATTACATTGTACTGTAGATTGACAGGTAATATGGAGTCCTAATTGCTGCAAGGGTGGACACCTGGCCACTGAAACTAAACCAGGTGAGGAAACGTAAGTGTTGACAGAGAAAGAAAATGGCAAAGTGCTAAAAACCAAAACAATTAAGCATAAAATTTCAGGATTAAACATAAGATTTAACATAAGACACAACAGACTGATGTTGTGTATTTAGCATTGTCTGGTTTATTTTGTCTGGCAGATATTTTTTCCTGACTGTGACCCTACAGATCTGATGTTTCTCACAGATTCATGCTGAGAGTCGGTGCTTGTCTTCCATTCACATTCGGCTCTGAGACGCTGATGGCCAGTGACATTTACAGAAAGACTCAGTTGGGAGTTAACTGTAAAATCAGATTATCTGTCAGTCTGTGTGCATGGTTTGTGTCTCACTTTAAAGGGATGGTTCACTTCCTGGGCGTTTTCCATTTTATTTAAGCCTTAGCTATTGTTTGTTTTTTATTGGCCCAGAGAGTTTTGTGTGTTGAAGGATATTTTCGTAATTTACTAAGTTTGTGATGAGTTGCCAGCTTTACAATGGCTATAACAGGGCATTTGGGGGTTTGAGAGAGAGCTTGGGGGATGAGGTTTAAAGGAGACAAGGTGTATGTGTGTGGGGGGTTCTTAAACAAATCAGCCCGTTTGGGATCCACTAGATTAACGTAAGGGCTATTCACTCAGAACTCTGCATGTGGCTCGAGGCGTGGCTGCACTGACTGACAGGTCAGAGCAGAGGAAAAGAACCGTGTCCATGTTTGGCATTAGAACGTGAAGGTGTCTGCAAAGCGGATAGTTTTGGGTTTGAATGTTTTTTTTACGCAGGCTTCTTCATAATTTCGTGTCCTGTACTTTGACAGGGGACCACCATTCTGTGCCTTGTCTGACAGAAGGTTCTGATTGGCTGTTGTCTGGTTGCTGTGATGATAGTCACTGGGGTTGTTTTCCAACAATGCTTCACTGTGAGCTTCACTGCTCACTTGGGTAATCGCCAAAGTATCATTTGGCTTGTTTTGAGAGCTGTTTTGCATGTCTCCGCCCCTCTCTGTTTCCCATGGAAACCTCTGCTGTCCTTCTGTCACCTGGTCTAAGTGAGCAGGTGTAATACAAGACCCTGGAGAAGGGGGCAGGTGGGTACACTGGGATGAAGCACTGGTGTCAGAGGTCAAGGGTTCAGAGGTCAGGAGAGGGGAAGCTGTTTTAGAGGAGAGGTTGTCAGAAAGTGGTGCTGGTGCTGTTGAATTGAAAAGGTCTCCAGAGGTCAGTGTTGAGGGTGCAGGTTTCGGATCAGGGGGCTCAGAAATAGGCAGTAAGGATGCAGTTTTAGGGGCAGAAGGGGATGAGGGAGACTCTGGCACAGTTTTGGTGCTGGTAGGTCTGCTGTCAGAATCGGTGCTTGTAGCGGCACAGTCCCGGTCTGGAGTCAGCGGTCCGTGCGTCTGTGGAAGAGAGCATCTCAGGAGGTTTTCCTGTGGAACATGCGAGAGCAGTTGGCCTGGCTGTGGGTGTGCCATTTTGTCTGTTGTTGAGCTTAGATCTAGCTGTAAACTACGACCTGTGGATACCAGTGAGTTTGGGGCCTGATAGCCAGGGTTGGCACTCTGGAGGCGGGGTGGACCGCTCCTGGGCAGAGTTTCGGTGGGGTGGACCGTCTTGTCTGACAGAAGGTTCTGATTAGCTGTTGACAGGTTGCTGTGGTAATTGTAAGGAGGGTTGTTTTCCAACAATGCTTCACTACTCACTTGCATCTCCAGGGTAATGTTAGGCTTGGTTTGAGAGCTGGTTTGCATGTCTCCGCCCCTCTGTGTTTCCCAGGGAAAACTCTGCTGTCCTTCTGTCATCTGGTCTTGGAATGACAGCTGGGTACATTGGGATGAAGCACCAGTGTCAGACATCAAGGGTTCAGAGGTCAGGAGAGGGGAAGCTGTTTTAGGGGAGAGGTTTTTTGCTGGTGCTGTTGTAATGAAAAGGTCTCCAGAGGCCGGGGATGAGGGGGCAGGTTCTGGAGCAGGGGGCTCAGAAATTGGCAGTAAGGGTTGTGTTGTTTTAGGGGTATTAGAGGGTGAGGGAGACTCGGGCATAGCTGGCTGCTCACAGGGGAATGTAGCTTTGGCGCTAGTACTTCTACTGTGAGACTCGGTGCTCATAAGGACACAGTCCTGTTCTGGAGTCAGTGGCCCACATGTCCGTGGAAGAGAGTATCTTGGGAGGTGTTGCTGAGGACCATGAGAGCGCTGTTGGATAAGGTGTGGGCCTGCCATTTTGTTGTTTGTAGAGCTGAGATCAAGCTGCAAACTAAGGCCTCTGGATACCGGTGAGTTAAGGGCAGGGGGCTCAGGAAGGGGCAGTAAGGGTGTTGTTTTCTGGGTCAAGTTTTCAGTGGAAGGGTGTGGGTCTTCCATTTTGTCTGTTGTTGAGCTGAGATCTGGCTGTAAACTAAGACCTCTGGATACTGGTGAGTTCAGGGCAGGGAGCTGAGGAAGGGGCAGTAAGGGTGTTGTTTTCTGGGTCCAGTTTTCAGTGGAAGGGTGTGGGTCTTCCATTTTGTCTGTTGTTGAGCTGAGATCTGGCTGTAAACTAAGACCTCTGGATACTGGTGAGTTCAGGGCAGGGGGCTGAGGAAGGGGCAGTAAGGGTGTTGTTTTCTGGGTTGAGTTTTCAGTGGAAGGGTGTGGGTCTTCCATTTTGTCTGTTGTTGAGCTGAGATCTGACTGTAAACTAAGACCTCTGGATACTGGTGAGTTCAGGGCAGGGAGCTGAGGAAGGGGCAGTAAGGGTGTTGTTTTCTGGGTCGAGTTTTCAGTGGAAGGGTGTGGGTCTTCCATTTTGTCTGTTGTTGAGCTGAGATCTGACTGTAAACTAAGACCTCTGGATACTGGTGAGTTTGTGGCCGGATAGTCAGGGCTGGGGCTCTGGGAACAGGGTGGACTCATCCAGGGTGGAGACTCCCCCTGAGTGGGATGCACAGTGGGATCAGCAGTGGATGGCAGGTGGGGAATGGATAAGGAGGGCTTGGTTTCTGACCCATGTGTCTGATGCTGTGGTAACCCAGAGGGGGAGATGGGATCAGTGGAAGGGTCGGGATTGGAGGATTCTGGCAGGGTGGTTTTCGGGGGATGGGAGAAGACCTCAGGACTCTTAGCAGGCTGGGACAATGTACCTTCCTCAGACCCAGAGGGAGACTGTTCCACTGTTTCGGAGGAATAAAGTGGCCCCCTCCTACTAAGTCCTGCTTGCTGTTCTGGTACCTCGCCTTGATCCTGTAGCCATGAATCCTGGCTTTTTGCCTGTTGCTCTGAGTGATGATCTTTCACCCAATCCTCACAACTATGACTTTTCTTCTTCTTCACTGAAACCTGATCTTCCACCTGCTTCTCTGGATCCTGGCATCTTTTGTGTTCATTGGCACCTTGTGCGGTCGTGCTGACGTTGGGTTTTGGGTCAGTCTTTGGGCAGGTGAAGTTGCTGCCCTTGTGCACTGTTGCTATGGCTTCAAATTTGCCAATCATAGCAGATAAGACGGGGCCTCTGCCAATCTGCTTGGTGCTTCCTTGCTCTTTGTACACTTGTGTTGGTTCTTTGATCTCCTTCTGCGTCACAGCCGAAAATCTGGCGATCATCTTCTGCACGGAGGACCCCCCAGAGACCTGTGCTCTCCTGCTCCCTTGGTTCCCCACCCCCCCTTCTCCCCCAGAACGCTTCTTCATTTGGGGGGCCAGCCCCCCGACCTCCCGCCTCCGAGTCATGGGCGATGAGGGGGTGTCCCGCATGAACTTTGCCTGCAGCAACTGGAAGGCTTTTATATGCCTTGTGCAGTTCCCAGCTGCTGGTTTCTGTCCGAAATTACGCCTCTGTGCTTCTCCCACAGGCCTCTCTCGGCCCGTCAGGACCTGGGTCAGGTACTCCAACAGAGTCTCCAGAACCCCTCTGATTCCCAGCTGGGACGTCCTTGCGAGTATCGCTCGTTTCAACATTCTGGTGTCCACCACTGCGTTTGGGACCACGCTGCTGTCCCTCTGATTGGCCGGCATCTGTGGTCTGCGTGAAATAAAATTCCTGTCTGTGTTTCCTGAGTTTCAGCTCATCACTTAAAAGTCCAAACCAAACAGTAACGTGGGTGAGGGAAGTGGGCTGGGTATGTGGGTGTGTGGTGGTTAATAACAATTATTGATCTTCATATTCTAAACATAACCAGCTTTTGTTGTTAAATTGCTATGTTTTCCTGTTTTTAATTTTGGTCTGATATAGATTGCTTTGCAAATGAAGCTTGGCAGAAACCCTGAGAGTGTATCAGTACAGGACAGCACGTAATCGATCAGAGACAAGGAGCTCACTCACCACCTGCCTTTCCAGTCAGACTTCCTCGAGTCTATCAAGCCACAATGAACAACAGTTTAAAAAGCAACATAATATCAAAGAGTTTCTACTGTATTATTATTACAATACTAAAGATAACTTCAAAATACCTGTATATTACATTATGTTCATTATGTATGCATATAGTTCTTTCAATAGTCACTCAGGCTAATGCAGTAATCAAACTATAAAACTTAATATTAACTGTCCTCATACTCACATTAGAAACTTTAAAACCTTCATCCTACTGGCTCGACCTGTTTCATGAGACACCAGAGCCATTTTTTGCTGGATCTGGTCAAAATTGGCCATTGTTATTTATCTGCCATTTTTTCATATAGATTTTTTCTATTAATACTGTTGTTATTTCTGTAACTGTTGTTTGTTTATCTGATGCATCATATTAATTGTGCAATTATATATGCACATGAAGCACTCTTATCAGCATCAACACTTCTATATCTTTATTGTCATGGAAAAGTCATTTGGAGACATGACTGGAGACAATGACATTGTCCTGGAGATAATGACATCTCATGCATGTCATAGTTTTCAAAAGCATACCATTATGATTGTCACGATAATTCATATGTATTAACAAAACAAAAGTTATGATTAAAAGGAATACAGTGGCACATATTGCACATGGTTAGCATATACATTGGTGGAGGCTAAAGAGAAGGGGATGGTGTGGACAGTTATGATGCTGGAGAGAAAGATTCTGTGGTGCAGATATGTCAGAGAAAAGGATTACGGGTACAGGTGTGACATCAGAGAGAAAGAATTTTGGTACAGCTGTGATGTCAGAAAGATTGCTGGGTGCAGATATGATGTGAGAGAGAAAGATTCAGGAAGCAGTTGTGATGTCACAGAAGGATGTGAGCCACAGAGGCAGTGTGGGAGCAGCGAGAAGCCTTGGCACTAGCGGGAAGCCTTGGCACTGTGTGCACTTCCGATGGTGGCCAGTAGGGGGACTTTACTTCTCAGGAGCTGTGACCTTGTGGAGTTCTCGCCCCAATTCCTCCAGACGCTCCCTCTTCTCCAGGTTCTGGTACAGCCCGGCAGGGACCTGGTTCAGCCCATAGAGCAGCCCGTACAGACACCCTGCGATAAGGCCTGTGGCAGTGCTCTCACCTGCACCAGAGATGTAGATCAGCACATATACACTGTGTGTGTGTGTGTGTGTGTGTGTGTGTGTGTGTATGTGTGTGTGTGTGTGAGTGACCTGGGTCAAATACATAATTGTTTTGGATTAAATTCTTTTCAAATCTATGAAATACTCTGAATGTGTACTCTTGTAAACATTGTTTTTATTGGTTGCACTTGTTTTTACTCTTGCTATGTGTTGCATCTTTTTTTTTTTTTTCTTAAAATGTTTGTACTATACAGTGGTTTGTTCTTGGGAAAAGCACTTCACAAATAAAATGTAAAAAGTGCTAACCCTGTATTCTGGTTCTCTTGGTTGGTTCAACTACACCAGGCAAGATCTATTGTGCACTGGAAATGTGTGTGTGTGTGTGTGTGTGTGTGTGTGTGTGTGTGTGTGTGTGTGAAGAAGACAGATGGGGTGTTGTGTTGTCATTTGGTCGTTACCTCCATGAAACATGGCACGCTTGCACAGCTCTGTCCAGTCTGACCCGGAGGTCAGCAGGGCATCGTAGGCGATCATGGGGGCATCATGCCCCCTTCTCCCTGGAAGCCCCTCTGAGCTCCAGCTCTTGTACACCTGAGAGGGGGATAGTGTGGAGTTATTCGCTAGTATTAGGTGTGATCACATTTTCCTTAGCCCAGTGGGTGGGCTAGCACCAACCATAGCCCTGGGCTAGCTGACCATGCTCTGGAGCAGGGTTAGCAGCGACATTTTGGGGTTATCATCCCCAAGCACAGCGCCAAAATAGCTACTGTGAACAATTAGCCTAGGGCTAACAAATGCTTGTGTGAACACAGGATAAGATTGAGCTATATTATTATTAGCCTGGGGCTTTAGTAACTTGACCACATCTGTGGTTTTTATTTTCCTCCCACCTCTGGGGTTAATGTTGCTTTTCACACCAATGTATGCACTCATTGCTATGAATAAATATTCTGCCAAGTTCTAGTAATTTAAATATTAATTCACAGCCACACTGAAACTTTCCATATCTTGTTTCAAAAGCATACATTAGCATTTACCGTATCACTATACAGATTATAGTTGTATTCAGATGCGCCATATATGTGTATGTGTGTGTGTATGTGTATGTGCAGTGTGTGTGTGCAGTGTGTGTGTGTATGTGCTTCTGGGCCTGCCTCACCTTGTCCGTCTCCTCGGGGTCATAGCGGTCAGGGAACGTGGGCTTGTTCTGTTCCTCGTTCTCGATGCCTCGCTCTTCCAGGTAGATCTGCCACTTTGCCTCGAAGTAAAACCACTTCTCCTGGTACTCTAGACAAAAGAGACGCCGGCATATTTTGTGTTTTTTATTTTGCAACACAAACCACACACGCACATGCACACACACACACTGTCATACAGCAGAAAACAGTCTCTGTAACCCTAGCTTGCCGACCCACCTGCCATATGTCGTATTGTCTTCCGGCAGTAGTCCTCAGCTTTTGGAATGACCTTCATGAGGTCGCGACCCCAGCGCACCAGCGGCTTGCCCTGCACTGCGTAGGAGGCGAAGAGCGCGGTGCTCAGCGACCCCAGGAAACCTGCAGAGGGGATACCATGACAACCACACCCTCAATGTTCCTTTGCACCATCGGGTGTGTTCTGAGGTAGGTGGGCTGCCTGAGGAACAGGTGTGCCGTGAGACGAGCAGGTGTGCTTTCGTCAGAATGGGCTCGATGTGAGGGGGAATGGGCGTGTGAAGACCGGGAGTAAGGGATGAAAGGGTGTGGTGTGTTATGAGGGAAAAGGAGTGCTTTTGGGACAGGAATGTTTGATGGGAGGAGAACAGTCGTGCTGTCAGGGCCCAGGTACGACAGGTGAGTTATGAGGGGAAAGGTGCGTTATGGAGGAATGAGATTGTGGCCGGTGTGCATCGTACCTATAGGGTGGTTGTGCGTCATGCGGCCCGTCTCGATGCTCACTTCCACCAGGTTGTCCAGCTTTTCCGGCTGCCAGTACCGCATGCCGATACACATGGCCTTGGTGGCTGCTCCAGATCCTGAGCCTGGAGATGGAGACTACAGACTAAAACTACCAGCTACTTAAATACACACAGACCCTAAAACTACCGTCTACTTAAATACACACAGACCCTGAAACTACCCGCTACTTAAATACACACAGACCCTGAAACTACCATCTACTTACACACAGACCCTGAAACTACCAGCTACTTACACACAGACCTTGAAACTACCGGTTACTTAACTGACATACTCTGGAACATACCCTGAAACTACTTGTACTGACATACCCTGATTACTGCAATACACAGTGACCCTAAAACTACCAACTATTTTAATACATGCGCACTCTGAAACTACAGACTACTCAAATACACACAGACCCTGCACTTACACAAGTACATAATGGTCCATTACACACAAACCGTGGACATAGGAACCACAGGCAGGGTATAGATAGATTGCCACCTTTCTCGTTGAAGGGGGTATGCCACGCAAGCAGGAAGTTGTCAGGTTTCAGGTCCATGAAGCTGTCTACAGTGCTTTGATCTGGCGGGCGACCTTGCAGGGATGTCATTGCCTCCACGTACAGCCGCACCAGCTCCCGGTACAGGTCCTCTAGACACCAGAAATCTAGAGAGGAAACAAACAGGTATTGAGCGTACATTCACTGCATGTAAGCCATACGAAATGGCAGATAACTTCCAAAACTTTCATTTCAACCCCCTGCAGCAAAATTGGGAAAAATAAGGGGATAGAATGGGCTATCCCTTACAAGGCTAAAGAAATGCATGGATCACTGCACTGAAGGCTGCATTAATACAGTTACAATTTAATGCTGAGTACACTTCACCCAGGAACAAAACCACCTTGTTCTGGAGTGTTCCAGAATGCTGGGATTATTCTAGATCAATGGTCCTCACTTCTGGGCCTGGAGAGCTGCAGGTGTGCTGGCTTTTGTTGTTACTCAGCACTTAACTGATCAATTAACACAGTTAATTACACCATAAACCCACCTTTCCTGGCTTCTTGGTTCTGAATTGGTTGCTGATATTAAGGCAAAAAAGAAAACCAGGACCAGGCGTGAGGACCCCACTGTTCTAGAGTATTGGAGATTCAGGGTTTAAAAAAGGAATTCTGGGGCCATTGTCAAAACACAAATGCAGACAAGGATGCATACATGTAAGCACACAAACATGCACACACAAAAACAAGCGGGCGAAGGCATTCAGACACACACACAAACACACAGATCAGTTTCAGTACAGAGATGCAGGAAAAATATCAGCTGGCATTCCAACAGCCACACACAGTATCAATAGGCACTTTTCCTGGGATGTTTGTCATTCCCCCGGATGAGCAGTAACACCCCAGGCTAAGTTTAGCTGGAGCCTGCAGCGGGCAGGCAGGCAGACAGGCAGGCAGGACATTCGCGGGTCCTGCAGGGACCACTGAAGTGCTCCTGTCTGGCTTTCAACTCACAGCTGTAACTCACAGGAGGAATTAAGCAAGAGTGATCGGGGGGCATGTCAGTGTGGAAGGTTATGGGTGGGACAAATGTCTCATAAATACTTCCAGTGTCTGTAATGAGTTTATATTAGAGATGGAAACCAAATACAAAGACTGATGAAGGATCTCTCTTATTGTAGAACATGTGTGTTTGTCTATTCTGAGAAGCATTCTCCAGACGTGTGTTTGCATAAAATGTTCTATGCAAACACACCTAAAACCGGGATGATTTTCACAATTTGGTTAAAATTCAATGATGCAAATATTTGTGTTTAAGTAGAGCACACTAGACAGTGTACACTGCAAAAATGGTCTGTCTTTTGTGTTTTAGTATTATTGCAAGATCTTTTCTTTCTCTCAAGTAGAACATTTTAACTAGTTATTTAAAAGTTATTCTGCACTTGACAAGGGACATTTTCTTATCCCATTGGCACATCTTGAAATGAAACTCTCCCCCCATTGGTAGTCTGTTTTTCTTATTTAGCAAAATGTTAACAGAAGTAAGATTTTAAGTCTAAAGATTACACAAAGACTTATTTTTTGGTCTTTGCAATGCGCACATAGGAAATCTCTGAGCGATGGCATCATGTTCAGGATCGGCGATGGTGTTGCTTGCTGTGAGTGGGTGATTCATTGTTTGTTTCCAGTAGAAGACTGTGGAATGTGAATAAGCAAAGTTCTAATCCCAGGGATATCATTCCCGCTTTTAGGAAGGCAGTTGGCTCCGAACATGATTAGGGGTATGGTTTTGGCCCTCAGGTATTTGGACCTCTCCTGTCTGTCAGAACCATTCCGTTACCCGTGGCTGTGGTTCCGGGTTTTAAGAGCATGCTATTTTAGGTCCATTTGTCTGTGGCAAGTCTGCCTAGTTTTCCTTTTGGTGCAATGTTGTCATCACCTCTGTACGTTAGCAGTAGTGTTGAAGATTAACACAAGGCCGCTATGGCATTCGCTGTGTGTATTTATGGCTGGAAGGAAGATTAGACCGCATTGATAACGTGGATCGCCACACAGGCCAGTATCAGGTTTTCCTCACAGTGGCTGATCCTGTTCCATACTGATGCCAGTGTGCTGAAAGGGATGCAATGTTCCTGGGCTCAGTGTGTGAGAAGATGCTAAATTCCTGGTTTCAGTGTGTTTGAAGAGGTGCAGAATTCCTGGTTTTAGAAGGTGTGGCGTTTCTGTACTGCACATATTGTGGACAGTGATAGGTTTGGAAGAGAGTAGATCATTCTGCGTTTGCTACTATGGTGTGGCTGTGGGCTTCATTCCATGTTAGACTTAACTGAGAGTTCTGAATTGTGAGTATGGGTTTACATCTTTGCGTTGTTTCCCAGTGGAAAATATGGAGTTTTGGCTGTCTAGGCCCTGAGCTGTCTACCCATGGAGTAGACAGCTTATGAGAGAAGAGTTTCTCGATGTAAGGCTTAAAACTGAATCAACGTGGCTTTTACAGGGAAATAAATGAAATGGAATTAATCATTGGTATTTTTCAGGTTTTTTCAAACTGGCTGACCTCAGAAACCCCCAGAAAAAAACTTCCTGAAGCTGTGCGGACGTCTCCTTACCTGTGATGAGTGCCTCTGCGGTGGTCATGTGCATCAGTGCCCCGTCGCTCATTGGCCAGTTTTCGGGGTCCAACCTGAGGCCCGCCAGCCCGCCCAACGTGGCGAGCTCCTCCTGAATCTTCCTGCCCGAAGTACAGCCCTCCCAGCGGCCCTTACGGTATCCCAGCGCGTCGCCCGCGCCCGCCAGCACCATGGCAGCCTGAAATTTCTCCATCAGGTCCCCCGGCTCACTCCGACACCCCGTTACGCTGTCTGACACCTGCGTACTCCCTTCTGCCCCGGCGTACACCTGGCTACAGCCTCATCTCTCTCTGAGTCCACTCTCTGTGGCCCCTGCCTCCTTTGTTTGGAACGTCTGACCCCTCGCTCCCTCCCCACCCCCCCGGTCTGGAAGCCCCTCCCCACCCCTCTCTCTCTCTCCTCTTGTCTTTATCAGCAGGCTCTTTGTGACTGTGTGTGAGTGTGTGTGTGTGTGTCTGTGTGTGAGAGTGTGTGAATGTGTGTGTGAGTGTGTGAATGTGTGAGTGTGTGTGTGTGTTTGTGTGCGTGAGTGTGTGAATGTGTGAGTGTTTGCGAGTGTGTGTGCATGTGTGTGTGTGTGTGCGTGTGTGTGTGGGTGTGTGTGCGTGTGTGTTTGCGTGTGTGTGCGTGTGTGTGTGGGTGTGTGTGTGTGTGCATGCCTGTGCTGGTATCAGGTATCTCCTAAAATGGGAATCCCCACTGGCCATGTCGGGGGACCGAAAATCAGCTGACCCTGAGTGCCACCCCTCCTCCCCCTGGAATGGGCCAGTACCGCACCTCACCCCGTACTGTGTCCCAGACTCATCTGACACCCCCCCCCCCTCCCCCCCGTGCTTTTGTCTGCCCCCCTTCCCGTATGATGCCAACACATTGACCTGTCACATTGAGGGATCTCTGCACTCCGCCCCCTCACGCTCTCTCATGAAAACTACATGCCAGGTGTGTTCCAGGCTGATGACCCCAAACGAGTAAAGCATCTTCACACAGTCCTAATGTGTCCAAATGTGTCCTCCTGCCAGAATAAGTGTGAGAGTAAATGGCTGAAATGTGTTTATTGATCTCTGATGGGCGTTTTCAATCAAATTCAAGGTTATTTATTTCTGATAAGTTCACGCAATTACATAACCGCAACTGTGTCCAGCCAAGCACTCATTTAATTTGTGCAACTCTGCTTATGCTTTTATTTTGAATGATACTGCACTGTGCATTCCACTCACTCCCTCCAATTCTAATCATTTGTCCGAATGTTTATGGATTTGCTTCATTAAGCGAATGCAGAAATCCAGCACGGCTGTGTACCCTCCTCCACCCTCAGTGTACACACTGTCAGTAACACACACACACTGTCATCTGTGTTTGGCTCAGGAGTTTCCGATGAGCATTCAGGATGTGTCACATCTATAATCTTTGCAGACAGGTTTTGTAATCCCTTTCCCCTCAAATACACTCTTACAAAAATAGCCGAAGGCCACAAAATCCTGTTTTTTTTTTCTTGCTTGGAATTTTTTGCTTCGTTTATGCCACCCCATCTTATCTTCACTTTTCTATTTGTACCCAGAGGAGTGTGGGAAACATTCAGCATCCACACACAACCAAAATGTATGAAACTATAGTTTACAATAGACAGCATGAACACATACATATGCACACGTACAGGAAATATGATTAATGTAAGTACAGGTGCATCACATGGCATGAATGGCAAAAAGCAGCTGATGGTAAAAACAACTGTCCTTTCGCACTGCGGTAGTACCCACGCCAGAGCAGGCTTTATTGCTCAGAGCCATATTCAAACAGCCTTTCAACAGCAAAGGTCTCGGTCAGGTAAACTATGACCTGAACACACCCCGGTTGTATGTGCACATATGACACCAGAGCTCAAGGTCAGCCTCTCGCACTGTGTATCCCAGTGGGCGATAACGGGAAATGAATCACGGTAAAAATAGAAGGGACTGTCAATCCATGAGCCTGAAATGCATTCAGGATACAGGGAGGTAATGGCTTTTTCCAATTCACCGATTGCATCGAGGGCTTTTTAAGTAGCACATTATTGATACTTTTTCCAATTGTGTGTGTAGTGTTGCACTGTGGGATGTTTCAAATGTTTGTGGTTTTCGGAGCTAATGTAGAACCATTTAAGGTCTTCTTGTAAATGCAGTATCCCATAATTAATCCTGGTGTCTGCTTTGTCCTCTCTTAACCCTCTTTTATTTAAATTATGAATTCTTCAGTGCTTTCTCTTTATTTTGGAGGATGCACTGAATGGATAATTCGAGAATGTGACCATGATTTATGTCATCAAATACAATGACCTCTATTTAACACAAGAAATGCAAATGATACATAACTGAATATTTTGATTAAGTAAAAAACTTTTGAGCACTATGGAAATTAATGATTGGAGTTTTTTTTTTTTTACACAAACATTTTAGTCATTTGGCAGACACTTTTAATCCAAAGCGACTTACAAGTGCATAGGTTCTTCCACAAGTTAAAGCATCACATCCTTAACTAGTAAAATACACATGTTGTCTTAAACAAAAAATACAGTCATTGTAAGTGCAAATGTATTATTATTATTTTTATTTTATGTTTTTGGGTTAGATATGAGGGATATCGGGGGGGGGGGGGGGGGGGGGGGGCACTGCTAGTTCGAGTTCAATTTCCTACTTATGCATATGCACTGGCATACCTCAGGGGATTCTGCATTACTTGTACATCTCTGGTTAAAATTAGTAAAAACACTAGTTAAAACAGCATGTTCTACACAGTTATCTTTAAAAAGGTTTCAGTGATTGACTTGCCTCCATGCCATCCATTTACACAGCACTCAGACTTGAGCAATAGACCACAACAGAAAGGATTATTTTTCACAAACACTTTTTCACTTTGCATTCATTAACGGATCTTAACCCATGTCTCCCTGTCAGACGACAGGCTTCAGACAGCCTTTTTACCTTAACTGCCCATAAATTAGACGTAAATTTAAAGTTTAAACAAGTGGACTATGAAAGCATTCAAAATATAATTACAGCTGCTTATGGGAAAGATGGAATACTGCCACTGAAGTCATTAAGGTGATGCTCAGGGCTGCTTTGTAACACTCTAAATAAAGATTTACACATGGCTGAAGGCATTTAGACTACCCAGTAACAATGCAAGTGTTCCTTTCATTGCCAAAATTAAGGTGCAGTAGCTAAAAAAGTCATGTTCCATCTTCTGTATCAGGACAGAAAATCAGCTTTCAATTTTGCATACTGAATGCACAGTAGGTGACCTGCTACATTGTTGTGAGTATGTTGTGTACAGCGTTTCCTTGGTGCTTCTATGTAATACAAGCAGGCCATATGAATTTAAACTACAATGTAAATCCAATACCTCTGCCCATTTCATATCATTATTGATACAGTATATTAATAGGCTACCTGTCTGACAGGCAGAGCCAAGCCACCAGAATGTATTAAGCAGTATTTGGGTTAAAGATGACTGTGTTGTATTTTAACAGCGTTTTTATGGAATGAAAATGGCTAGCAAACATAGATAAAATACAAAAACATTTGTTGTTCTAATTGTCTACACAATAATGTATCCGTAAGCAATGAAATATGATTGCAGTTGAAGTCTCGAAATAGGCTACATCACTCAGCCCATTTAAAGCTCATATAATGATTGTAAAACAATGAAATACCCTTACAGTCAAGGCTAAATGAGCACATGTTATGCAACTGGAAGTTAAGACAGGCTCAAATGAATCACTGGTTTTCATATGGTAAAAAGTAACTGGAGCCTTGAGCTTTATATATACACATATAAAAAGCTGAAAACCAAAAGGGACTTTGCCATTGCTCTTGCTGTTGAAGGCTGAACTCTCTCAATAACCATGAAAATATCGGACATCAAAATTCAGAGTGGCCTGAAGTAGCTTTATTATGTTTTGCTGAAAAACATGCTTTGACATTCTCCATTTGTGAATAGAAAATATTTGAACAGCAGCAATTTAACAAATGTTTAAAATAACATTTCAACAAAAAAAGACTAATAACAATAATGGACTAACTAATAATAATATTTGGGCTTTGCTTGACCTCTGGGGTGTTCTGCACTCATGTAAATAGACACAGTACCTTCCCCTCTGGGTCTCCCTCAGCCCTCAGTCTAACCTCACACCGAACCCCCACCCCCCAAAAAACTCCCACACCCTAAAACCCCCTTAGCACTCCAAGCCAATGATGCCCAACACCGAGACCTGATTGGTCAATATGACAGTGTATCTGGAAGCCAATGGGAAATGACAAGGCTTGCCACGGCTAAACTCTACATGTAGAATTCTACTCCTGGGGCCTGGTCAGGAGTGCCTCAGCCAGACAGAAGCGTGGCTTTGCACAGGAAGTACCGGCGCAACGCTAAGCGCTGCAGATACGTTTGTTTAATCCAGTACCTGGACTGTATAACTCAATCTAGTTGAGGAGTCATCTTGATCAGTCGTGATCTACTGCGAGCATGGGTTCTGCATGTTATAGTACCTCCCTTTCGCACACACACACACACACACACACACAGAACCAAGCCAGAACCAAGAAGGGATGACAGGGTGGAAGCGAGGAAGACATGATGTAAATAAAAAAAGGCCCATTTACAAAACCTGTTAAAAAGGATGTAAGGTCCAGTGATTGGCTTGAAATAAGTAGCTGTAATTACATCTCATTTTGCCTGCAGTTAAAAAAATATTTTTAATGAAACCCTCTGTCCTCCTGAGCATTGACTTCTTTCTGCAGGTTCAGACAGAGGATGTTGTGGGTCTGAGTGGGGAGATGGAACATGCCGGAAGCCCGTGTGTCCCTGTGGGCAGGAGGCCTTTGGGGCTCCAGGCTTGGTGCACTGCTGGCCTAAACACACAGAGCAGAACTAACACTCGTGGCAGAATAAAATAATATAGAAGCTGATATGCATTTCAAGAAACAACACATTTTGGAAAATTGATAGTGTCCCACTGTGGGTAGACAGAGGGGTCTGTCCCGTCTAAAGAGATGGAGAGCTCCTGAAGCAGGTCTGCTCCACAGCCCAGAGGGGCATGTCACCTAGGAGGTCCAGGTAATAAAGCAACCTTTAGTTGTGGAGTCATTCTGATCAATAACGTGATCTAATGCAAGCATGGGCTCTGCATCTCACTGACATGTAGCCCCCACATGCACCCATTTACTCTCTCTCACACTCTCACTCTCACTCACATACACTAGATCTCACACGAACACACTCCCATCTGCCTCTCCCTCACACGTGCTACCACTGTCTCACACTCACACGCACACACTCACACACAGACACTAGATCTCTCACACACACTCCCTCTGTCTCTCTCTCCCTTACACACACGCATACACTCACGCACACACACACTTTGTCTGGGAATAGCGTCAGGCTGTTGTGCTCCTTGATATTCCCAAAATGGTGCTGGGGGGCTCTAAGGAGGAGGTACCAATGACTACAAAGAACACTACACATTCCCAAATGTGAAAAGGTACATATTCAAAAGATTACCTCTAAAGGCAATTAAAACAGACAACTCCATAACATCTTAAAAATAAATAAACATAATATACAGCAATCTGAATGGGGGGGGGACAAGTGTTTAGTGGCTAACTGACACCGAATCCAACCCTTACAGTTGACAACCCTTACAGCTGATTCTGGGTCAGTGCTTTGAGAGCATATCTCCACACCTTACATGTCTCCACAGAAGCAAAGTGTACATTAAGGGAACACACCGGGTTTGAACACGAACGATTAGGTTTCTGTTCATGTTTGAGCAGAGATTGACAACCAGTGCTTAGCGTGGGGCAGGTGTTAGGAAGCGTTGCGACTTCTGTGATCCTCAGTGACCTCCCAGAGTAAACACGAAATGACAAAAACATCACAAAAATCAAAATGAAATGAAGTGTATAACTGAGGGTTTAATTTACACCACAAATACTTTTCTCTTTCATACCTTTTGCTTATATATGTCATGAATTTATATTATATATATGTATATATATAATACTCTCTACATAGATACATTATATTACAGCTTTAGTTGTAGCGTCGCTGCTGGTGTTGTCAGGGGTTGACCTGCATGCTGCCCTGTCAAACGGTCTGTCTGAGTCAGATCATAGACGTGTCCTGAACACTGTTCACTGTACAAAAAAAGCATGCAGAATCTGCCCTATATCACACAGCCGCCAGCCCCCCCACCCCTCCCAAAACGTAAAGCAAGAGCAGGCGGGGGGGGGCCTCCCCGGGGGAGGGGGGTGCAGTCACAGCGCCCCGCCCAACGGCGTTGCCCGGGCGATGGTGGCGGGAGCAGACGCGTTTTTCGGAGGGGACCGTGTTGGCCCGCCCTCCCCCCGCCTGCTGTAGAGGCAGGTGCAGTGTGTGTAGCAACTCCAGCCAAAGAAAGACAGAAAAAGGCGGTTCTTTTCCACTCCGGCGCCTGATTGGTTGCCTGGTTGTCCTCACCCTGCACTTTCGCGTTACTGACGGTAGAGCGGTTTCACAACTTCAAGTGTTTTTTTTTTTTCTTCTCGTTTTCCTTTCTTGCCACTTTTTAAAAAACCAACAAAAAAAGTCAAAATAAAGGGATAAAAGCCCTCTGTTGCCAGGCAGTGATTATAGAGTTTTGTGTTTGCCCCCTGTCACGATTGGCCGTGCGAACTCCACAAAGTCATCGATGAGGACAGGCCATGCCCCTAGGGAAACAAAGAGGGAACAAAGTCAATTCAATCTTTTCACTGATTTAAGGAGTGACACTTCAATCAAGGGCTCCACCAATCAACCGGCAGCAGTGCCAACTTGGACCAATCAGATCAAGCCAATATCATAGGAGCGTACAATTATGTGGTGAAAAGACCCTGCCTCCAGACAGCTCTCACTGCGTGAGAGTTACAAAGCTATGCGTACATGTTAATGCTGCAGGACTGCAATACAACAAAATGAAAGCTAGTCTGTTAAATGTCACCGGGCTGTAAGATGATAACTGAAAAAGCATAAGCATTCTAATATTATATAACCAACCACAAGGCTGTGCTGTACAAGCATACACAAGTGAATCAGCAGAAGATGATCTTCAACTTTCCACACATTCACACACATGTCCAATACAGATATTTTGTTTGCATTATTTTATTAAAATATGTATAACCTTGATACTGCCATGTTTCTACGCTGCAGGGATAAAATTACAAAAAATCCAAGGACCCAACATAAAATAGCATTATAACACAAAGTAAACTTCAGTCTCATAAGGCATAAGACTCATTCAGCTCGACAGCTTAGATACCTCCAGTTTTTATAACCTTCTTAACTTGAAGTCGGGCTTAGCTAAAGTTTCCTACCAAGCATGCAATTGCTAACTAGACTACAGAGGAATCTCAAATTAGTGGGACAGCTTCATGGCCAACACAATCATCGTTCCAACTTGATCTCAACACTTCATCAGGCAAATACTTTCCAGGTTAAGGCTCTGTAAATAACAAAGCTACATTTAAAAAGTTCAGGGTGTGCTATTGCAGTGCTAGCACATTTATTCTCTTGCCGTCGGTGGGCAGACTATTTGAAAACTATTGTTTGATGGCACATGAATTCCCTCCTCAGCCAGTGGACTGGCTGGTGGTGGTATGCACGCTATGAATAGAACCAAGGCCTATTCTTGTGCAATGCAATGTCCCGCTTCAAAGAGGGCAGACATGTCGGATCAGGAAACAGGGCCTCCAAAAGACCCCTGACACGTACACAGAGACACAATGCTTGTAATGCCAACACAGCATAAGAGTTCACTAAACACCATTTTAAAGAGGCTGAAACTCCCCCTGCTGGTTATCAATTATAAATCAGGTCTGGGGGTTTAGACCATTGACCACTGAATTTTATAAAGCCAAAGAATTGGTCACACACACTCACCCTCCTCATCATAGTTGGACATGTCATCAGCAATCATGTTGCCAAAGTCCAGGAGCAGGTTCCAGGTGTCTTTGGGAATTGAGCGTTTGTGGTGTTCCTTCGAACAACAGAACGAAATGAAGATAAGCGCAGGACCGATGGAAGCCCAGCTGAATCTCAATATTGATGCATCAACAGTATCACAGTATCGCCCCAATATTACAGGAATAACGTTACTGAATACTTTCATTCTACATTCCTCCATTTCGGCAGTTGCATATAAAGGCCTATTCATAAACATGCAGAAAGTATTTAGGCTGAGACTTAATAAGGCAGGCAGAAGATATCGCAACTGCTCTAGATTAACTGACAATGTCACAGCTGAACAATAACAAAACTCCTCCATGTGACTGGCTCTAGTGAGCAGGATCAGAGATACTTTCCTAAACCTGTCTCTGGTCGGATGAGCTTTAAAGGCTCACGCATAAATTGTGATTGCCAATGAAGATTATGCAGATGGAAACCAAGTACCTCAGTGAATCATGGAACTTGTAGTTTTTAATATCTTACAAGAGTCTTGGTAACCTGGGCAACATATTTGCTGAGCCTACTGAGCCTTTGTTACTGTTGTAGTTCACATACGGTTACAATGGAAATATCAAGCAAAGCTCAGATATCTTAACTGAAGCGTGAATGAGAAGTTTGTTTTCCTGGTGCTGGGCAAGGACTCCAAAAACACACAACATCTCTTATATTATCTCAAAATATCTTCATTGTTCTTTTAATTAGGAGAATAAATCTATACTATTGTACCATATCTTTGTCCTTTTGCTCGTTGTAAATGTGTGCACACTCACCAATAGAAACCTGTTCCAGAGGTCCAGGAATTTGAAGCGTCCAGTCAGAACTAAGTTCCAGTAAGCTACAGCCATCTCTAAATCTGAAACACGGAGAACAGGAAAAACACTCTTCAATGTCCACTGACAAATCACACAGCCAAATGAGCATGTCATGAACACCAGTTACTTCACACCACATTGAGAAAAATGTTTAGGCTTGCTGTAGATACAAAAAGAAAATATGAAACATCCCTCCCATAGAGGTTATCTTTGCTTTTACTTTTTTAACCTTTTAAAAAAAGGCTTTTCCTTGAAAACAAGAAAGTGTGCATTCTCTTCTTGAAGTAGACACAGTTACTATCTAGAAATTGATCTGGAAACTGAACAAAAATGCATATCCCTATTCTGAATGGACCTGAGTTCATCTACAAGAATGCATGAAAAGCAAACATATGCACAACACAAACTCATCTGCCCTCAATCACTGCAGACCCTTCTGATCCCAGAAAGCTATTCAGGGCTAGACTTGTTTTGCAGTGTAGGAACGCTGTTTTAACAAGTGTTTTAATCTTGTAATGACACGAAAAACCTTTTTTTTTTTTTTTTTTAGAAAGAAAGTACTAGCCTGATATGTTTTTTTACTTGAGTGAATCTACCCTACCCCATTGGCAAATACTGAAGTGAGTAAAACAGTTTCACCTCATTGGCAATCTTTTTTTGTCGTATTTAGCAAAAACAGAAACAAGATCTAAAGACAAAAATACTCGTTTGGATTCGGTTTTTTGAACTGTACTTCCTCCTCCACTGCCGTGGCGTTCCAGGACAGCTGACGGCTTCTTTCCCACAGCGCTGCTCTCTCCACTCTCCATTCCCAACTCCTCCTCTCAACAGTCAGGGCTGTCACACTGGCTTATCAGCCTCCAGACTGCTCCACAGCCCAAACCGTCCCCCTGCACACCTCCCCCCGTGGGGCTCCTCCACTTACCTAGCCCCTTCTGCCCCGGGTTCTTGGCGAAGTTAAAGGTGAACTGGTAGAAGTCTTTGAACTTTCCACTGTCCTTCAGCTCCTGCTCTAGTCTGGGGAGAATGGCTTTCAGCTTGTCTGGACTGTCACAGCTGAAGAGGAGGGACAGGTATGGGTGAGAACGTCAGAAAACACAGACACACACATAACACACACACACAATTATCATGCCACAACAGTGCAGATGCCGAAACCATGACAGGTCTGTGACATTGCACTGCAAATCACTACAAAACCTAAAAAGTCAATCTCAACAAGTTTTTTTTAGTCTTATAAAAATACTTAAACAGAAGACTTGAAATCTTATTTCTATTATTTTTGTTATTAATAAGACAAAAATATTGCCAATGAGGTGAGCCAGTTTGAAAAAGTAACTTAAAACAAGCCAATATTTCCAAATAAGATTTTATTTCTCATTTGAAGACTTAAACATTTTTTTGCAGCATTGGAGCACCTGTGTATTTGGTTTAAAACCCTTGGCTGTATGCAAATGAATGAACAGCGGGGATACTCAATCTTACCCAGAAAGAGCCAAGCAGTTACACACCTGATTCTACTCATCAAAGTCCTAAGCAAAGATGCTACTGGTTGATTAGTAGGATCAACTGCTTGGTTGGAACAAAAGCCTGCACCCACACTGGCCCTTTCTGGGTAAGATTGAGTATCCCTAAATTAGAGTTGTCAACCAAAAGAACAGAGTGTAATCTGCTCACTGCTCACTGCAGAAGAATCATTGGCTGTGTTGGAAACCACATACTACTCATACTAAATTTCAGGCTGATTTTCATTGAAATGTCATATGAGTCGTATGCAAAGTTGGCGGTTTCCAACAGAGCCGTTTACATTCTGAGCCCAGGGCTTTTCCCGCTCTGCTGAAGGACAGAGCAGCAAGCGGTCAGCGCTCACCCCAGCTCCGCCATGCCTTCCAGGAACTCCTTCCGGCTGAACTCGCACTGGGTGGCGGCCCGGAACTTCCACGCCACCACCAGCACACTCACGCTGGCTGGGTCCAGAGTCAGGTCATCACAGAACTGCTGGATCCCGTCGATGCCGATCTTATTCTCATCATGGGGGTCTGAGGAGAGCAGCACTGCGTTACACATCCCACACAATACACCGCAACATACAATATACAACTGTGCCAATACATTACACACCCCACACAATACACCGCAACATACAATATACAACTGTGCCAATACATTACACACCCCACACAATACACCGCAACATACAATATACAACTGTGCCAATACATTACACACCCCACACAATACACTGCAACATACACACAATATACAACTGCTCCTGCCAAATCCATTTTCCTGATAGAATCTCAGAATCTCAGGATAGTCATTTTCTCCACTCTCCGTTGCTGTTCCCTGAAATTTTATAAAATAATGGAACTGAAATTACACTTCAGTTCACCAGCTGAGTGCTGCCGTTTCAATGTGTTTCAGGGAGGAAATGCACATACTTGTAGATGTTATCAGTGTAAAAGTTTTTCTTGAATAACAAAAACAATTGCGGTGTCAAAGTTTCACACAAAAGAAATGCAACGTATTGGGAGAAGTCCTTTGCATATGCAAATGGGAAACAAGTTTCAAATATTTTCTTATTATAAAATGAAGGAATTTTAGAAATCTTTAAAAGTCTAATTGAATTCAAATCAATTAAAATATATAAAGTGTATTGTGTCATTATTACATTGTCCTATTTATTGAACATCAATAGGTACAGAATAATCATGCCCCATTCTCTGAATGGCAAGCGACAATGTCTTTATTAATGACAATTACCCAATCACTCAGTCATTAATGTTATATTGTAATTAATCTGCAATGTAATAATCCTGAACTACTTCTTGCTCATTGTTTCATTGGCAATAATGGAGTAAAACCCAAATTTGTTTAATTTGAATGTGAATGCAAAACGCCACAGCAAGGCCTGACTGTGTGAATATGGGAAACACATACAGGGCCTATATAAAGTTCAATTATATTCTCGTCACTTTCATAGATTTTCTGAAATTTATAGAATTTTATCTTCAGTTGAAATTGTAGGTAATGTGCGAATAAAGGTAGAAAAAGTCAAGACTTAATGCAATGTAATTCCCAGCTGTAAGTCAAGAAATTGAAAAAATATTGAAAGTAGGGAAAGAAAGGGGCAGCCTGTAGCGTAGTGGTTAAGGTAAATGACTGGGACAGGCAAGGTGGGGGGCTCGAATCCCAGTGTAGCCACAATAAGATCCGCACAGCCATTGGGCCCTTGAGCAAGGCCCTTAACCCTGCATTGCTCCAGGGGAGGATTGTCTCCTGCTTAGTCTAATCAACTGTACGTTGCTCTGGATAAGAGCATCTGCCAAAGGCCAATAATGTAATGTAATGGGTATTGGCTTTCTTTTGCCACTGTATCTGGTCATAGTGCTTCCAGGGAGGAATGGTTTCGGTTTGCAGGGTATTCCCTGCCTCAACAGCCATTAGCTGACTGTTGATGGCTGTGCGGATCGGACAGTCTATGAGGACCTGTTCCAGTCTGTGGTCTCCTGCATTGCCAGAGACTGACAAGACTGTGAGGATGGACTTAGTCGTGACTGGGCCTTCAACTTGTGGGGAAAAATTAAAAGTTAGATGCCCGACATACATTCGGGTCTTGCGAGGGTGTGGGCAAAACCGTAAGCAGCCTCCTGAAGCTCAGGTTGTGGATGCTCTTATTAGCCTTGGGAGTGTGGGTACAGTTGGTGCTCAGCGCTCTTGGGGGGGGGTTGTGAAATGCTGAAAACTTGCCTTTGTACCGGTTGTAAAGCTGTTCCAGCTTCTTTCTGTCCACTGAGTTTTTCATGGATTCCCTGTGGTAGAGGTCTGGGTTCTGGAAGTAGTTGTCTGTAGCCACCTCTAGTTTCCAGTCATTCTGTGTCAGGCAGTATACCGCTGTCTTCTCACCTGCCTGTGTGAAGGACATGAACTGACGAACCTTGTCCTTCTGCGACGACTTCAGTTTATGCTGCAAAAAGAGGCAAAGCAATGTCGATCACACACACACCCCAATCTGCACTGTGTGACAGACCTATGACTCATTCACCAGTCCCTATCCAGCCCCACTACATCTGCACGTTGCACTTGTTAATTTTGACAGGTTCTTCAACGTCACAGAATTTTAGACCATAGGTCTCACAGAAACATCCTTTGATATAATTTGGAGTAAACAGCAGAACAGAATAATAGATGGCCGGACATGGAGTGTTGTCTTTATGTATAAAAAACGGACAGCCAAGGACTGGAGATATTTGTCACTATTTTGTATGTATTCTGGCTGATCAGCGCCAGTATACACATTGTACAGCATAGATCAGAGAGTATAATTAATGCAGTGCATGTACACTGATCTCCAGATGAAACACAATCTCCAAATTATCACTAATCACACTATTGAAGAATGTAGCATAACAACAAATAACAAGTTACTCTCTGTCTCTGTCACAGACACACACACACACACACAGTTGACAGCTGACAATAAGCTAACCAAGTAGGCACTGCTGTTTTTAAAGTACAACAGTGGCCACACAGTTCAACATTGCTCAGAACAACCTGCAAGTGTTGTGTAACGTTAAAACATCTAAAGACGTCATATCAAGCAATGAGAGAGGATTAATCAGCAGCTCTTCGGCAGCACATTGGATCTGCCTTCGAAAGCAACTCGGACTGCATTGCAAAACGTGGATATTTTCGAACTAGCCGAGTCAGCCTTGACAACGCCAAGGATATGACCAGGGTGTACATTTACAATGCCGGAAATTTCTCTTGAAGTTAAGCACATGTATAAGCTACATTCAATACACAACTGCTGATAGCTTTCAGATTTTACCAAATGTGAAATCGAGCAATCGAATTGTAACTGAATTCGGAAGAATATATGTCAAACATGCAGAAACACACTCGTATTGTTACGGCCACTTATATTCTCTGATTTGATGTACGCGGTGTAAACAGTATTCTATCTGCTGTCATAACAAAGGTGGATTCGACTGTCAAACTGGAAACGTCTAGCCATTTACCTAGCTGACTAAAACAAAAATGCCTTTTGTGCGACAGTGATATTAGCCAATAAAAAAACAAGAAAGCAAAAACACAGTCATCGCCATACACCGTGACAACACTGAAACTGATTGGAGGCTCGGGGTCCCTTCGGTTGTATGCAAAAATGTGATCACGTAAATTCCCTTCGTCCTACTTACTAGCCCGGCTCTACAAAAGCTGTAACTCGCGACCCAGTTCCAAACCCTGTACCATTGGATGGCCCCAGCTGTCCCAACTCGCTTAGTAAGAGACCAAAAAGGGAAAGGTACGTATCGAGCAACTGCTGCTGGTGTCAGCTCTCAAAATACCAACAACTCTGACCTTCCTTTTCCACTGATGAATTGCTACTGTTAAATATTGACACTGCAAGAGGACTGCATAAGGACACCCCGCAAACGCAAACACCAACCTTCCTTCTGTACAACCTGACCCTCTTCCCCGCGTTACAACTCGTTGCAGTGCTTAATTCATCATTTTGGCTTTATTTTGATGTTACCTACCATTTTATCACCCGCTGTTTGACCAACTTGATAGTCAGTGGCTCCTTGTACGCATGCGCAGCAGCATGTCTGTATTGCGCTAGAGAGCGAAGGAGCTTGCGCGTACGAGTGGTTAAATACTGGGTTTTGTAGTTCTTTTTTAAAACATGTAGCCAACACTTTATTTTTCCAACATTAGCTAGAGGGCAAATATCATACGTTATTGAAGAAGAAGCAACATGAAAAGCAAACAATCCACTGCTGAGTTAAATTAACCAACTTCACAGGAGGCAAATGTTTTATCCAAAATGTATAAAGGATGTATTAGGACAATCCTAAAGTCTGTTACAACAAGAAAAAGACTACATATCCCATATAAGAGCGCAAGTATGGACCCGATCATATTGATATGTTTCGGAAGTAAATGTAGTAATAATTGTTTTCAGGCATTGACTATGCCATTGTCAGACTAACCAGACTATTCAAAACAGCCTTGCAAAGTTTTAAATGCGGTTATCAGTAGATAAGTTGTAAAAACCTGACGTCAATCAGGTCTGTTGAGCAACGTAGCAAGGAAGGTTGAAATATGTGAAAAAACCTTGTCTGTCGCTCATTTTCAAGTATTTATTATGAAGCCATATCGCCAAAAAACGCATAGATGGCATGCCGAATAAAGCTTAGAAATCACTGATGCTTTCTGTCAGAAAACCATACCTGCCGGACGATATTTCTTGGCGGTGGAAGGGAGAGCTATGGGTCCTGGAACTGAGTTGTGTTGTCAAATCGTACAGCTGTGTACCTACTACAACTACTAGCTACTGTGTGCTGGCAATGTAGGATTCTGGGAGCTAGGGGTGGTTTCACAAGAGGAAGTTTGTTGCCTTCGTTTACTGTAGAGTTTGGGGCGGTCTGGAGGGCTTCGGGAATACAAACCGGTAAGTTGATGAGCTAAAAATTGTGGATTCGACGATGGCACAAGACTGCACACTGATGTGAAACCAATGTTACTGGTGGTACGCTAAGTTATATAATATATATTTCTAGCAAACGTTAAATGCATCGACTTTTCTGTTTCATTAAATGAACACAATTTAATAAGGAGGTATAGCTAACATAACAGCAGGATAGCTTCGTTTGGGATGTAGTTATATCTGTAAAGGCTTGGTAGCTAGCTGCCGTTGCTGATTCATTCCTTAACAAATCGCATTTTCCCCTGAGATGAAACGTGTCAGTGTCCAAGGAAAACCGTGGCTGTATTTTCGCGCAAGACCGAAAACGGACCAAATTTTCCTATTCAGACTGATGTCATAGTCTTTCTGACCAGAGCTGTCAAGACTAAACGACCGTAAAACGCTGTGTCCGTCACAGACGTGAAACTTTTGTTGTCACTGATCATGTTTGCAAAAAAAACAAATATGTTATTTTAATTGAACGTCATAACGATAGCAACTATTTGATTGTATATTCAGAACAATACAGATGTTTCGGTGCGTCGGTTGCACATAATATTATCATTATCACAGTTTATCCATATCCAATATGAACATTTCTTGAGTGATAGACTGATTCCATGGATTTTTTTCTTTGTGACCATTAGACGATGCCATCACGCACTACAGTCCATAATTGCAAACACAAAGGTATAACTACTGGCCAGCTAGATGAGGTCCAATGTTTGGACAGAAATGAACACCATGACAGTACCTAGATATAATGTGAAAACATACGTGCTGTGATTATGAACAGTTTTAAATTCTGCTGCCTTCGCTGTACTATTGATATAGTTAAATTTGATAGCTACATGGTCACTGTTTATTTGTAAATTGCAAAGTACTGTCACTGTTCTTTTTTTAAAGAAAAAAGAAAAGAAGCAATGTGGTTGTTTTAGGGTTTGAATGATACCCTTAAACGCAATTCAGTGTACTCGTGGGAGTACGTGGCTCGCTGATTTACCTTTCTCCGGTCTTTCTGCCCTGTGGTGGGCGTGTTCTATTTGCGAGGTGGAAGGTAAATGGTGCTACTGCATTCTTGAATGTGAGGTATGAGCCCATCCTTGTAACCCTAGGAGGGACGTCCGGGATATTGATAGACTACTGTGCAGTTTCAGACGCCTAGGCTTGGTTAATAAAGTCTTTGTGTATTTAATGAGTGTTAAATTGGCTGGGTGTGGGTGCACACAACCTGTGAGACATACAAATTGTGTGTGTTCTTTTCATATGTGGTTTCCAGGGACGTGGCTGGGAGAATGATTGAATGAGGAGCTCACACTGCTTGGCGGATTTGGCGCTGATGATTTTACACATTTGGAGTTTATATTTAGATCAGTCTAATGAGCTTCTTTGAGCCGCACAAAACCACCTCTGCATCTCTCAAGCACTGCCACTAGGGGGCAGCACTGAAAATGTAGACAGGATCTCTCTGTTGCACACAGTCTCCTGACTGGAGGCTTGGAGTGGGACCAGGCGAAGTGGAGCAGGCAGGATGTGGGGGCTGCTTGCGTTGCTGTACCTGGGCCTGGGGGCGGGGCTACAGGAGAACCAGGTGGCGCAGCAGGCCATCCGGCTGCACCGGGGGCGGGGCGTGGTGGCGACCCAGGCCCGGCAGTGGGTGGCTGAGAACTGCAGGCGTCTCTCCGGCCTCCTGAGGCAGAAGAAGGCTGCGGTGAGGAAGCTGGCCGTCGCCATAGTGGCCACCGAGCAAGACCGCTTTCTCTCCGGCCCTGAGAAGCTCTTCCAGGTGCACACGCTGGAGATCTTCCAGAAGGAGCTCAACGAGAGCGAGAAGTCTGTGTTCCAGGCTGTGGTGGGGCTCCAGCGCGCCCTGCAGGGGGACTACAAGGACGTGGTAAACATGAAGGAGAGCAGCCGGCAGAGGCTGGAGGCCCTCAGGGAGGCTGCCATCAAGGTGAGGGCTGTGAGGGTGACAAAAGTCATGGATCTTATCATGGCTACACCGGGGCTTGAACCACAGACCTTCCAGGTCTCAGTCACTTCCCTTAGCCACTAGGCCACAGGCTGCCCAAGACTACAGTCTCATGTCCAAAATAGGTCTCCCATCCAAGTACTAACCAAGCCCTCACCTGCTTCGCATCACCCATTTGGCAGGAGGAGGGTGCATGGTGTTCTCAGAACACAGTACATTTAAAAGCAAATAACCGATAACAATTCAATTCAATTTTATTTCTGTAGCGCTTTTCAGAGAAGACTGCTACAAAGGTCCTTTACGGAGTAGCAGAAAAAAGGGGGAAACATCAGGCATGAACCCCCATATAGCGAGCACATAAGGTATAAAAAGAATGAATGAAAAAAAACCCAGTGTGGGGAGGAAAAAATGTGAATGTTGACAAAGGAAAAAAATAAAATAAAAATAAAAACAGACCAGCCCTATTGCTTCAACACATATTAGATGAATGTAAATCCCCTGGTGGAGGTTGGCCTGGGACAGCGTTACTCAGCAGAATGTACTATCTCTGTGTGGCAGAGACTGTGGCTGGGAGGGCTGGGTTGGGCTCTGGTGTCTGTTGAGAGATGACAGGGCCCTGACCCTGCTGTCCCAGCTCAAAAAAGGAAAATGCCAATGCGCCGCAAGCCAGCAGTACAGTAGCATTACTCCATAGTGCTGTCCCAGTGCAGGGGATGCAGAAGAAAGCATGTGGTCCTCCAGAGCTGGTCTCGTCCCGCGGCCTCATTAAGATTCACTATGCCTTTTCAGTTTCAGTTCAGTGTCATTCAGTGCTCGGTTGGACTCATACATTTTTGTCAAACCTGTGTAAGTGGTCCCCTCCTGCAGTGTTTGAGAGGTCAAGCTGCCCCCCACTGCCCCATGTGCACCTTTGCCCTTCTCAAAGGTCACTTAAAAAAAGTGAAAACATAGAGAGCGATGGTATTTCATGGTTAAGTTATTGCTGTCATTTGTGTATACTTCTCACTGATATTTTTTATTGTTGTTTTCTGTTTGCTGCTGTACAAGTTCTACTTTTAATTTTTATTACTTACATTACAGCATATCGAATTCCTTCCCTAAATTTTGATTCAATTCACTGCTTACAGCCACATTCATGCAGCAGCATTGAAGCCTTTTAAACACCAACTATTAAACATTTCAGATTATCATTGTTAAAGCAAATGATAGTCCACTGTGAGAACTTATCATTTTTTCCAATCTAATTTCTTGCTGACTTGCCTGTGTGCATTTTCAGGAGGAGCAGGAGTATGTGGAGCTGATCGCTGCAGAGAAACACCAGCAGGAGGCGCTGAAGATTGTGCAGGACCAGAACAAAACCCTGTCTGTACTGGACGAGATCCTGGAGGACGTGAGGCGGGCGGCTGACCGGCTCGAGGAGGAAATCGAGGACCACGTGTTTGACTACAACAAGCAGGTAAGACCATACCTTCACTCACCACCAGGTCAGATCATACCTTCACACATGACACATATGGAAGGCCTCAGCTTTCACCATAACAAAAGACTATACCTTGGGCTACGACAAGCAGGTAAGTAAGGTCATACCTTGGGCTACAATAGAAGTTCTAGTAATAGGTAAAGTTTCACCAAAAACAGGTAAGATCACTGCAAATGCATGGAACCACACCATGTCAGATATTTATGAAACTTGATGGTTGATATTGGTGTGACTATGGCCAGCACATGTCCAGAGTTTTCTTCTGTGTTTGTAAGACATTTCTTGCCTGGAGTCTAGATGTTTTTCCTGAGTTATGAGTAGAGGGGTTTCTGTGTTTTGGTTGTCACTTTTGCAGGAATTGTTCTTAATAATTTTACTTGCGTTTATGTCGACAGATGAAGGGAGTGAACGTGGAGGCGGTTCTCCGGGTGGAGGATGAGGAAGACTCCCAGAGGAACATGTCCAAACGGGAGGTGGAGGATGACCTGGGTCTGAGCATGCTCATTGACTCCCAGAATAACCAGTATGTCCTGACCAAGCCCCGCGACTCCACCATGCCCCGGGCGGACCACCACTTCATCCAGGTCTGTCCCTGACCCGTCACACATCACACTACTGCCTGGGCACAGTGCACTGTGCCTTGTGCCCTACATTTACCCTGATGTCTTGGTCTCGGACAGGGATCAGCAACTCACGGTCCTCAAACTGCTGGTTTTCCACCCTCCCTTTACCTGATAGTCAGTTGTGAAGACAGTCTCAGTCGCACTAATTACCTATGAGAAAAGAAAACCAGGGCTCGATTTTGATTTGGTTTTGGCCTGAGTTGATGATTCCTGGTCGAGGATGACTGGTCTAGTGCAGCAGGCACTTTACACATTATGTATTTCCATATCTGGATATGGAAACTATGTTTGTTCAAGTCAAGTTCCCAAACCACTGTGCTGCTAAGCTGCATTTTTTAGGAGTGAGTGTGTCTACCACAAGATGACAAAAGGCAAGCAAAGTAGCTATAGCCACCGAAAAGTGTTTGTTGAGTCCTTTAAGGGAACCCACAAGTTTGCTATATTGTTATTGTACTTTCCCCTGTGTAATTACACATATGCATGTGGAGAGAGAGAACATTGAAAGCTGTTGTGAGGTTTGTGGTTGTAAGTCTAATTGCCAGTCAGGAATCACCTGTTAATAACAAATTAATTTACAGTTGCAATTAAATGAGCTGGAAGTGATTATTTATGTCTAAAGCAAAGGTAATCGATGAGCAAAGATCAGAGAAACACAAACTGCATTCAGTAATAATGGCATGGTTGAGCAAGATGCATCTTTCTTTTTTTTTTTTTTTGCATTATTCAAAACCTATTCCATTCTCCAAATTACACAAAAGATAAACCATAGTAGCTGTGATTACTATACATGCAGATGTACAATTATACATTATAATTGATTACATTTGGAATGGGAAATCTGACATTACAGTGTCACAAACTATGGCTGGTTTGTTGCTTTTCAGGTCCATTGCTTGACCCAGTTTGTGAAGTATTCAGACCTTTTAGCACACTTTATTGTCAGTGGTAATGCACTGTGAGGTTTTGTTTCGAATGACCGACCTCTTGGATCTGTGATTGCTCAGGACCTGGTGTCACTGTTCATGCTGTCCCTGCCCTGCGGTTGGCTGTGTACTCTGGTGGGACTGCCCACCATGTTCGGACACATCATCTGTGGGGTCCTCCTGGGCCCCTCCGGGCTCAACAGCATTAAGGCAAGTTTAACTTATTTATCATGAGACTTCTGACCCGGACAACTTCACGGGGAGTAGCCCGAAGTAGATGGAGAATGCCAAGCTCAAAGAAATGTACTGTGTTTAATGGACAGGGGAGACTGACATTTTGACATCCAACCAAGTCATCCTCAGAGTCAAAAACTGTCAATTAATCTGTCTCTCCTGTCCATTAAACAGAGTGCATTCATCACATTGTGCTCTACCATCTCTTATTTTGGGCTGTTCCCTGTGAAGTTGTCCGGGTAAGGAGTCTCATATAGTCTCTCTGTCCTGGTAGAGCACCTATTTGATCCTTTTTTTGTTAGCTGGCTTATAGCGCATTAGGTATTTTCCTTTCTGCATGAAGTATCATTTCTTGTTATTTTCTCAAACATTAGGTCTCCAACATCTGCTACTCTAATGCCCATGGCATTAGTTGTTTTGGTGGAAAAGCCTCTAAATAAATCTACACCCCCACATTGACCCCTTTTCTTCATTTGACCTTTTATGATCCCATGTCTTTGATCTAATCCTGTATTTTCTAATCCTGTTTCCATGGTCATCTAATGGGACTGTATGTTTCCACAGTGCATATGTCTGACTGTATTTCCATAGAGTGTGCAGGCATTTCTGCAATTAATGTGCTTTTCTATACAGACTGGGATTATATGTCTAGTTGTGGTGACTGTGTGTGCGTTTGTGTGTGTTTCTATTGTGCCTGTGCATGATTTTGTGTTCCTGTGTATCTTCCTTGCAGTCCATGGTACAGGTGGAGACTTTGGGAGAATTTGGTGTGTTCTTCACTCTGTTTGTTGTTGGCCTGGAATTCTCCCCTGAACGCCTGCGTAAGGTACAGTGGTGTAACACGCAAAAGCTTCCCCTACTCATCACTTCCCTCTGGGATATTACAGCTTGTAGTTTTCCAGAAGTGTAATTGTATGGTGTGTGTGTGATTTGTAAGGTAGTGTGTGTGTAAAGTGTGTGATTTGTATGGTGTGTGTGTGTGTGAGAGATTTGTAAGGCGGTGTGTGTGTGAAGTCTGTGATTTGTATGGTGTGTGTGTGTGTGTGTGTGTGTATGGTGTGTGTGTGATTCGTAAGGTGGTGCATGTGTAAAGTGTGTGTGATTTGTAATGCGGTGTGTGTGTAAAGTGTGTGTGATTTGTATGGTGTGTGTGCTCACGCAGGTGTGGAGGATCTCGGTGCAGGGGCCGTGTTACATGACCCTGTTGATGGTGGGGGTAGGGCTGCTGTGGGGGCACCTGCTGCAGATCCGTTCCACTCAGACAGTGTTCATCTTCAGCTGCCTCTCCCTCTCCAGCACCCCCCTGGTGTCTCGCTTTCTGGCTGGGGGGACACGGGGGGAGAAGGAAGGTAACGATATGGCCTGCCTTACTGGCATTTGCTCTTATTTGGTCATTATGTTGAGAGACAATCGCAACAGAATTCAAATCCAAATGCAAATTCCACTCCTAGAATCAACTCTAGACCTTTTTTTTATGCACCGATACACAGCTGGTCAAGAAACAGCGGAGCTGCCAGCTGTCCCATTACTTTTTCTCCCCTAAAAACGGAGGGATACTGTACAAAAAGGGCTACACGGATCACTGTAAATACCCTCAATAACCTTGTGTTCAATGTTTTCTTTTGAATCCAATGTGCTGGAGTACAGAGCCAAAAAATGTGTCATTGTCCCAATACTTTTGTCTTTAACGGTATATCTGAGGTACGCACGTGTATGCGTTTCAGTCTGATTTGTGTATTCTCTCACCTGTGCAGGTGAGTTGGACTACAGTAGTGTTCTGCTGGGGATGTTGGTGATGCAGGATGTCCAGCTTGGGCTGTTCATCGCCGTCATGCCTACCATGATTCAGGTTGGGAATGGGACCCTAGACAGGTGAGTCTGTTCCTTCTACACCTGAACCTCTCCCCCTGGCCAGTGCCTTCACACAGTTCCAGCGTGGTCAGTGTTGAGTGTTGTCTCTTCCTTGGTCAATCTTTAGTGTTCTCTGTTCCAGGGTGGTCAGTGTTGAGTGTTTACTGTTCAAGTATGGTCAGTGTGGTCAGTGGTGAGTGTTCTCTGTTCCAGTATGGTCAGTGTGGTCAGTGTTGAGTGTTCTCTGTTCCAGTATGGTCAGTGTGGTCAGTGTTGAGTGTTCCCTGTTCCAGTATGGTCAGTGTTGGGTTGTTCTCTGTTCCAGCGTTGTCATTGAGTGTTCACTGTTACAGTATGGTCGGTGTGGTCAGTGTTGAGTGTTCTCTGTTCCAGCATGGTCAGTATTACTTTTTTCCAGTGTGGTCAGTGTTGGGTTGTTCTCTGTTCCAGCTTTGTCAGTGTTGAGTGTTCTCTGTTCCAGCATGGTCAGTGTTGGGTTGTTCTCTGTTCCAGTGTGGTCAGTGTTGGGTTGTTCTCTGTTCCAGTGTGGTTAGTGTTGAGTGTTCTCTGTTCCAGTGTGGTCAGTGTTGAATGTTCTCTGTTCCAGTGTGGTCAGTGTTGGGTTGTTCTCTGTTCCAGTGTGGTCAGTGTTGAGTGTTCTCTGTTCCAGTGTGGTCAGTGTTGAATGTTCTCTGTTCCAGTGTGGTCAGTGTTGCGTGTTCTCTGTTGCAGTGTGTTCAGTGTTGGGTTGTTCTCTGTTCCAGTGTGGTCAGTGTTGGGTTGTTCTCTGTTCCAGTGTGGTCAATGTTGAGTGTTCTCTGTTCCAGTGTGGTCAGTGTTGAATGTTCTCTGTTCCAGTGTGGTCAGTGTTGAGTGTTCTCTGTTCCAGTGTGGTCAGTGTTGCGTGTTCTCTGTTGCAGTGTGGTCAGTGTTGGGTTGTTTTCTGTTCCAGTGTGGTCAGTGTTGGGTTGTTCTCTGTTCCAGTATGGTCAGTGTTGGGTTGTTCTCTGTTCCAGTGTGGTCAGTGTTGGGTTGTTCTCTGTTCCAGTGTGGTCAGTGTTGGGTTGTTCTCTGTTCCAGTGTGGTCAGTGTTGGATTGTTCTCTGTTCCAGTGTGGTCAGTGTTGGGTTGTTCTCTGTTCCAGTGTGGTCAGTGTTGGGTTGTTCTCTTTTCCAGTGTGGTCAGTGTTGGGTTGTTCTCTGTTCCAGTGTGGTCAGTGTTGGGTTGTTCTCTGTTCCAGTGTGGTCAGTGTTGGGTTGTTCTCTGTTCCAGTGTGGTCAGTGTTGGATTGTTCTCTGTTCCAGTGTGGTCAGTGTTGGGTTGTTCTCTGTTCCAGTGTGGTCAGTGTTGGGTTGTTCTATTTTCCAGTGTGATCAGTGTTGGGTTGTTCTCTGTTCCAGTGTGGTCAGTGTTGGATTGTTCTCTGTTTCAGTGTGGTCAGTGTTGGGTTGTTCTCTGTTCCAGTGTGGTCAGTGTTGGGTTGTTCTCTGTTCCAGTGTGGTCAGTGTTGAATGTTCTCTGTTCCAGTGTGGTCAGTGTTGAGTGTTCTCTGTTCCAGTGTGGTCAGTGTTGCGTGTTCTCTGTTGCAGTGTGGTCAGTGTTGGGTTGTTCTCTGTTCCAGTGTGGTCAGTGTTGGGTTGTTCTCTGTTCCAGTGTGGTCATCGGGGGCCTTCGTGTTGTGCTGCTGCTGGGCCTGGTTCTCGTCTCCCTGGCGGTGGTGCTGCTGATATGCGCTCTGCTCAGGTCCTACGTGATTGGCCCGTACTACAGGAAGCTGCATGCAGAGTGCAAGGGCAGCAAGGAGATCCTCGTGCTGGGGACATCAGCCTTCATCTTTCTCATGCTGAAGGTGAGCAGTGCTCCTGTCTTCTCAGGACCATCCTGCACAGTCCTCTTTCTTTCTTCCACCTTTCTCTTTTGCATGGGTGGGAAGTTCCACTGACGCTGGAAAAGATGGAGGAGGAAGAAGTGAGCATTCTCTTCTTCAGACTTAATCCTGCTTCCTCCTTTCCACCAATTTCCGCAGGTGACCGATTTCCTGAGCGTTTCCATGGAGCTGGGCTGCTTCCTGGCTGGAGCTCTCCTTTCCTCCCAGGGTCACATGGTCACTGGGGAGGTCTTGAGCTGCATTGAGCCAATCAGAGACTTCCTAGCCGTCATTTTCTTTGCTTCCATTGGTAAGCCAACTTCTTCTAGCCTCGTCACATTGGGTTAGCAAGCACCAGCTTCATTGTCTTTACTGAAGATCAATTGCCATGATTGACAAGAGCATGCTGATTGAACATGTAATGACGGAGAGTATTCTTCATGACAGGATTCCATGTGTTCCCTACCTTTGTGGCCTACGAGTTGACCATTCTGATGGTGCTGACTCTGTCTCTGGTCATCATGAAGGTACTGAACTGCCTCCCTGTCTCACGGGTTCATGGGCTTGTTTAATATCCTCTGTAGGCCTAGGCTGTCTATTTCTGGCTTGTTTTCAATGAGGCTCCATACAGGATAATCTAATGTGGAGCTGCGTATTAGCACTTTAAGGTATATGTGATAAGAATGTTTTTAACTGAACATTCTAATGCTGATGTAACAATCTATGACTGCTAATTGAAATGAACAGAGTTCTAGAATACCAAAAAACACATACCAGAAAGCCTGCTCCTCAAAAGGTTAAAGATGTGAGTCTGTGTGTGTTATATACGATTCCTCCTGTCCCTCCAGTTTGTCATGGCGGTGCTAGTGCTGTCTGTAATCCTGCCCCCGTCTAGCTGCCACATCCGTTGGATCGTGTCAGCTGGGCTGGCGCAGGTCAGCGAGTTCTCCTTTGTCCTGGGGAGCCGCGCCCGTCGAGCAGGCATCATCTCCCGAGAGGTGGGTGGCCTCTGTTGGTTGTTTTCCAGATCATTCTACTGTGTGTCTTTCTCACTTTCTGTAAACGTCAGGGTGTGGGTCTCTACAGGCGCCTTACTCTTTCTGTCTTTTTGGCTTTCATTTTGTTGCTCTCAATGTCTCTGGCTAAATATATGTATTATTATGGGTGTGAGTGTGCCTGCTTGTGTATGTTCAGTATTACACGGGAATGATGGACAGTAACTATATGTACAGTGTAAGTATGTGACTGAATTATCTGAGAGCAACATGCATGCAGTGTGCTTGGGGGAGGGAAAGATCACTGCTTTATCTCTGTGGAGGAGGCACATCCTTTGCATGGTCATGCATGTGTCCACACACACACGGACACACACACACACAATCGCGTATGTACACACACCTTCTTTTTGCAGCAAATTTCTTCCTAACTAACTTCCTAACTGAACTGAAGAAGGTTCTTTTGTATCTGTCATCATTCCTGTCAGGGCCCAGTTCTGACAGTACTCTTAAAGCTGCATTTGAAACTGCAACATATGACTTTAATCAAAAATGTTTATTTTATTTTGGAAATGTCTTTGAATAAATATTTTTACTGATTCTGTGGTCCTTTTTTGTAGGAAGTACAAGAGTATAAATAAACAATCTGACGATATGTACAGTGTTGTAAATGAAAAGGCAATCTATCGTTCTGTCTGTGTCTCTCTCTCTCTCTCTTTCTTTCTCTCTCTGTCTCTCTCTCCCTCTCCCATTGATTAACATTTGCCATTTAACAGCACATCTCTCCCTGTCTCCAGGTGTATCTGCTGGTCCTCAGTGTCACCACACTGAGTCTGCTCCTGGCACCTGTTTTGTGGAGAGTTGCTATCCTCAAGTGCGTCCCCAGAACAGAGCGGAGGTCTGCCACCTGACCCCTGGAAGAGGAGGCATAGGACATGGGGTTCAGAGGTCATTGTGGTGTCAGGGGGCAGCTGTTGGTTAACTGGACAGTTGGTTTCAATGCTTTATACTTCCACGGTTTTATATCTACAACACTGTGTTCTTTGTGATTGTTGAGTAGTGAATAGTAATAATAATGAACAGTTCAGAAAGGGAACAATAGGAAGGTGATGAGAGTTAAAATGTCACCTATGCACCATGTACCTCGCTATAAACATGATTATCAGCACAGGGTGCATTCGTACCAGTTGGACCAAGGCCTGTCTTAAAGAGGAGTATGTCAGACCCTGAACAAAGATTTAAGCTGAGCATAACCTTTAAGCTTGTTGTACCATCTGGACCAAACCTTTTCTTTCCCATGCAACATGAATTGAAAGGTTGGATTTTTTTATATGAGACGTATATCAACTCCAAAATTAGTTCTCATTTCAGTTAGATCACGTCTGACCATACTTCTGTGACTGTGTCTCACTTGCACGTCAGAGGCCTACTCGTCTGCAGCAAGCTGCCTCTGATGGCAAGGCAAAAATCTCAAAATGGACCTTGACAGGACGCATATTTCGGATGCGCTTTGACTGTGAATAACAGAGAACATTGGCACACACACGTCCTCAGTGTTTACAAAAGTGACAGCAGAGGAATATACAGCTGACATAGCTTTTTTCTATTTCTATTATCTATGTTTTTTACTTTTAACTACAACATCACTCATAGTTTATTTAATCTGTTATTTGACCTTTTATTTTTCATTTAATGCTCCATTATTTTGTCAGTAGACTGAAATGTGAACAAGGAAATGTAGGTGCATGCAACAAGCCAAGCCCAGCAATGATCATTGTGTGTATTCACATGATTGTATCACCAAACACAGCTATTGCCCCGCTAATGTTCAACTGATGCAGTGGGTGTAATGTTGGATGACCGGCTCACCCAAGCTGAAAGTCTTGGCAGGAATATAAGGCCAGATTTTGCACATGGCAGCTGGTGGGGCTGCAAGCCCCTAAAGTCACCCTCTGTGCCCCATGTGCAGGTGGTTTGTTCTGCATCACTGAATGTGTTTTTTAAATTTTAAATTAAATATAGAAATGTTTTGCCTACGCAACACTGAATATTGCACCTCGGTCTAACTTCTACATTTTGTCAGAGCTTTTCTGAATACCTGAATTGCCTTTGTTTCTTCCTGTGACTAAGCAGCCTTAGAAATAGTCGTATCCTTTTCTCTGTCACTTAATTACTGGTTTTTACAGTTTTTTTTTTTGGGGGGGGGGGGGGGTTGTCACATTCCAAAATAGTCAGTGGCCACCTTCATTGTTTCCCTATGACTCCCTAACCTGCGGTTACCCTGCAAGGTTTGATTTCTGTTGCACCACTTTACCATTTCTACCCTGCAGTGGAAGGAATCAATCTCGCCTGTAGCTTTATGCATTAATCAATGGGCTAGCCCTGAAATTGATCACTTTACACAGGACAGTCACAGCTTTCAAAAAGTCATGAAATATACAATGCTGTTTGCACAGGCTATTATTCCAACATATTCATTTCAGTTCATGGGGCTAACAATAAATTGCATTGTATTTCAGGCATAACCAAAGATGCTCCATTTACCCTAATATGATTACTTTCTACAATCATAACTTGATGTGGGAACTAAGTTAGTGGAATGCGTTCCAACACTTATTAATTTTCCAAACGGTTTCCAAAGATAATCATTGGGCTCTGGTGACCCATTTTGTGGCTTGACTGTTGTTGTTTTGTTTTTTTTGATGATGAATGAATGTACTTTTCCTCAAACTTGTGTAAGAGGTGTGGGTAGGAAACTGAAGGAATCTGTGCTGCTGTACTAAATGGATAGTAATGGTACTTCTGATGGGTTTATGAGTTTATTGATGGAATACATTGTTGTTAAAGTATCTTCCTGAAGCTGGGCACTTTATAATTGTACTGTAGGCCCGACGGTATATTGTGTCTTTTGTTGGGCATAAGACTACCTTACATGTTTAAGTTTTGACCTTTTTGCCTTTTATCAACATTCTTGAAAATGCTTCAATATGGTTACTTCCTAGTTAGGTAATGTTATGAGATTTTTGTTGTCCCATCAAAATATATATATAAAATTATTTGGCCCGACGTTGAATCGTCTTTCTTGCATCAAACAAAAATGCATATTTACTTCTGAGTGTTCTCATGACCGTAGTGACCGCTGGAATTACTTCATTTTAACCTCGTTCTTCAACTTTGACAGCTGGATACAGGCAGCACTGCAGACTTGAAGCCGGAAGAGTTCACATATGCCGATGTTCACCGACAATTCAGATGACCAATGAGAAGCTTAGGCAGGAGGAAGCTGTAGCGCGCCAATGAATCAGAGAGCAATAGAGGTGTGGCCAGAAAGGCAGAGCGTACTGACGTAGAATCATGCGTGTCCAATAGGAAGTCTTGATTTTTGGACACCGCCAAGCTCAGTTTGCGAGCAGGACGGAGATCTTTGCACAGAGCTGTAAACGGCAGCAGACCGGTGGGAGACAGAGACCGTTGACGAGTTTAGACGCCTGTAATACTGTCAGATTACAGGAAAACATTCAAAAGCCGGACATATTTGGACGTTATTTTTGTACGCACACTTTCATAGCAACGAAGAGGATATGCGCCGTCTGATTTGAGCAAGTATGTTCTTCCCTTATGTTTCTTTGTGTGACAAGGGGCGATTTTGACAGGCTAATGGACGTTGGGCAAAAATAAAAGAACCGGTTGGGATTCGATATGTCAACCAGTATTATGAGGAGAAATGCATTCAGGACACTGACTGGGACGTTTGTGGGTCACGTTTATTTTCTCATGCAATGTCAACAGCCCTCGAGTTCGCAATGATTTGACCAGCCAAGGTACAAGCTTGCTTTCCAGCCTCATTTTAAGCTAAACGCTTTTACGCCGTAGAATAAAAGATCAGTGTCCCTTCAATCTATTTTGTTAGCTTGTTGACTTGAGTGTTATAAGCTTACCATTATATTGATTTAACCAGCTAGCTTGTTATGTTTAAATTATGGTTTGCCGTTCAAAGTAAAATGGCTGACTATCAAGTGTACCCGACCATGAGGAGTAGCTAGCAAGCTAGCGTTAACTAGTTCGCTAGCTACCTGATGTAGCTATTAATTCTTCTCTTAAAGTAATTCACTCCTGAAATAACATTTTGTGCAGTATTGCATTGCATATAGCTAGCTAAGCTTGCTATTAAAGCAACGTACGGAAAAACTAGGTTTCAGCATGGGACCAAGCCTGTCACTAACATCTCAGAAGAGCTATGGACAAATGTTAATATACAGAAGAGGGCACGGCTTGGAACATAAAATAAGATCATAACTAATGATAATCGGCCATACCAATGCACGAGTGAATAGGCATTGTAATACACCAGAAATCAGTCCTGTCTTTACATTCGTAAAACTTTATTCCTAAATAGCTTTTTAGTTCGAAATGGCTTGTTGTGTTTGGCTAAATTGCAAAGCATCCATTTTGTCGATGCGAGATCGCCAGCAAGCAACACCGAAGTGATTAGCCATTGCACTGGCAGTTGGGTAGCTAACGTTAGCTAATGTGGACATTAATCACTACGATTACCGCGAATGTAGTACATCGCATGTATATAACTGCAGAAAATGTTAGATTTAGAAACATCACGGTTGTTTTGTGTTTAGTTTTTGTTTCCTGTTTGGTGCACGGATTTAGACCTCCTCTTCCTCCCCTTTCCACTCTGCCAACAAAAACAGGAGGCGAAGAGACTGAATTCACTGGAGTGTGCATTTGTAAGTGCAGTACATTTTGCAGTTAATTTTGCTTCGCGTTGTTCATTTTTATGAAAAATGCTACAAAGCTAGCTAACTAAGCTGAATGAGTTAGGATGGTTTCACGAAATTGGTTTCCAACTGTAATTGTCAATCACGCGTCTTTTATAAATGTTTCTCGATGGATTACCATTTATTAATCGGCAGTTAATACGAGCATTAAGCAGCTTTTCAACTGATTGCAGTGTGCAACTGTAGGTACCGTTCTTGCTAAGTTTGTTCTGCTCAAGTTTCGTTGTAGCAATCAAGGCACACTTGTAATCTTGCCAGTAGGCTAACTAGCTAGGCCTCGTTGCATGCATATCTAAAAGTTAAAGCATGTAACTGGAGAGATTTAACATATCCAAGTGTTGGGTCTACTGTTAATTGTTTCATCGGATATGTTTACAAACAGTTTATTGTTGTATTTCGGACAGTAAACGTTGATGATGATTGCTATGGTGCTTTGTGCATAGTGGAAGGAGATGCTGGCTGCAATCCGACAGGCCTCGTTGCATGAACAAAGTAGCGTTAGCTCCACTATGTTGCAACTTATTTTTATACTTTCGACGCGGAATTTCTTTTTGCTGCCTGAAATCGGTCTCGTGTTTGCAGATTTATTATTTTGTGAAGCTCGTTTGTATTTTAACTCTATTTAAAGGAATCGCTAAAACTCAAGAAAACAACCTGAGGCCTACTGTAGTGTTTCTCCCTAGAGAGCAACTCAAACTGTCACACACACGGAGTGAACAGCCCGCTGGTCAATGAATGGAACTTTACCGTGCATGCTCACGGGACATTGTAAGTTACTTTTGTTTGGTCTAACGTGGACGCGGTCGGTTCTTAGCTTGTAAACCAGCCAAGTTATCGTCATTTTCAATCGCTGTGTTGTTTTTGTTCGTTTTTGCTTCGGAAGTTTAAAGTTGCAGCGATCCATTTTTGGTGTTTGGGGCTGTTCACCTCATGTTTACGGAAAGAGCTATACTAACCTGTCTTGTGATGGAGGGTTGCTATCACTGCTTCCATTTTTTTGTTAACCGTTAAGCTTTTTTTAACCACTCTTAAGACCGCAAACGTACAGGTAATATTAATATTAGACTTAAAAACAAAAAACGTGTTCTGGACCAGGTCTAGCCTCAGGCTAGTGCTTCGAGTTATTCAGTCGCCCTCCACGACGCTGCGCACGAGCTCAGGTCCAGAGTACACGAATGTGCCCCACTGCATCACCCAGTAAGCCATTTCATTTTCTGTGTGACAGGGGATCCTGTCTTGAACGTCCTTCACCATTGCTCTTCACTCAGAAGACCCTGTCGCCTCCCTTCGCCCAGGATTTGGTTACCATGGCAAAAGATGTGAGTACAGTAACTGTGGCAGAGTGGTAGGTATTGTAGCGCTTTGGTCTTATCGTAGGCATCTCTGCATTACCCACCCATCGTTGATTTTCATAAAGCTTCAAGCTCATCTACTTACTCATCTAACCTGTATCTGCAGAAACGCCTGGTTAGCCTCAGCCCCGATCGTACTCTCTGCACATTCCTGTTCCACACTTTTTTTTGCAATACTTCATAAGATGCATAATGGAAGATAGATCTGGAAAGCGATACTTAAAAGGATGTGTTCATAAGTGTATGACATGAGAAAGGTGGTGCCAACCCAAAAAGAAACCATTACTCCTGTGACAGGAAGCAGTTGCATTACATGATGCGCTTCCTGCATGCACTGAAGGCCTTCTTTTCTGCAAAGAGAAGAGAACTGGCCACCGCACTGACATTTCATCCAATGCAGTCTTGGGCAGACCAGTGCAGACACCACCAGCAGAGCAGCTCCAGATCCAGTAATATGCAGTGTTCTCCCCTGAATTTTGTCAACAGAGATGTGCTTAGGCCCTCATGTCCTCAAAGCGGGCACACAGGCAACGGGGTGAGGAGGTGGGGTTGGGGTGGAAATGGAGGGTTTATCAGGGGGAAATGTAGTTTTTGCACAAAAATACTGATTCAGTATGCACCTGTGTTTTAACTTGATGGTTCGGTACATTTTCGGTGCAGTACAAAAAAATAAAAAAGCAGCACATACACCTAATTTTCAATTATTATGAAACTGTGAACAGTGGCTGTAATTCCTTGCTGAAAACATTAGGCACGTTAACAAAGTCATCAGGGGAAATTCAGAAGTTTTTTCAGGTGTTAAAGCAGGACTGTAATTATTTGGTTTGCAGCGTGTACCAAACCGAAAGTTTGTTCCTTAAGGATAGAAGAGGAATGTTGTCCAGTGTTTACAATGTAAGTGGTGATGCATTTTTCGTTAGATGCGCTTTGCTGCTTCTGCTGTTTAAGATAAGCCATGTCTCCCCTGATTGTGTGTAGGTAGAGCAGCAACAATATATAGGAGACACAGGCTACTATTTGTGTTGCACAGTGGCGCATTGGACGGTACCATCACTGCTGCATTCTTTCGGGAGAACCTGGATATGCATATCTTTTGACTGTGGCTCTGTTTGTACGACCCACCCAATCCCCGTACAGACCCCCTATGCAACGGCCGGGCTCTTAAATCGTCTCTTAAAGCCTGGGGGCCTGTATGTTATGAAAATGGTTTCATATCTTTGATATGGAAATGGAAATGGAAAGCTTGTTGCTGGTTTTGATGCATTTATCTGCGGACAGTATGCAGATGAGCCTGGATGGATCCCTCTGTGCTGACATCATCCTGAGGGTGACATCATCATGAGCAAACGGTCACTTCATCAGTGAGGACTTGGTAGCTGCCCTGGGGTTGAGCCTCTAAAGGGAAGCTTGTCCCTGTCTTGTTTTGATGGCAGTTAATGACTGCGAGGGTGAACTTCCTGTGCTTGGGGTGGTCTTCCCCTGGGGGGCTTTCTCCTTCCTCTCCTAGCTGCAGTCCCACCCCCACACAGGCATTCCCAATATAATCTGGCTGCAGAGCTCAATGAGCAGATTACGCACTGGACTGACCTACTTTAGGGGAATGGTGGCTGGGGGTTGTGGGGTTGACAGGGGTGGAGGGTGGGGGAGCTGTGTGCAGTCCTTTGGCTGCAGCTGTCTCTGCCCTCTCGGTGTTGGGTGTCGGGGCCTTCCTAACACCACTGTGTTGACTTGGGTTTAGGAGTGTTTCAGGTGAAGGCCTTCATTATCTTCTGTTGTGCTGATATTGAGTTTGGGGGGGTGGGGTCTGAATGTTTAATGTGACTCTGGTTTGATGGTGAGGTGACTGGGCTGTTTGTCTGGTGAAATGGTTTGTTGAATGGTCTGTCTCGTCTACAGGCTGGTCTGATTGAAGCCAATGGAGAGCTGAAGGTTTTCATCGACCAGAATCTCAGTCCGACTAAAGGTAAGCAATGGTTTGGCTTCCGCAGCAATGCCTCCTCTCTGGTGGTTCTGCTGGAAGTGGAGGTGAAGAGTGCTAGTCCCTGGTTTAAGCCCCTTTTCCCCCAATATTTGGTCTCGATTTGACACACCGCCTTTCCTTTCCCACTCTGAGGTGAGCCGTTTTAGGTTTATTTCTGACAGCTGGGGATGGTCGTCATGTTGGAATGGTTCTTTAATATCCGTTTCCATATAGAGACACTCAAGTGTTCAGAACACTGGCTGGTGCCCTTCAGGTCTGGTATGGTCACCTCAACCTGTGAAATGGAAAGGCTGGTCTGGGAGAAGCCAGGCAGTGGGTTTATTATGACTGTCCAAAACCCAAAATGCTGCTGAGCTGCTCACGCCATTGTTTTGTCCATAGTACTGTACTGTAAAAGGTTTCATCTTTTTCTCATAGCTGCTTTTTGAACAAATGTTTGTGTTCACTGATTAACATGGAACGGCATGATCACAAAACATAACTTCTCTATTTTCTCATGTTTTTGTTTTTGTTCTGTTTTATACTTGCAAAATAAACTACAATTTTGCCCACCAATTTAGACCTTGAATGTTCTGGGAGGCCACGTTGGGATGGTTCAATGATAAATTGGGATGGTCCAATGCTGACAATATGGGATGACCCTAGGTGCGGCCACAAGCACTGGCCCAATGGAGGGGAGCACTAAAGAACCTTTTCATGCCAAGAAAAACTGATATTTTGGTTGAAAATCACATTAAGGTGATGTGTAAGATTACTACGGAGATTTGGCCATTTAGTGAATATAAGAATGTACCTATCAGAGTAGCTGGTTATGATTCAGTAAATTCCTCCTTGGTTTCCTGTTTTGTAAGAGACCTGACTGTAAAGAGTGAGGACAGAGTCTTGTCGCAGAAGAGCAGATTATCCCTGAGACCGAGAGAAAACAAGAAGAACAAGCTTTGTGCTTTAAATTTAAAAGGACTATAGTAATAGTAAGATAGCAGTCTTTTATTTTATTTTTTAAGTATAATGAAGTGTGATTTAGAATTTTCTGTTACCGTGCTAACATCTTTGAATGGGCAAACTTTCAAAGTTGAAAAATGTAGGACCACGCTAATGCACCCCAGCTACTTGATTTGCTTGTTTGCTCTTGACACACATACATTTTCAGGAGCAAATGCCTGTAAAATGGGAGCTCTGTAGAGCCCTGTAATATAAACAGGATTATTGATGAAATAGGGATGAGACTGTCTTGTAGAGCACAGCCCTTCACAAAATGTATCTCTCACTGGTTCTGCTTGTCGACCCCAGTGCTTGGGCTTATGGGTAAATGAGTAAGGTTACCAGAACCACAAGACTGCTGTCCGACACCAGGTGGCAGTGTATCCTTACAAAGTGACTTTCATCGATCATGGTATTTCTCTCTTTTGTCCATGGTATTTTCTCAAGCAGCTGTGACTGACTGTGCATGTACGCACGCACGCATGTACGCACGCACGCACGCACGCACACGCACACACCCACTTTGAGCAGGAAGTTGGAATGCCCCTCACTTAATTCCTGTAAATCATCCCCTGTTGTTCTTTGTGCAAATGTTCCATCTGTTCAGGTCATCAGTGACCGTTCTGTGGGATTCTGGTCACACATTCTCTGAAACCTTCTTTATAGATATGCATTTTAAGCTTTTAAGCAGCGATTCTGCTTGTGTAAAGTCTTAAGCATTAGGTGTTTTGCAGTTTAGTGGATCTTTGTGTTGGCCACGACCTTCCTGATGTCACTTCCTGTGCTCCGCCCCTCAGGAGTGTTGTCACTGGTGACTGTCCATCCATCCGTCACACTGGGGAAGCAACTGCTGCCCAAAACACTTGGACCATCTAACGTCAACATAGCGCCCCACATGGTGAGTCCGCTGCCATTATGCCCCATGTTTGCGTGTTAGCAAATGTATGTTAACATCAAGCACACTGGGACCTACCACCACTGTAGCGCTGCATGTCATAACTGCATGCCATCACCCCCATGGCATTACTCCACAGTCAGAACCACGGAATGACTCATAATGCATCATTCCTGCACCACTGCAGATTTGCTGCGCAACAGGGCTGTGAAATCACTGAGCGGCAAGACTCACAACACAGCTGCGAAATCACTGTTGCGTTCACTCATGAACAGTGCAGAAGCAAACTGGTGCAAATATAAAATTACAGTCAGCACCATAATTCATTGGGCAGTCACACATTTTTTATTGTTTTGGTTCTGTAAACTAGCACTTTGAGTTTGCAAGGATACAATGACAATACAGTTGTAGTGCAGACTGTCACCATTCATTTGAGGATAATTTCATCCATTTTGGATGAACCTTTTAGAAATAACAGCACCTTTTGTACATGGTCCCCACATTTTAAGGTACTACAAGTATGTGTTGACTTGGCTTCACGGATGTGTTTCGTTAGGCAGGTGTATTCATTTGTGTCGTTAGTGAATACAGAAGAGAGCTGCTGATGTCTAGTCTTGAATTTTTGCTACTAACTGTTGGGGTGTGACAGCATGAAGAATGCAAAATAAGCTGGCCATCATAAGGCTCAGAAATGAAAATCAATGAATCGGGAACATTGCAAAAACCCTGAGCATGCCAAAGTCAACAGTTTGGTTCATTATTAATTACAAAAAACAACTGCTGAACTCAATTATGTCAAAAGACCCAGTAGACCGAGGAAGACCACTGTAGTGGATTACTCAGATCACCAGATCACTCTCTGGTGAAGAAAACCCCCCTGACAACGGCCCAACCGATCAGAAACACTCTCCTGGATGCAGGTGTAGATGTCAAAGTCTACCATACGTAGAAGACTACTCCAGCAGGACTACTAGATGCAAACCGCTTATAAGCCTGAAGATCAGAAAGGTGTGATGAGCTGGCTATAAAGCACCTAAAAGAGCCCCAAGAGTTCTGGAACAAGTCTTATAACCGATGAAACAAAGTAACATGTACCAGAGTGATGGAAAGAGGAAACGTGGAGAAAAAACGGAAATGTCCATGATCCAAAGCATACCACCTCATACGTGAGACATGGTGGAGGAGGTGTTATCGCCTGTATGTCTGCCTGTGGAACGAGCTCACTTCTCTTCATCAATGATGTGACTGCAGACAGAAGTAGAACAATTCATTCTGAAGTCTACAGAAATATTTTATCTGCTCTGATGAATGGCAAATGCCTCCAAACTTACTGGACGTCACTTCGTCATGTAATAATGTTAAACTGTCCAATATTTTTGCTGCCTGAAAATTGGTATCAAACTATGTACAAAAGGTTCTATAATTTTTAAACGGTTCATCCCTTATGGATGCAACCTCATTGTCATTTTGTCCTGTGAAACTCAAAAGTGTTAGAGTACAGAACCAAAATAAGAAAAAATGCTGCATTCACATGATTTCTGTAGATTTTAACGACAGGGCGGAGTCATCAGAAAATTCCTATATTGCCCACTTACAACTGGGCAGTTGATGTGGTAATTCCAATAGGATGTGAATGCAGCACGGGCATCACTGTGCAACATTACTGCGCGTTACCGTGCCACTTTTCTGCCCAGTCGCACATGGTGAGTGTAAGGGACATGTGCAGGGACAGTCGGACAGGTGTGGGGCCTGGTCGCTGCAGGTCCACGCGTTTCCCCGTTTCCGTGGCGATAAAGCCCTCCATTAACATTGTGTGAGGTGACCTGGCGCCTAAGCCCGTCACAAACGCTGTGGTCAGCAGGATTAGTCCCATCATCCTATTAATGAGACAAAGCCTGTGCCAGGGCAAGCTGCTGCGTTGGAGGGTGGAGACGTCCTCCCCTGTCCCCCCCCTTCAGCCTCCGAGACCCCCTCCTCCACCCCTCCGGCCATCCCTTCATCAATTCTCCTTTTCCCCCTTCTCTCCAGAAGGACTCGTGTATTATGCAATGTTACATGCGCTGTAATCTCTGTAAATCAGGTTCCCGGGCAGCGGTTGTCAGGTGTATTTATGCGAAAGGATGGTGGTGTACGTAATGTGCGCCTAAATGCCACGGCCCTGCCCATTCGCTCACGGGGCTGGGGGGTGTCGCCCTGCAGGTGATTGGCACTCCACAGCGGCCCAGTGGCTCCAGTGCCATCCTGGTGGGCAGCCCGCACACGCCCAACACCCAGTTCCTCAGCCACAGCCAGCCGCCAGACTCCTCCCCCTGGTCCACCGGGTGAGTTTACACAGGGGTCACCCCTTCTCCCTGATGAATAAGGGGCCGTAAAAGGCCTTATCCTCCCTTGGTGTCGTGTATGAGACTGTATGGGGGCTACAGTTATAACTGGGCATGCTAATTTAATGGTATGAAACAGGGCATTTAAAGATATACACCAACATTTTGGGTAATATACCTTTTTTCTGACTTACACAGACTGAGTAGCTGAGTCTTCTGCTGGTTGTTTTGTTGTGAGCGCAATTTGTGCTGGATCTAGCTCTACCTTCAGAAGGTGCGCGGATCACTGCGCTCAACCAGCGAAAGACTGAAGGATCTTGTGTGTTCAGCGGCTATAGTTCCAGCCGTCTTAATTTCTCAGAAAATAATGTCTCTCGTTTTTACAAAAAAACAAAACAAATCCTGCATGTGTGTTTTAAGTACTCATAATTCCTTAAAAAAGACCACTTTGGAGTTGCTTTAAGGTGTATTTCTTCACTTTGAAGGAGGTAAGCTACCGACTCCTATAGGCTTCAAGTCTTTATGCACATTATGCGAACATGAAAAATGAGCCAGTGAATGCTCAAAAATGAACATTAAATCAACCTCTCATCTTAAGTCTGGGTAAGTCAGAAAAAGGTATATTTCCCAAAATGTTTGTGTATTCCTTTAAGATTTGAGATGAATGTAACAATGCTATTCTCTCTCTGGGGTGGAGTGCCCAGACTCCTGTTTTGTGTTCTAAAGCCGTGGTTTCCAAAACCTGTTCCTGGAGATCTACTTACCTGTAGGTTTTCACTCCAACCCTAACAAAGCACAATTCATTCAGCAGCTAGAGATCTGGTTGAGCTGCTAATCTGGGTTGCCAAATTATGGTTCAAATGAAAGCCTACAGGACTGTCGATCATCAGAAACAGGATTGGGAACCACTGCTCCCTTGAAGGGGGTTTGATTGGTTTTTTAGGGATTAGCATCTGTAGGTTGAAATGGTGAAATCATTGACGGGTGCATATTTCCCATCCGTGCTGGATGTGAAGCAGGAGTACGGGCGTGGCTGACTTCCTGTCTCCTGCAGGAAGCGCAGTAAGAAGGGGGAGAAGAATGGGAAGGGCCTGAGGCACTTCTCCATGAAGGTGTGCGAGAAGGTGCAGAGGAAGGGCGTCACCACCTACAACGAGGTCGCCGATGAGCTGGTGGCCGAATTCAGCTCCTCGGACAACGTCGTGTCGCCTAATGACCCGGTGAGGCCACGCCTCCAGCCTTACCAACGCTCCTGTAGCACAGCCGCCCTGTCCCTTTAGTTACCTCGGTAACCACTCTGCGTATTCGCTCCCCTTCAGCACGTGTACGACCAGAAGAACATCCGACGCCGCGTGTACGACGCACTCAACGTGCTGATGGCCATGAACATCATCTCCAAGGAGAAGAAGGAGATCAAGTGGATCGGGCTTCCCACCAACTCCGCCCAGGAGTGCCAGAACCTGGAGGCAAGAGCTTTCTGGAACATGAGCACATATACACTCAGTGAGCACTTTATTAGGTAGCCCTGTACACGAGCTTGTTCGTGCACATTGTTAATCAGCCAATCATGTGGCAGGACCTGAATGCATCAACGCATACAGACGTGGTCAGAAGGTTTAGCTGTTTGTCAGAATGGGGAAGTAATGTGATTCAAGTGACGGATCTACTAGGATTTTCACACACAACAGCCTCTAGAGTTAGCACAGAATTGTGAAACGAAAAACATCAGTGAGCAGCAGTTCTGCAGACTTGTTAATGAGAGAAGTCAGAGATGGGCCAGACTGGTCAAAACTGACCGGAAGGTTACCGTAACACAAATAACTACACATTACAACAGTGGTATGCAGAAGAGCATCTCTGAACACACAAAGCATCAAACCTCTTAAGTGGATAGGCTACAGCAGCAGAAGACCAATAAGTAAAATAAATGAATAAAATGGGTCTAATAAATGCCTAAAAGCGCTCACTGAGTGCATTCTCTCCCTCACACCCACCGGTAGAAAACTGTCGACCTGCAGCTACATTGAAAGCTGCCGTTTCATGGTGGTCAACAGGATTAAATATGGGGAATTAATTATTCACCAGTGATGATGTGATGTCATGAAGCTGTGGCTTGTCTTGGACATGCATTTCATTTTTAGATCCTGTCTTTGTTTTAGGTGGAGAAACAGAGAAGGCTTGAGAGAATCAAGCAGAAACAGTCCCAGTTACAAGAACTCATTTTACAGGTAAACCCTAGTTTCGACTCATGCGAGAGGTCGCCTCTGTGTTGAATGCATTTGACGGGAATGGTGGTGTATCTGACTTTGTTCTCTGCAGCAAATCGCCTTTAAGAATCTGGTCCAGCGAAACCGGCAGGCTGAGCAGCAGGCCAACCGGCCCCCCCCTCCCAACTCCGTCATTCATCTTCCCTTCATCATCGTCAACACCAGCAAGAAGACCGTCATCGACTGCAGCATCTCCAACGACAAGTACGCAAGCCCTGATGGCTGTGTGTGTCTCTGTGTGTGTCTCTGTGTGTGTCTCTGTGTGTGTCTCTGTGTGTGTCTCTGTGTGTGTCTCTGTGTGTGTCTCTGTGTGTGTCTCTGTGTGTGTCTCTGTGTGTGTGTGTGTGTGTGTGTGTGTGTGTGTGTCTCTGTGTGTGTGTGTGTGTCTCTGTGTGTGTGTGTGTCTCTGTGTGTGTGTGTGTCTCTGTGTGTGTGTGTGTCTCTGTGTGTGTGTGTGTGTGTCTCTGTGTGTGTGTGTGTGTGTGTCTCTGTGTGTGTGTGTGTGTGTGTGTCTCTGTGTGTGTGTGTGCTCCTGCACTTGGGATTTGTTCTCAAGGACATCCTTTTTATTGTTACATAGATATTAATGTTGTGATTGATGGTATTTGTTCTGTTCTAGGGCCTGTGCTGTTGGTGATTTGAGCAGAGTGTGATAAGGGATGCATTAGCCAATATTGAGTTAATAGATTGTTGATTTTCATTTGCTTCTACCTGAGAATTGCTTAATCAATATTGTGTGCACATTTTCGCGCTAGCTGTTTTGAAAGGGGATAACAAACCGGATCCACTTCATACTTCAGGACCGTTTTCCTTCCGTAAAAGAAAATTACATTTTGTTAGCCGTTCAACACAAAGTTAATGTAATTAAGGCCTGTGGTTAACTGGGCATTCATACTTGTGGGAATGGTAGCACCATTGCATTCTTGGTCCTGAGGAATTCCGATAATGGATAATGCAGGAATGCTAATGGTCCAGTGGAGGCTGGTGACCGCTTGTTTAAATATGCTGCTTTAATGTGAGGGATTGATTGGCTCAGACATAGATCTGTCAGCATAAGTGGAGTTTGAGCTCTGGGCACCAGCCCTCCTAACCACCCCGCTCTTTCCGCCCAGGTTCGAGTACCTGTTTAACTTCGACAACATGTTTGAGATCCACGACGACATCGAGGTGCTGAAGCGCATGGGCATGGCCTGCGGCCTGGAGGTGGGGAAGTGCTCCCCGGAGGACCTGAAGATGGCCCGCAGCCTGGTGCCCAAAGCGCTGGAGCCCTATGTCACAGGTCTGCCCCCCCCTGCCGTTCCCACCGCTGCCCTGTCTGCTTTCCCTTTGGAGAGTCAGCGCTCTGCAATGTTCTCTTCAGTGTTTTACAACTCCGTGCTTTCAATGACCGGTTGTGATTGTGACTCCCGTATTATCATACAGGGCTAATGCACAGTGGATCGCATTTGTGGCCTCTCCTTAAAAGCGCAATCGTAAGCGGTCATATTCGATGACTGCAATACACTCTACATCCTAAAAAATAGGTTGGAAATGATTTGGTACTCTTTAGTTTAGTCCTGCTCTGTTTGTATGTTGTATGTGCTATAGCATGCACTGCCAGTAGAGGAGCTGTGAATACTGGCTGAACCACCTGTGTGTTGAGTTTGAAGTTAAAATGGAGTAGGCAGTGATGGCCCCTCTCCCCTCTCCTACAGAAATGGCTCAAGGTTCGATAAGTAACGTGTACATCACAGGAGGGACCTCCTCCAATGGGGGGCGCTACCACACAGGCAGGTGAGTGTACCCATATCCCTCCACAAAGGCCATCCAGTTTTTCAGTTTCTTTCAGTTACTGAAGGTCGACATGTTGTGACTGTTTCTCTTTCTCTCGTGCGTGCGTGCGTGCGTGCGTGCGTGCGTGTGTGTGTCTCTCTCTCTCTCTCTCTCTCTCTCTCTGTGTAGTGAGAGCGGGGCGGACGGCACGCTGGCCTCCAGCTCCAGCGGCTCCCACTACAGCGGCTCGCGGGTGCAGACCCCTGTGTCCTACATGGGCGACGAGGACGATGACGACGACTACGAGGAGAACGACGATGAAGATTAACCCCGTCTCTGTGCTCCACCCCCCCGTCACCCTGCCTACTTCTCCCACCCCCTCCCCCTCCTCTCCCTCTTCCCCCTCTCTCCTGCCTCCTTCCCTGTATGCTAGGGTGACCTACGCCGTGGCAAGCTGGGAAACCAACAATCTATAGCTCCCAAATATTGTGTATGCTTTATGGGGGTGTGGGTTGATTTCAGAACCAAGGTCTGATGGGAGTTGTAGTCCTGAACTTGAGGTTTTGGAGTACATGGCTCAGGACCTCCCATCAGTGCCTCTGAAACACACTGTGCAGTGCCCCCTGGTTTGAGCTCTCATAGTGAACTTCATCTTTCAGCAAGCGAAAGACCACAAAGGATTCCCTCCAAAATCTCTTTACAACCAACACCTGTTGGGAGAAATGTGTAGTGTGAAGTAAAGAAATCTCTCGTTTGTTTGTGTTTTTTTTTTTGTTGCGTTTTTGGTTACGGCATGTAGAGAAACACTGCAGACGTGACCGAACCAGGCTGTTTTTAAGATGGCCGCCTCCCAAAGACTGTTAAAGACAGAGACTGGATCTGTGAGCCGGCTGAGTTGGAGAATCTGTTCACGTCTTCAAGCTTGCTGGATCGGAGAGTCTTCCAGATGGCTCAGTCAGAGATGGAATCTCTGAGGCCGGATCTGAGAAGCTAAATCTGTGAGCTGGCTGGAGTCAGAATCCCTGCGAATGGGGGAGCTGGCTGAATCGGAGAGTCTCAGAATCCCAAAGGCGGGCCGAACGAATTGAATGAATCTCTGAGCTGGCTGCAGAAGAGCCTCAACCTTTGCCTGGACGAACATTATTTTTGTATGAGGATTGATTGCAGGTTTTGATCTCATTTGCTCTGTTAGGTTGGCTTCCTGATGTTTTGTGGGCAGCTATGTTTGGTGACTCGGTTGAGCATTTTGGGACGAGTAGATGTGTAGAGGATTGTCTGAGCTCCCTCAGGCCCCACCATTTCTGTTTACAGTATGTACAAATGAGGGACATCGTGGTGAACTCCAAAACCCACACAAAGCTACATTTCGGAAGAAGCTTTTGTGCATGAAAAGACTGGTCCATGAAAGTAGATGAATATTTCTGTGCTTTCTATGGGTCGGTCTGGAAACGGAAAGTGAATGTCACTTTGCGTTTCCTTAATGGTGTCAACTTTAAAAAGTGATTGTGGGTTGTTGGGTTTTTTTTCAGGATTGTCCTTAAATCGCTCCTTTTTAAAAACGAAACAAACAAAAAAAAATGTACTGACTCTTCCAAGTACTTTTTCTGTAATCTAATATAAGTTTGAAAATTAAATATAGGGAATGTTTTAACAAGGTTTTTTGTAACTCAGATTTGTCCTGAAATATTGTAAAGAATTTTATAAAGCAGTTGGACAGACAGGTAGTTCTTCCCTGGTTTTTGTTTAGTTTTTTTGCATGTGGAGCTGGGTTGTGGCCCAGTCCTGGTTGCTGGCTCTGTTGCAGTGACCTGGAAGGGCCTGTTTATTTGCCCTTCACACATTCTCACTGCAGGTTATAAGGGCTACACTCATAAAATGGCCTCTCACTCTACCGAACGTGTGGGCGGGGCCTCTCACCATTGGTGTGGACCGCCGCCTGTCACTCATCCTCTGTTCTGCTGCCCGTTGCTCTGGCTGTGATCCACGTGGCTCATTTATCCGTGTGCTGGGGTCTGCCATAAACCGTAAGCTGTCGTGTAGTATGTTGCCCATAAATGCTGACTACGTTAAGTCTGATGCGCACTTCAGTGTCTATTTTCTCACATCTGTGCTTCCATCCCAAAAGCCTTTATGGGAAGAGTTCTGTCTATTTTGGTGATCTGCCGGCATTGAAATCACATGAGGTCAAAGACCAACAGGATTGGGCTGAGAAGGCTGCCCTTTTGGCATTCATCTCGACTTTTACCACTTGGTAGCTGGCTTGCCAAAAATCAGAACTACTATTGATTTACTAGTAAGTGTGATTAGGATGTTGGATACTGTATCTGTTTTCAAATATAGCTGTCCCTATAAAAGATTTCAGTACTAAATTACTACAGACTTCCTAGCGTTTTATAGGCATTCTAGCCACTTCAGTACAACATAGAAAGACTTTCTGTTGAGCAAAATGGTGTTCTGGGAAGGGAAGCTAGAAATACAACCCCCAGCATGCATTTGCAAATGAGTCATCTAAATTTCTTGCTGCAGGTTTTTAGCACAGAATGCAATATGAAATCTGTGATCAGACTTTGGCCCCTCTCCTCCCGACACATTTCCTGCAGTAATTTTGGTGGTCCAAAGCTCTGAGCGGACTGCGGTAGCACAGCGTGGGGATAAAAACCTCGGAGAGGATATAATGCATATCATAAAATTTGCTACGTATGTTGTTTTCTAGTTATTTAGTACGTCTATTATGGGACAATCCTGATCATTTTTACCGACTAGGGGATAGGATTTATCATTTTAGATTTTTTGTGTATACATTTTTTTAAGTCTAGGAAAATGGACGATTGTAAAATATTTTTGTACATCATATAAAATGTTTGTTTTTAAAATGGCCGTCTGTTGCTGGCTGCGTTGTCCCATTGCTTCGGTCAATACAAACCAAATGGCACACTGGTACTGGTGCTCCAGGTGCCGGGGGTGATCTCTCCTCGCTGTCATGCCAATGAGGGCTGGCTCCATTTCCTCTCCCTGCTCCAAACTGCTCTGTGTTTGCTGCAACAGGGCCTGACTCTTCTGCCTACACAACCACGTCACCATTAGTTTTATTGTATTTTTCTTTTTAAAAAAGAAGAGCACAAGCATTTTTATTAAAGATCACAGGCATTTTATTAATGAGTATCGCAGGTGTTTTTATTAATAAAGAGCGTGGATGTTTTTTTTGGTTTTTTTTTTTACAGATCGCTCACCTGATGTCTTCTCTTGGACTGCGTCAAAATGCCCTGGTCTGGCCACTGATACAAAGCTACGGTGCTGTGAATCTATGGGAGTTGTGGGTGTGTGTCGGTGCAGTCCATCCTTTCCAGAGGGGGGAAAAAGGAAACTTTGTTTTGGAAAAGTCAAAAGGACAAGCCTGTGACTCCAGCTGATTGAGGCTAAAGGCTTGCTGCTAAAGTGCTGATGTAAATCTTTTGGCTGTTAAAGTGTGGTGTAGATGCTTATCTTTCAGATGGTGCTCTGTTTGCAAATGTCTGAAGAAAGAAAAAAAAGTTCATGCCAGCACTCCTTTAATAATTTAATATGCTGTGGAGATTGAATGCGTGGACGTCGTTAGCTTGGTGGAATGAGAATGCAGGGTTTCAGCCCGGGGTGCTGTGATGGGAGGATGAGTCTGCAGTGCTTCAGTATCACACATTCAGGGTTATCTCCTGTTCACACGCCGTAAAGCCATAAACCTGTACAGCACTGATGCAGTCGGCCTTTCTGCTCTCTCTCTCTCTCTTACTGCCAGTTCCTCCTGGTGTGCCTTTTTTACACTTGCATGCCACTACTTTTTACTTGCTCGTGGAGCTGAATTGGGACAAGCTGTTCTGTGATCATGGCCGTGGAGAGACCCTGATCACACAGATTGAGGGGCAGGTGAGAAAAGAGCACTAAAGAACATACTTGTGGAATACAATCTGCAACATACACCAATATACCGTCAACCTGTGGGGGTCTTGAGTGGAGCCTCCCTCCTCCCTCTCGCTTGTTGAAATGAAAGGGAATAACTTTTTTTTTTCTTCATTAAATCAAAGGGACATGTCCTCGGGGAACTTGGAATCTCTAGTTACGCCTGCTGTCACAAAGTATTTTTAGGTTTCTTGCGTGGTCAGTGTCCAGTTCTATCTGAATAGGGCTACTGTGGGTGCAATTTTTTGTTTTAGCCCAGCCTGATGACACCTAATTCAACTAACTATTTAATAGTCTTCAATCAATACCTGATCAGTAGAATCAGGGTTTGTAGTGCTGGGCTAAAACAAAAAACTTGCACTCACCCTGGACCTCTGTGGAAAAGATTAGACATCCCTGGTTTATACAGCTGGTTATTTATTGAAGCGATCCAAGTACTCAAAGGTACAACTGCAGTCTCACCAGGAGCAACCTACAATCTTTGGGCTTTATAGCCAGTTCCCTGACCATTCTGTTCCTCCCACATACCATTACAGCTTTGCACACCTTACACCTCATTTTCTACACCAGGGATACTCAATATTTCCCAGAAAGGGCCGGTGTGGATGCATACTTTTGTTCCAACCAAGCAGTTACACACCTGATTCTACTAAACAAGGTCCTTAACAAAGACTCTTAATGGTTGAATCAGGTGTGTAATTGCTTGGTTGGAACAAAGGTCTGCACCCACACCAGCCATTTGTGGGTAAGAGTGAATATCCCTGCTCTACTCCAGTGGTACACAACTCTAAACCCATTTGCAGGCTGCTTTTGTTCCTACTCTACAATGTTTCACTCCCGTACTTAAGCACAGTACAGTCGTTGGGATACACTTGCAGTCTGCAGCTGTAGCTGGTGCTTATATAAATATCAGACTGATTAAGCTGATTAAATGATTAAGAGCAGAAATTGGCACAAAATCCTGAAACGGATCAGCTCTTGTTGGGTACCCCTGTTCTACACCAAGGCTAGTAATACTCTTGGTCATTTGAGAATTGTATGAAATGTAATTCAGGTGCATAGAACATTGTGACTGAACCTCCACTGTCATCACACCTCCCATTATGAACTGTACTATCTAATAGCCATTTATACTTCAAGGCAGCATCTACTTTATTAACATAATTGTACAATAAATATGAATGGGTTAATAAGATGTAGAACAACCTAAATATATTTTTCCCTCAATGATTGGATGATTTTTGAAAGGAATTTCCCCCACAGGAACAAGTAGCTAAAGAACACACACCCTTCTCTGCACATTCGCACCGTAGACGTGTGCCACACTCCCCCTACACAGCTTCATGAGGTCATGCTGAGGTCACCCAGAAGAGCCGCTTTCTGACTTCAAACTAAATCCATTTCAATTATTGGAAAATGGGAAGGTCAATATCTGCAACCCCATGATTACGTTCTGGTGCGATGCGGAACTGCATTAATAAAGTGGATCGTTCTGACAAAGAATATTGCCCTTATCTGCTGATTTATGTATTTGAAATTTTCATTGTTGTATGTGAACTTGGCTTTGGTTCAGAAAACAGGGTTCACCAGGCCTCAGCTCAAAGTCATTAGTGGTTAATATGGGAGGCATTATAGAGTTAGAGGATAAAGATTTCATGGAAAGGTGTTGAGTCAGGTAGATCTGCGTGTGTCAGAGATAAACCTCTATGTGGGAGCTGAGCTTAGGAGCTAGTGGACGGTCTAGCCCATTTTCCTGCTCGGTCTGCTTTCTGCTACTGACGATTTTCCAATCCCAATACCCAATAGGAGTGGAATACAATCTGCAACATACACCAATATACGGTCAACCCGTGGGGGTCTTGTGAGTGGAGCCTCCCTCCTCCCTCTCTCTCGCTTGTTCTCGCTCTGGGCTCTGATGCTTGCTCTCTGAACCAGTCCTCCATCCCACCACCACCAGCACTGCACACCCTCTCGACTCTCCTCTCGCCATGGATATTGGCGGACTCACCACCGTGGTGGCCAACTCGGCCTACATCTCGGCCCGGGGCAGCCTGGACGGCACGGCCAACCCAGCCCTCAACCGGGAGAAGAAGTACTTCGCCAAGCTGAAGCTGCCACACATCACCGTGTGCGAGAGCCTGCGGGAGACGCTGGACCTGGAGTTCAACAGCGTCTGCGTGGAGCAGCCCATTGGCAAGCGCCTGTTCCAGGAGTTCCTGGAGACGGCCGGCGAGTACAAGGGCCCCTCCCGGCTGTGGAAGGACATCGAGGAGTACGACACCGCGGAGGACAAAGACCGGGTGCACAAGGCTGGCAAGATCATCCAGCGGTACATGGAGCCGACCGCCAAGTACTTCTGCCCCTTCCTGCCAGAGAATGGCATCACGAAGGTGAAGGAGGGGCAGCAGGAGGCCAGGAACTGCCTCTTCGCGGAGACGCTGGAGACCGTCCTGAACTTCCTGAAGGAGGTGCCTTACACGTTCTTCCTGGAGACAATGTACTTAAAGCGCTTCCTGCAGTGGAAATGGCTGGAGAAGCAGCCCGTCGTGGACGACTGGTTCTTGGACTTTCGGATCCTGGGGAAAGGGGGATTCGGGGAGGTGTCGGCCTGCCAGATGAGAGCCACGGGGAAGCTGTACGCCTGCAAGAAGCTCAACAAGAAGAGGCTAAAGAAGAGGAAAGGCTACGAGGTGAGAGAGGGGTTGTCTCTTGTTTGCCTGTCTGTGGCTGATGGTGTGGTTCTCACATGCTGTAGTAGAGAAAGAGTAGTGCAGGGTTTGTAGGGACTGCTGTTACCAGGTGTGTAGTAGAGCACCTCACACAGGGAAATAAGATAAGGTGAGAACACCCGCTGGCTAAGGAGGATCCAGAAGTGCTCAAACTGTCCGGTGACATTCAGTGGATTACCTGTCTCATAAGACGTGTCACTGAACAGTCCGTCTTTGTTCCGACAGTGTCCCTGTCAAGGGCATCACATTGGTGGGAAGCATGTGATTTGCCCTACTACATAGCCTATGAATGCATGTGATTTCCCCTACTGCATAGCCTATGAACGCATGTGATTTCCCCTACTGCATAGCCTATGAACGTATGTGATTTCCCCTACTGCATGCAAGACAATGGGTTTTTTATGCAACAGCATTGGAGTGGCCTCTTAGAGGTAAATGGGGCAATAACTTAATCCTGTGAAAAAGCCGCTTATTAGGAGTATATAATGCATATAATTTACAGATTTCCTAACTCGATTACTGGACTAGGAGTTGGCAAGCTGGATAGCAAGTGCCCTATTGCTACTGGCAGAAACTGCACAAAGTTTAACCATACTAGCTGGCTAGCTAATTCATCTTAGAATAAAATCCACCTGTTACTCTATTCACGGTTGCTGTCCTGAAACACTGAAAAGCTACCGGGGTTAATGTACAGTCAATATCCCACAATCAACATGTATAATCCCCAAGATATGACATGGGAATCATACTTTTTTATGTAACCATACAACCAATTTATTATCCATCGTAGGCCTAAGCAATTTTCTGCATCAGAAAGATTTACTAAATACACCATCACCCAACCTATTTATAGTTTTGTGGCTTGAAAATGATCTTGTGCTATGACTTCTAGACGCAGTGCATGTGGATTACACTATCTGTGTACACCTTGATTCCCACAGCCACAGTGGGCCCAACTCAAATATGGCTACACGGGCTAGCACAGTGGTGTCAGGAACCCCTCACCAATCCCCTTGAAAAGCCCTTTGTCTACTCACTCACTTGAAGGGCATCCTTGCATAGTCAGTGGTCACACAGAAATTGTGACACAGTTGAGTCACAGGTTGGCGACTGCTTGAAAAAAGCCATCTGACTCCTTTTCTGCTGATGCATTTTCTCAAGAAATCCACATTTGTGTTCATTTTGAATCGCTTCAAAGTAGCTCACTCCTCTTTGCTACCTTCCTCCCCGATGTTCAAATTTCACCACCAAAACTGCCTAATTGCATCATTCTGCATCATCACATTATAAAAAATAGACCCTGGACACAACAACATACAGAGGCATATTTCCCAGCAATGTTGGCATATCACGAAAGAGGGCAATACCCCTTTCAAAGAGAGTAGCCTAGCACAGATAAATCCATTGGGTATTTTTTGCAATATATTCTCTGCACGTTTGACATGCTAAGAGGCCCATAGTGAATTCTTAATAGGTATTACAGTGGTCTTTCAGTGATTCAGTAACTTGATGCTTTACTGTTCTTCTTGTCCAGGGGTGTCTTATCTTATCCAAAAAGATTCGGTGTGGGTACAGGCTTCTGCATCCGTTTCAACTCATTAACTAATTGTGGTCTTCAATTAAGCCGTCGACAAATAGAGGTGTTGCAGTTACACCCAGTTACACCCCAGTCCTGGCTAGTTAGTGCTATCCTGTTTGATCAGTGAAACCTGGTCTGTCTGTGATAAACTGAGCTTCGCCCTGATCTATCTGTGACACCTTGATTTTTCTGAGCGTCTCTTACAGTCCACCATGTTACCAATACATTTTAAAATGGAACATATTCCTGTTGGATTTTAATGATTCGGAGTATAACTGTCGTGCTGGATGAAATTCCCTGTGTCGTCATGTCCTCGTCATAGGCCAATGGGAGAACTTGCAGTGTCTTGGGAAAGCCAAGTTAGTTTTTTAACACAATTGTTTCCCTATGTTTTTTTCAACACAATTAAATGTAATTCACATACGCCATTGTTTCAATTCACCGCTGGCCCCTGTGAGTATCAGTCACATGCACACACGTGTGAAAGTGTGACGTTCCAGTGTTTGCTGTTCTCCCTCCCTCCTGTAGGGGGCCATGGTGGAAAAGAGAATCCTGGCTCGGGTTCACAGCCGCTTCATTGTGTCACTAGCCTATGCCTTTCAGACCAAGTCTGAGCTCTGCTTGGTCATGACCATCATGAACGGAGGAGACCTCAGGTCAGATCACACACACAAATGCACACAGACATTCAGACACACACAGACACACGCAGACACACCCACACTCGCATACACGTGCATGCATGCATATTCTAGCTGCCAACTGTGGTATGCTAGTTTGTAAGTTGGTGTATTCTTCAAGGGTTCCGATTGTATCTGTACGGTCACGCCAGGACTCGGAACCGTACTGTCCTCTCAGGTCCTCTTCGCACTTGTTCCTGTGTTTGATCTGCACGTTGCTCTGGATAAGAGCGTCTGCTAAATGCCTTGTAATGTAATGCACACAAGCACACACATGTGCGCATGCACAAATGCAGGCCCTGGCACACACACACACACACACACACACACACACACACACACACGCATACACACTCACAAATGATCAGAGGTGCCATGTTCATTGCAGGTATCACATCTACAATGTGGATGAGAACAATCCTGGATTTGAGGAGTCTCGAGCCTGCTACTATTCGGCCCAGATCATCAACGGCATGGAGCACCTTCACAAGAAGAGAATAATCTACCGAGACCTGAAACCAGAGAACGTACTGCTGGACAATGAAGGTAAACAGACACACACACACACACACACACACACACACTCACACACAGACACAGCCATAGACCAGGGGTGTCCAATCTTATCCAGAAAGGGCCGGTGTGTGTGCAGGTTATTGTTTTAGCACCGGACTAAGACAGCTGATTCCACTCATCAAGGTCTTGATTAAAGACCACAATTAGTTCATTAGTATAATCAGGTGTGTTACTGCTGGGTTAAAACAAAAACCTTTTAGGATAAGATTGGACACCTTTGCCATAGAATATCTGGAGCCTGGGAGCACTCAGGTCTGGGAACATAGTCTCAACACTGCATCAGTATTAGCAGCTCAGTATTAGCAGCACAGTATTCATCAACACAGACTCCCCTCTGATATCTCTGTGTTATGTCTTTGACATTTGTGTCATTTTTCTTGCTCAGGTAATGTCCGTATCTCTGACCTTGGGCTGGCAGTCGAACTGAAAGAAGACCAGTTCAAGATCAAAGGCTACGCTGGAACTCCAGGTGAGTGTCTCACTTTGGTACCTCGCATCTGACTGACAAATTAATTGAATGTTCAGCCAGAAAAAAAAATGATTGCTTACAATGAACTGAGTTTGAAAGTTAAACATTAGGACAGAGATAACTAACCCTATGATCACAGAGCAAGCTGCCTATCCCTTAAGTTTTTAGCTGTTCCTCCACCGGAATGAGTAAAGTCAGGTGGAATAATTATTCACAATGAAATTGGTTGGAAATACTGGAAGAACAGAACTCTGATTGGGGCTGGGCTGAAAACTGCTGACTCTCACCTTTCTTGTGGCCAGGTTTCATGGCCCCAGAGTTACTGAAAAGCGAGGAGTACGACTACTCTGTGGATTACTTCACCCTGGGAGTTACTCTCTTTGAGATGATGGCAGCCAAAGGTCCCTTCAGATCGAGAGGGGAGAAGGTGACTGGTTCCTCTGTAAGACTGTCTGTCTGAGTGTAGGCCATGGTAAGATAAAGATGGATGAAACCGGATTAAACATAAGGAAGAGTAGCCAGACTCAGATCCACCTCCCAAATAGACTCTCAGAGAAACCTGTCTGACTGATGTTCCATTTCAGTTGCTGAAGGTAAAATGGCTTCCTTCCTCTTTGTGTAGTTATGGAGAAGTAATGGTTGATTGATTTCTAATAGGATTTCCAGCATAGCTTCATCCCAGACATTTCAAAACCTCTCTGCCCCCTTGTGGTCAGAAAAGAACACTGCAGTACACAAGGGCCATACACACTGAACTGGGCATATCATATTCGAAAACATAATAGACTTTGAGGGATGTGATGATTCCAAGGGCTGAAGTAGCAAGTGAATCTGGGATCTAGGGGATGACTGTGTTTGTAAAGTTTGTCGTGTTTGTGTGGTTTTGAACTGTATTAGGTGGAGAGCAAGGAGTTGAAGAAGCGCATCATCAATGACCCGGTGACCTACCCAGAGATCTTCAGTGAGAATGCCAAGTCCTTCTGTGAGGGCCTGCTGGCCAAGGATCCGGAGAAGCGGCTGGGATTTAAGAACGGGAGCTGTGACGAGATCCGAGCGCACCCGTTCTACAGCGCCATTAACTGGCGCAAACTGGATGCAGGTATTGGCACACCTGTTCTCCTGGGACCTGTCCTCCCACTCCTGACCATACTCACCACTGTCCTCATATACAGCTCACCTTTACTGACACTCATTCATTCCAGTGCTCAGTCACATGCAACAATGAAGCAGAGAGCAGCTGGAGCCATAGGGTCATCGCCCTGCGGGGCTGCTGCCTGCAGTTGGGGCTGGCATGGACCAGATCTGATGCCAGGCCATGGGCCCATCCATTCAGATGGAACACTGTCTGAGCAGAACGAGTCAGCAGGCAGCCCTGTATTCTCTGTTTTCTTGTTAGTTTTCTGGTTAGACAGCACATTTCACTGTAAGGGCACAAGAAAGAATATCTTATTTTATCTTTAGACACTGATTTCAGGCCTCCGGGTGTCTCAGCCTGTAAATACGCTCGTTCTCAGCAAAAGCATGAACCCTGCTACTGGGTGTTTGAGTCAGTTGGCTCAGCCTTGCCGGGGAATGATAAGCTGTTATTTCCGTTGGTCTCACCGCTCTCTAGCGGGCACTCCCGGTCAGGCCAGGTGGCTGTGGACCCACAGACTAAGAATTACACTGACCTTGTTCTCCACCAGCGGCATGGGCAGTGCGTGACTGGTGGTGCATCTGCAGTGTGTTAAATAGCAAGAATAGGCATCAAGTGTCTGCCATCTCCTTCTGAGACCATCAGGATTGGCTGCTGGTGGGAGATTAACAACTTCGGCTGAGTTCGGGGTTTGGGAAAATCAGAAAAAATGGCGGAATAAAATACAAATTAAAAAATTAATTCTCATTCATTTTCATTCTCTGTGAGTGAAGTACGTCTCGTGAGCGATGAGTCTCACTGACAGTGTGGCCACGGCCTACTTCATGTTGGTAGGCAGCATCTCTTTGAACACTATTTTTGTGCTCTGATTTCCTTAGGAATCCTGCCTCCACCGTTTGTGCCCGACTCTAAGACCGTCTATGCAAAGAGCCTGGATGATGTGGGGGCCTTCTCCACCGTCAAGGGGGTTAACCTTGAGGAACCCGACAAGAAGTTCTTTGACGAGTTCGCCTCAGGGAACATTTCCATCCCCTGGCAGGAGGAGATGATTGAGACGGGGGTTTTTGGGGAGCTCAACGTCTGGGGTCCGGGCGGGAAAGTCCCGGACGACCTCCGCCGGGAGTCCATCTACGAACAGCCTCCCAAATCCTCCACCTGCTGCCTCTGCTGAGGGATCAGCGTAGAAACACACCCTTGCTTTACTTTGGAGGTCGGATCTGTGGCTGTTACTTTCTTACATTTTTTTTCCCTCCTGATCCACTTTTAGTTTCTGCTGAAGGCTTCCGTTCTGCTTATATTCAGATTAAAGCTAAATTTCTCCGATAAATTTTTTTTCATTTTAAAGATACAGCTAAAGCAGCTGAGTCCACATATATATTTAGTCATGAGTATTGGCTAATGCTGCAGAGAGAAATGCACATTGAATAGTTTCCTAAGTGCTCTGTAGCAGTAGAATTATATATTTTAATAAATATAATTTGATTGATGGCTCTGGTGATTGGGTTTGAGAATGAATTGGTCCGCATTGTTCAGCGACATTTTATTATATTTCATTAATATTTCAAATGTATATGATTTAAAAAAAAATATATCCAGTATTTACTTCACCAGTAGTTATTTGGTGAGAGGTTGCTGTTAATGATAACTGGCTACCTGGAGTTAATCTCCAGCATTTTTATGTGTCCATTTGTGTGTGTGTGTGTGTGTGTGTGTACGTGTGTGTGTGTGCATTAGTTTGTGCAAGTGTGTGTGTGACTGGCATATGTATGAAACTGGTCATTTAATAGTCACTGTAGACCTACAGCTAAGCAACAACTCTCAATTCATTTTTCCAACATTCAGTTTTTTTTTTCCATTCTCCAAAAGGTTGTGAGTGTATGCAACCCTAACCATAACCCTGTGTCTCTGTCTAAGACCTCTCATCTGCTTTAGTGTTTTTGGTGAATCTTTGTCTTGTGATTGGTTGGGTTTCCCAAATTTGTTTGGAATGAGGCTACCATTGCACTGTACAATACATGTTATTAAAAGTTATTAAAAATAAGTGTTTTGCTGAGATTAGTTTAAAGACAGAAATCGTTGACACTGATTCATTTCACTGATATCTATGGTTATTTTTAATTGAATGAACTTGTAATGTAATGTAAATGTAAATCTTACAGGTGATATATGAACTCACTGAGTCAGGTATTTATTAGACTTATTTATTTATTTATTGGTGTTCTGCTGTAGACCTATCCACTTTGGTGGTTTGACACATTGTGTGTTCAGAGATGCTCTTCTGCATACCACTGTTGAAATGTGGTTATTTGCATTACTGTGACCTTCCTGTCAGCTTTCACCAGTCTGGCACAACTGCTGCTCACTGGATTTAATTTTTTTTTCCGCCCCATTCTCTGAGAGACTCAAACTACCCTGTCTGGCACCAACAATCACTCCACGGTCAAAGTCACTTAGATCACATTTCTTCCCCTTTCTGACATTTGGTCTGATAACGTGCTCACTGAGTGTATGAGAAATGTAGTATTTGTTGAGAAATTAAATTACCCCCTCTGTACTGGTGCTGACTGGTGCCTTCAGTCATTTAAAATATAGTATACGCAATTGGAAAGATTTCATTTCTTTAATATATCTGCTATATACCTTTTTTATTTTTATTTTCCTTTTCTTAGGTTCCAATAATATAATTTCCTAAGTGCTCTGTAGAGATTTTGGGGGAAATTAATAAATATAATATGATTGATGGATCAGGAAGTAGGGTTTTAGAATTAATTGGTCCGTGTTGAGTAACAAGTTGGATGTGTCAGAAGATGTAATATTTTTGATCTTTAACACTAGATTTTTGATTGCTAAGATTCATCCTTGAAGGACAGTTTCACACCAAATTTTATAGAACGTTTTTGACAAAAAGTTAAGTCTTGTACAGGCTGTTCCTGCCCCTGATTTTATCCTTATCCAGCAGCAGCTGTGAAGGCGGAAGTGGGCGACATGGTTGTTCCTAAATATTGGGATGGGCGTGAGGTGCTCTGAGAGGAAGCCTTAGGCCTGTGTGCGGTCTGTGGAGGTACAGACACTCTCAGTGATGGAGAGCTGGGAGAGACAGCTACTCTCAATCTTCCGGTCCATTTACCATGGCAAGAAAAACACAGCCGTTTATTTCCCATTTAATCCCACCTAGGATGGATGTTACTATGGAAACCATTCCATACTATTTTACGGACAGCCTGTTATTGAAAAATCTGAATGCATTAAAATTAAATAATGTAATGAAATTATCCCATCACCCATTGCTAGTACTACTAGAGTAACATATCAAATGTATAATATAACATATCAGTTGTACAAAATCTTGATAAGATTTTGGACAAAAAGAAAAAGTTCTCCCTAGCACTCAAAATGAGATCTCATAAATCAAGCAGGAACTTGTATAGTTAAGGAGGCAGGTCTCCATAAATAGAGGTTTTATTAATTTCGACACAATTTCCTGATCATGGGTTCTCTCATAGAAGGTCATCACAGTCAATTGAAGACATGCAGGACACAAGGCAGTATTCAAAATGTCCGTGTTGAACTATGCCATAAGCCTAAACGCTGGTTTGACAATGTCTTGCTATGTGCAATTCTAGTATGCTGCTCCAATTATTGAAATCATTAAAATGCTGTATCAATCATTTTACATTTTTGTGTGTTTTTTGTATGCAGAAAGCCTTGCTGACCTACAGTATATTAATACACACACATACATTCAGGCACAAATACACACAACACATGAATAAAAATTAAAACCAAAAATAAATAAAAATAGCCAGCACTTTTTAAACAGTTCACTGTTGTATTGATACATATAGAAGGATATCATTAGTAGATGATGCTTTCATATCCGATTTATGTGATTTGATTATCAAAAACGCGATCTCACAATGTCATTGATGTACTACATTGTAAATTTGGGCACAGTCTGTAAATAACACTCAAGACACAATAGAACTGATAACGAGGTTTCTAGGACCCAGACTCTAAACTGACCCAAGGGCTTGTAAAGTCATCTGTTCCCACCATATTTTGAGACCTTCAATAAAACAGCACTTTACTGTGTCACTGACCCATTCGACCTCTGGAGACTGTGATAGAAAGCAATGATAGAGGCCCAACACCAAGAGAGACACGATTTCAGCAACACGTTTTTCGTGTTATTTAGTCAACACAAATGACACATTTCACTTTATATACATGTGAAAACCTACAGCCCTAATTCAGCACATAATTAAATTATTTTATCAAGATCTGAAGCTGGAATAAAAACCAGTGTATACACACAGCATACCTCCATGGAGTTTGACACCACCGCTTTGAACCGTTAATTATGTTATTAAGAACAGACCGTACCTATAGATGCAGCATAAAACCATTATTGATATTATTACTCCCTGACTGGTTAACATTTACTGACCTATTAATTACACAACTTCATTCCTGTCATTCCGTTAACAGTGTTACCATCTCCACAGCAAGATGCCACAGGTCACCAACTACCTTCAACAGAATATCACAAGCAACATTGTACATGTGCAACCAAAGCAGATTCAGGATTGCTAATATATATAACTTGTTTTTACTGTATCACAAGTTTGAGACTGTGCATAGGCTATTTCCAAGTTCTCTCCAATCCTGCCCAAACCTGGTTGCAAAAAGATAATCCCATTTGTCAGCACAGATTATTTTCTTTAACAGGCCCACACTTGTGCTCACCTGAGGGAGCATTCCAATCAATCAATTAGTTCATGCAGATTAAGTTTATTAGGCAAAATCTTTGGGATTGTATACTCTTTTTTTTTGTGGGAAGATAAAATAATATAAAACAAATATGGGCTTCAGTCTGGCACAATTATTTGAACTCTTAACAACCGTTTGTATTGACAAATCCAATATCAATATAAATGCCACAGAAATCAGAATCGATTATAATTCGAACGCAATCGCGAGTGAAAGTAAGTTCACAATTTCAGCTGGTGATGAGATAATGTGGACTGTGCAACTCCGCAGTACCTTGAGATGACTGAAGACTTGGGGGCGTCGGGTCCTTTTGGGGCAACCGTTTCCTCCTTAGTTGCTCCTCGGCGGTGTCGGGTCACACGAACGTCCCTCAGGGCGAGACTTGATTCTGTAGACACTGCCGCGAGGAAGCGACTGCGGGTGCCGGGTTCTCCTGGACTGAAGGCTGTTTCAGCCAGCGAAAGTTCCGCACCGTATGGAGATGCTGTAAGGACGCCGGCGCAAGTTTGGTGTGCGAGAAAGAACAAATAACGCTTGGGAGCTACATATCTGATAATTTTCCTGTAACGGGCATTTTGCTGGTGTGTGGGGACTGCTGGTGTTTACGTTCATATTTGCTTATTTCCTCACTAAACGCCAGGACAGACGAGATGCAACAGTCGACGGTCCCAACACCAACCACTACCGTTCTGGATCCTGCAGGTAACATTTTGTGCTTGAGAAGCAACGAAAAAGGATGAACTTATTAATATTGTTTTACAATGAACCTTTATTGATAAGGTATTACCTATTCTGGAAAGATTCACCTTGAAATTCTTTTTTTTTTTTTTTTTACATTAATTCTTGAATGAATTTCATTTCTAGATCCCACGCAGTTTTACTCAGCCGGGATAAGCTGTAGTTTACGAAGACGGGAATGAACTATTTCTAATAAACCATTTAATAACGGCACACAATAGCTAATAATACTACTAATAATAAAATAAAAATAATAATAATTTATAATAATATTTATAATAATATTTATAATAATAATTTCTTTTTATTATTATTAGTTTGATTAGTCTGATGTACTTTAATGTTTCCGATTTGAGAAACTATGACTTTTGATTCCGTGGATTTTTTTACAGTCGTCTATTGTATGACTAATGATTCGTGCTTAATCAGCAGAGTTTATGATCTCGAGGAAAATGAGAACTAGCAGGCGAAGTCCGTGTGTTCCGCAGTTGTACCCTGCAGTCTGTTTATCGGAGTCTTTGTCTTAGGACAACCTGCGGGTTCCGCCTGAATGTCCTTGTTCGTTTTCTTTGCTTGTTTGCTTCTCCACTGTACATAGTTTATCGTCCTGTCGAGCTCAGTGGAATACTGTAATATCCTGTAATATAATAGCTCAGAGCTCCAGTACTACATGTGTGCATACTAAGATGCCAGGGGACAGTACATGTGATCAACATCAGCTGAAATGTGGTGCTTTTCTGGTGTCTTTCAGTATAATTGAATTTATCAATCTTTATTTTTCTATGATGCTGTTTATAAACAGGTTCTCACACTTCTTTGCAATAGACATTTTCTAATCTAGATGGAATCAATGAAACAGAAAATCTGAACAGGTGGTGATTTTGGGAAAACGGGAAAACCATTCCTCAGGCAGCCAAGTTGAGGTCCTGAAAAATGGTGGGATGCGGAAAAGAACACCTGGGATATAATAGGCAGGAATTTTAGCAGGCTAATTCAGGTCCTATGATGGCTCCACACACCACTAGCGATGATCAAACGATGCTAATGGAAGCGATAGAGTGGTCTATTCACAGATCTGATGCGATTCCTCTGTACATATTCCTGATTACAGAAGCATCAGGAGGCAAAAGGAGTAGGGAGGACCTCATCCAAAAAAAAAAGGATGTTGTTCCAGCAACCACTCCCTTTTGTTGGTCAGTAGTAAGTGTGAACCCTCGGGTCAGTAGGTCTGAACCTTGAGTCAGTTAGCTTGAGCCCTTGTGTCACTGTGAACCTTTGGTCCATTATTGTGAATGTTGAATGAGGGTGGACCTCAGGAAGACCCTTTCTGCTGGGACAGACAATGTTATGTAACTTTTGGTACTGCATCAGAAGAGTGGTCCTGTCTCTGGATTTTAGAAATGAGCCTTATAGTAAATTGGCGTGGTGAGGTGTAAGGGGAGGAGAAACAGGAGTGGAAAGGAGAGAATGTAATGTGTGTGGTGTAGCGGTGTGTAACTGTTTTATGACCTGAGGATGATGTTGCTACAATACGTGTGTGTCTCTATGACTGTGTGTGTGTGTATCTGTGATGTATGGGACAATGTGTGTTGTTCAATGTCTCTTTGATGTGTGTGATGGTGTGTGTGTGTGTTTCTGTGGTGTGTGGGATAATATATATTGGTCAGTGTCTCTGTGGTGTGTATGTGTTTCTGTGGTGTGCGGGATAATATATATTGGTCAGTGTCTCTGGTGTGTGTGTGTGTCTGTGGTGCGTGGGATAATGTGTATTGCCCAGCGTCTCTGTGGTGTGTGTGTGTGTCTGTGGTGCGTGGGATAATGTGTATTGCCCAGTGTCTCTGTGGTGTGTGTGTGTCTGTGGTGCGTGGGAAAATGTGTATTGCCCATTGTCTCTATTGTGTGTGTGTGTGTGTGTGTGTGTTTCTGTAGTGTGTGGGATAATGTGTATTGCCCAGTGTCTCTGTGGTGTGTGTGTGTGTGTGTGTGTGTTTCTGTAGTGTGTGGGATAATGTTTGTGTTTAGTGTGTCTACAGTGCATGCCTCTGTGTGTGTTTCTGTGGTGTATTGGATAAAGTTTGTGTTCAGTGTGTCTACAGTGGATGCATGCCTCTCTGTGTGTTTGTGTGTATGTGTGTGTGTGTGTGTGTGTGTGTGTGTAATATGTATCATTATGCTCCTCTACAGAGCAGTTTGCGAAGAGGCGCAGAACTGCCATGTGGTTCTCCATCGCCCTGCAGTTCCTCTCTATCGTCATCCTGGTGGTGGGACTGGTGTCCGCCACACGCACGTCCAATGTAGCCGTGGCTGGTCACTACCCCGGGATCATCGTGAGTGATAACTCTTCATCTCCGTCACACAGTGATAACTCTTCATCTCTGTCACACAGTGATCACTCTCTGTTCATCTCCATCATCATCATCTTTGGCACACCACCAGCACCCATCCCCACCTGCCCCATCCCCACCCATCCCCAACTGCCCCACCCTCAACTGCCCCATCCCTACCCATCTCCACCTGCCCCATTCAGAGGACATTTCGCAGCTAGCTAAACACACATTTCTCACAAGTCTGTGTAGCCATCTTGAGCTCTGTTCTCATTTTAATCATCTGATGCCACAGGTTATAGCAGTGATATTTATTCCTGGTCTTGGAGAGCTGCAGGGTCTGCTGGTCTTTGTTGTTACTCTGACTTAAGCAGTCAATTACATACCTGTAAGCTTTTTCAGTTATTTACAAAATATTCCATAAATGGTGGCATTTGTTTCTGTTACTTAAAAAAAACAAAGCAATCTTTTTGATTATGTTTTCTATTGTTCTATTGTTATGGCTAAGTTTAAATATGGTAAATTACATTTATATTTCATTAAATTCCAATGTAATGTAAGATAAATCTCATCCCCATATAATCTTAAATTGTTCGCTTTCTGCATGATTAGCCTTGACAAATTTAGTTTTATGTGCAATAAAGGATATTTTAGATATTTACAGAAGTTTCTGACAACCATAATAGACATAATAGATAGCAATAGACATAAGAAAGGATTTCATGGTCTAAAAGAAAAGTCACTTCAAAGCAGCTTTCACAACTATGATTGTTTATAATTGTGCATAAAATCTGTTTAATATTGTGCTGGAACTACCATGGTTGTGTGAACTATAGTAATTAGGTTACACTTTATTTGAAGGAACCTACATAAGGGCTTTATAACTCAGGCTAAAAAACCCAGAAAGTGAAGCATCACTTTTAATCACTTGGCCCTTCGCCCTTCGCTCTGCTGTGACCAAGTGCATTTCCCGTTTCTCCTCAGCTGAGTTTTGGATCCTTCCTTGGGATTGTGGGAATAAACCTCGTGGAGAACCGGAGACCGATGGTGAGTAGTGAGTGTCCTTTTCTCTCTCTCTGTGACATCCCTGCTCTGGTCAACCCACCCTATGAGATATACCCTGTATGTACAAATTGCCCTGTTGCCTTTGCTTTCAGATTATTATGTTATGTTATATTATTGTGTTAGTTTGGGCACAAGATCTGGGTGGCACATGTGAATGGCCATGTATCCAGAAGAGTGATTGTGATTGGATGCGCACTCAGGAAAACAGAGGAATTCGATTTGAATTGATGACTGAGATGGCCTTCCCACAATGCATTGCGTGCTCAGATGGCACCAGGACCACTCTGATTATTATGAATTGCTGCTGAGTACAAACGGATCGAAACGGTGTCTGTTTCAGTGTCCCCATGACTACAGAGATGTTGAGCCGAAGCTCATATATATCCTTCTGTATAGCTGGATATATTGAATACTGAAACAATGCTGGTTAAGTTCCTAGCTCAATGGTGCAACAGGCGTGTCCTACCTGGGGAAATGGCAACATTTCAGTTACAAGGGAAGTTATTTTACCGGTATACTACAGTGCTGCTTAAGTAAGGAGCTCCAGGTCCAGGTTAGACACTACAGGCCCAGCAGAGGGACTGTGCACCCAGGTTAGAGGCTATAAGACCCAGGTTATGGAATACAGGTAGAGCTGAGAGAATATAAGCTCTGATAAAATACTTTTCCCGCCTCTGAAATGGCTTGCTTGCCTACTGTTGAGCATTACATTACATTACATTATTGGCATTTGGCAGACGCTCTTATCCAGTATGCATTGAGTACACTGGATAAGAAAGTTGTTGAGTAGACAAAATGTTATCTAAATGTAGCAAAGTTAAAATCCCCGGATGATGCATGTATGTCCAGAGTTTTGTGAACTGTGGCCTTGCCCAAAATCCAAATGCTGTGTCCTTAAAATATTGTGCCTACTTGTTTTGGATATGGCCTACTCTAAACACAGGGAATGAGAATGAGGATGGCCGTTGCATTGTGGGAAGGGTTTCATGTGTGCATGTGTGAGTGAGGCCCGGCCAGGATACCAGGGATCGGGTGTGTCCTCTGCCTCTGTGTCTCATCTCGTATTTCTGTCCTGGAGCCCAACCCTGATACACCTGCCGGGTTACACTGAAACCCCATCCCGCTCCTCTCTTCCCCCGATGATCGCCTCCTCCATTATTCACACACGGCGGTGGTGGTCAGGACACGCACGCGCACCGGTGCTCCCGTGTGCGTTCGCTGACTGCTCAGAAAAGCTGTGCGCTCTGCTGGATGCAGAGCCGCGGTGAGCGGGGTGGGGGGGGGTGGAGAGAGGGAGGGGGGGAGATGTGTGTAAATCCAGGTGCTAATGAAGCGCTTTTTAAATGATCCGCAGCTTAATCTGCAGCCGGGGCCGATAGCTCCTTCGCCAGAGTCTAATTCCCCCCCCCCCCCCTTTAATCGCACGCCCCTGCCAAGCGCGGTTCCCATGGCGACAGGGCCGACCCGCCCGGGCTGGGCTGGACGGGGGGGACCGTTGCGGTGGCGGGCCGCCATCTCCGTGTGATTTAAAGGGAGGGCCCGGATCTCTGCCATCTCCTCCAATCCCGACGTTAAAATTTAATCACGGTGCTGCCGGTGCTGTTCGGATCTGTGAGTGTCCGTAATGGAGCTGACTTTGTTTCCACTCAGCAACAAACCGCCCCTCCTCTCCTCCACCACCGCCCCTCACATCTCCTCTCCCCGCCACTGACAGACAGGGTCACACATTCGAACACACAACCTGGTAGGGCGCTGCCACTGAGGGGTCCGTGTCAGATTTAATCAAAGTGCGGCTGGCAGAGTTCCCCGGTTAGCGGGAATGAGGTTTTCGCACTGATAGAAATGTCAAACAGCCCTCGGTGGCCAGTCAAACCACCTTACTGCAAGAGAAATAACAGCTGCACCAGCTGTCTTCTTTGTGAAGAACGATTTCGGCGCTGGGACGGTGTTCTCTTTGTGGGCGGCCATTTTGTATAGGCCTCGTTTCAGCCACAGTGCTTTGGCTCGCATCACGCGCCTGCAGCTGTGTGCGTTTGTTCATGTGCTTGGCGGCTCCTCCTCCTGCCCGCTGAACGCTACGCTTCAGGGCTCCTCGCTCTCCTGGTCACCTTGGGGCCCCTGTGGCTGGACACTGGCCCCATATTTTAGCAGCAAGGCCGGTTCGCTCCAGGCCTGATTACAGCGGCGCCCGGTCCCGCCATCGATCACCCGCCCGCTGCAGTCGACCTTGAGGCCGCGCTGGCCGTTGTGTAACGTTACGGTCTGGCTGTGTTTTTCCCAAGAGTTATGCGCTCATCATGCTGGCTGCCTCATAGGGGCACGTGTGTGTGTGTGTGTGTGTGTGTTTGCGCGTGGGCTCTTTTACGAGCTAGCTGCCGCTGCTCAGATAACGTGAGCTAGTGGCGCTGTCCAGATCCACTGACATGGGCACTGTCACAGCACCACGGAGTCATTTAACAGCTCATTAATATGGATCAGTCACAATTTAAACGGTTCATTAATATGGATCAGTCGCAGAGTGACCCCCCCAGTTCGTTACTAAAGTAATTATTGTGAGGGGCATGGATATCATTGATGACCTTGGCTGATTTGATTACTGAGGTTATGATTTGTTTGAGCAGTGTCATATTTCTTTGCTCTGGTTTGTTAAATATTAAAGCACAGTGGTAAAATGAGCCAGGGTTCGAACCTGCTGTTAGTGTTATTGGGTAGTTTTAGGTCAGGATTTAGGGACACTAGGTCAAGAAGGCGGAATGTTGGGATAGACCTCAATGGTATTGATATGCATGATTTGCTCAGAATGTGATCAGTTGTCAGTTGGGTCCGGATCCGGGCTGGGGCGGTTGGGTCAGATCAGAATTGGGAGTGGGATGGAGGGTTGGGTTAGTACAAGATTGGGGATGGGAGAGTTGGGTTACATTGGAATTGGGGGTTAGGTAGGGGAGTTTGTGTTGGGGTCAGAATTTGGGGTTGGGAGGGTAGTGCTTTTTTTAGGATTTGGGCGGTCTGTGTAGTTGGGTTAAGTAAAAATGGGTGATGGGTTGTGGGTTGAGTTAGGTTGTGATTTGGGGTTAAGGGGGGCTGAGTTAAGTTTGAATAGGGAGTGTTAATTTAGTTTGGGTTTGGGGGTGGGGTTAGGTTTGGGTTGGGTTAGGTTTGGATTTGGGTGGGGTAGGGGTATTGGGTTAGGTTGGGATTGGGGTAAGGTAGGGGTGTTGGGTTTGGTTGGGATTGGGGTGGGGTAGAAGGTTTGGGTTGGGTTAGGTTTGGATTTGGGTGGGGTAGGGGTATTGGGTTAGGTTGGGATTGGGGTAAGGTAGGGGTGTTGGGTTAGGTTGGGATTGGGGTGGGGTGGGGGTGTTAGGTTGGGTTGGGATTGAGGTGGGGTAGGGGTGTTGGGTTAGGTTGGGATTGGGGTGGGGTAGGGATGTTGTGTTAGGTTGGGATTGGGGTGGGGTAGGGGTGTTGGGTTAGGTTTGGATTGGGGTGAGGTTGGGTTAGGTTGGGATTGGGGTGGGGTAGGGGTGTTGGGTTGGTTTGGGATTGGGTTGGGGTGTTGGGTTAGGTTGGGATTGGGGTGGGGTAGGGGTGTTGGGTTAGGTTGGGATTGGGGTGGGGTAGGGGTGTTGGGTTAGGTTTGGATTGGGGTGGGGTAGGGGCGTTGGGTTAGGTTGGGATTGGGGTGGGGTAGGGGTGTTGGGTTGGGATTGGGGTGGGGTAGGGGTGTTGGGTTAGGTTGGGATTGGAGTGGGGTAGGGGTGTTGGGTTGGGTTGGGATTGGGGTGGGGTAGGGGTGTTGGGTTAGGTTGGGGTTGGGTTGGGATTGGGGTGAGGTAGAGGTGTTGGGTTGGGTTTGGGGTGGGGTAGGGGTGTTGGGTTGGGTTGGGATATGAGGTGGGGTAGGGGTGTTGGGTTAGGTTGGGATTGGGGGTAGAAAGGGTGTGTAGCTGAGTCATGCTCCATGGCACAGAACCCAGCTTTGCTCCTATTGGTGGAGAGACAGACAGCAGAGCGGTAGAGGAGTGGGGTGAAAGCATTTGGTGATGAGGTTCTGAAGGCCGTAAAATCGCTCGGCAATGAGATTTTGAAGGCCCATCTGTGATGGGCTGTCTTGGCTGGACCGAATCTGCCCCCGTTGGAGTTGTGGTCAAATTTCTCCACAGCTGTCCAAGCAGCTGCTCCGTCTCCCAAATGAGAGAGAGCTCAGATGGTTCAGCCTGGAGCCTGCAGGAGGGGATCTTACAAAATGGAGTCATGTGTCTATATATCACACTTTATTCTCTCATTTCAATGTGCAGATGGCCACCAGAATTAATGCCTCTTCATTAGTAACTTGCTGTTAATCCGAAACAAGATTTTATTGGCAATGTGCTAGAGATTTGTCCGTTCTCTTGCTATTGAAGCAATGTTTATACATTTTCTGTCATGTACTTTCGGTATACATACTGTTTTTATATTCAGTAAGTATAGATTTTATAGTATACTTGCCAATGGTTCTGCATATATAAATTAAAAATGTTTGGGTTGTGGGCTTTTTGTGTTTGTCTGTACCTTGCAAACTTAAAGTAGTGGATTAAGCTTTTGTTATATTTTACCAGGTACACCTGACTCCAAATCCGTGTCTCACTTTCCCTATATCAAAGATGTTAATACGACCTGAAAAAGCTGTCATGAAGAATTTCATGCATTCATACAATTCACGTTTTAGAAGCGTAGAAGCTTCCAGAAAAAGATTTCTTGAGAAAATGGTATTAACCCATACATACATACATGCATACATACATACATACGTACATTATCCTAACCCGCTTATCCTGAACAGGGTCACAGGGGGGCTGGAGCCTATCCCAGCATACATTGGGTAAAAGGTAGGAATACACCCTGGACAGGTCGCAAGAGAGAAAATGACTGCTGTATTATTTTTGTAGGTGCTTTCATAACTGGGTGCTATTTATTGCTGCTGCAATACTCAAATTCCACTTTGCTGTCATTAAGTTGGCAGATATGAAGTCGTATGCAATTAGTATTCCTGTGCAGGTGGAAAGCAATAATCCTGAACTCAGTTTTAATTTGTATCTGTGGAATCTAAAGGTCTAATTCTGCAAAGCAGCACAGTCAGAATAGTCTTACATTTGTACCTTCACAGATTGCATCTGGTCTGGCAAGTTATTAAGCAACTGCCTTCTGGGCCAGAATATCTTATTTTATGAGAAAAAAAACAGCCCCTGGAATTAAAAACAAAAAACCTCTTTAATGCTTTAACTATTTCTGCTTCCCACAACGTTATAATGAACACACCTAGTTCTGCTTGACCCCGGGAGTGTAAGGTATACTAGACTGACTGCAGCCATGTTTTGTTGAATCTAGGCGAGCAGAAACGCACCGTAAATGTATATTAATTGTGCTGTGTTCTTTGTGTGTGTGTATATTATTGCCTACTGAGGTCTGTGTGCAACAGTGCTCTCTTTACAATGCTGTGGTCTATGCACTGCAAAAGATTTTAGTCTTACATTGACACTTAGTCTTATTTCTTTCACTAAATAAGACGAAAATATTGCCAATGAGGTAATATGGTTTGACTCATTTCAAGATTTGCCAATGGGCTAAGAAAATGTTACTTTTTTTTCAAGCAAACATGAACTTAAAACAAGGTAATATTTTAATAATTGAGCACATTTCTTTACAGGTCTAAAATGCTTGTTAAGACAGTCACTTTTTGGAGTGTGTGTAATTGATGACGGCCCTTGTGATTTGTATCGACAGGCTTGTGTTTCTGCTGTTCTTCCTGACCAAAACCAGACTTTTACCAAAGCCTCCCTCCTCCACTTCTTCAAACTGACCATGATTACAGCTTCACCTTCACCTCATGTGCCTCTCCTCTATGGAGAGAAGGGTGCTCAGTTTGTTACTATGGAAATATGTGAAGGAGACTTGTGGGCAGTGGGAGTGGGGGGTGGGGGTGGTGCATCAATAAGTCACTCAGGCATGAAATTCAGTGGAGGAGAGAGGTCAAGTTTAATCAGAGGAAGGGCTAGTGTCCGGACAAGCACTGCGAATGGGGGGAGAGGGAGGGAGGGAGGGAGGAAGAGGGGTAAGATGGAGGGGGAGAACACGTGCGTGTGCTTCTATTGTTTGAGGCAGGGCCAGCTTTAAGGGCAGTTTTTAGTCCAGCGACAGTGTTATGCATGACGGTCCTCAAGGGCTGGGAACTGCTAGTTTTTTACACCTGGGAGTCAGGTGTGAAGGCAGTCTGGCCAATCAGTAGCACTAATTGTTCAGTTCAATACCCGAGAGGAAAGAAAACCAGGGCGTGATTTTGGATTTGAGGGCAGTGCAGGAGAACTACCTGCCACAGGTGTGACTTTGTGCTTAGATGAAGCAGTTGGTGAAGTATCAGCTCCTTGAAAAAAGTCACGGAAAAGAGTTTCCAGTAAAGGAGGATAAAAATAGATTCTTTCTCACATCTCTCTGTGTTTTGTCTCTGCCCTAGCTGGTGTCATCCATCATCTTTGTCAGTATTGGCGTGGTCGCCGCCTTCTTCTGTGCTATTGTGAACGGGATCATTGCAGCTGAGTTCATGGTGAGTATCTCCTGTCCTCTAGCGCCTCCTGCTGTCTGCTCGTGCCTGTCACATACCCGTGGACACCCTATTTCCCTAAAATACCCCACTTCACCCTCACACATGCATACACACACACACACACACACACACACACGCTCACCACAGGTGCACACATATGCGCAAGCATGCACACACATAGACACACACAGACAAACATACACACATGCATACATATGCCCACATACACATATATGTAAGCATATGCACACAAACACGCACACACGCAAGCATGGGCACATGCGCACGCACACCCACGTGCAGACACCCACACACTCACACAGTCCCTCTGTTCTAATGAAACTGTCAGTGAAACGAATAGCCAATAACGGAACATAATCGGAGAAAAGTCTCGTTTCGGCCTTAAGGGTAACTGGACCTGGCAGCGATTACTCATCACCTGCTCGAGGAGTCCAGCTCCTCTCCTCCAGTGTCCTACCTGTGTCAGCCCTAAATCAGCGAAATAACCCATTACCTCCTTTCTCCACTGGTCCAAGAAAGTCATCAGTGTTGAGAGACCTTAATCAAATACAAGTGACCCGGTGGGAGGCTCAATGAGTCTGCAGTGGGGTCAGGGTGGGACGGTCCTCTAGGACACCCCCCCCCATGTGTCCTTCTCTCTCTCCATCTCTTCTACCCTCCCACCTCACGCTGCAGGACAGGAGACCCCTGCTGGAGGACAGGTGTGAGTTCTTCGTCAGTGGGTACGCCTACGACAACTATTACACCGAGGTGCGTCTGACCATCTTACACACCAGCCTGTCACTGTTCTGCAGAGAGATGGGAATATAAACTTGACCCACTACAGAACTGAATTTAGCTCTGTGAGAAAAAAACGAATTATAATGCAAACTGTAAATCAGGGCAGCCCAACCTTGTTCCTGGAGATCTACTGTCCAACCGTAATGAAGCGCGCCTCAGTTTTCCTTGAGCTGCTAATTGGTATCAGGTGTGCGAAATTAGGGTTGAATTTAAAACCTACAGGACTGTAGATCTCCAGGAACAGGGTTGGGCAGCCTTGCTGTGAATATAAATATGTCAATATCTGCACACAATTTCAGAATAGCACCCACTAGTGGTATAATAATGATGGCACATTTCATCATATTGGAACACTGTTCATGGATAGAATGTGGAAAATGTTTGGCTCATACAGATCATTTTTTGCCCCCAGGACAAAAAAGTAATGAAATAATCTGGGTCTTGACACACTTCAAATCAGCCCCTCGCTGCTACACTGATGTAGTTTGTTGTCACAAAAGAAAATACTCACAATTTGCACAAGCTAGCTTAAAATAGAGGATCAAATGGATGCTCTACAATCAGGACAGATAAATTATGAGACCTAGACAACTTCACAGGGACTAGCCTGAAATGAGGGTGGAGCACACAGAGCTTAGAGAAATGCACTGTTTAATGGACAGGGGAGACTGACATTTAAACGTGAAGGTCTTGGAGTCAAAAACTGTTTGTACTCTGCTTGGCTGCTGTTTACTGTGTGATTAAGTGTTATTAGGTAGCATTACTGTAGATCGTGGTGTCAGCCAGGATGTTGGATTGTTGCTGTTTTTGTCACAGTAAATTAAGTGGGTCTCTAATGAGAACTGACAATATCTGGCAGTAAATGTATATTTATTAAATGTGTGGAGGGATATTTAGTCTGCCTACAGATTACCATGATAACTGGGTAAACCAAATTTAGGATCTCACTGCAGTTAGAATTACAGGACACCCCCCGATTCAATGAAAAGCCCAACTATATTTAACTAGTATAAAGGGGTGTTTGCAATTTAAACAAACTTTAATAGTGGTTAATAGAAAAACTTAAAGACATTGTGGCCCTCCAGGACTGGGGTTTGATCGTATGAAATAACCCATATACTGGTGTGAAATGAAAGCAGTGTAACCAGTTAGATAATGTCTGACAGTTGTCACTCGCTGGTAATGTCATGGCCAAAAGCAATACAGTATTTTCTGATGGTTCATCTGACTTCATCTCCCCAGGTGACCTGCTACTCTTTTAACAGCAAGTGTAAACTTCGAGTGAAAAGCAACACTTGCTACTGCTGTGACCTGCACAGCTGCGAGAGGTGAGAGGGGCAGGCAGAGTAACTGATAGATTCTGAGACGGACAGAACTGGGCTACACAGCAATCAGGTCTACAGTTAGGGGATGTTTGATCATTTGATGGTCCGTTGGGACAACTTTTTGGAGGAAAAGTTTCTTGTGGGGTTTATACTACAGCGACGGATGATTTGTCATCCGATAGCAAAGTTGAGCATGAGTTCAATGTAATCTTGGTGACAATGTAGTGATATCCATCGGCCAATCATACATTACCAAACCGTGAATGTGTGCATGTGTATATTTGAGTGAGGGGGGTGGGATATTGACTCTCTCTCTCTCTGTTTGTGCAGCCCGGACGACCACTCGCGTTATTACGAGTACACGGGTGTCAACAGCTGCTCAGACGTGGTGCATCTCTACCGTCTCCTCTGGTCCTCCGTGGTACTGAACATCCTGGGCCTGTTGCTGGGCATCCTCACTGCAGCCATACTGGGAGCCTTCAAAGACATCGTAGGGCCCTGTCGAGTTTCCGCCCGCCTCCAGACACCAGACTGACTCACAGTCCTTACACGTAGCAGACTTTACACCGCTTGCATTTTTTACATTCATTCATTCAGCTGGTTATTCACTGACACAATACAGGTTAAAGTACCGTTGTTTAAAGGACCGATGGCTCCCCCACCAGGCGATTGAATCTATAACCTCTGAGTGACAAGCCCAGTTCCCAGTCATGATTACTACACACATCCCAGTCATACCACATATAAGCCGGGACCAGAGGTGATGAATCCAGGTTCAGAAAATAAAAGTCCCTTTATTTTGTCAGTCACCTGGATTTGCTCATTGCCACTTATTTAGCCAGGAAGAGCTAAATAAGTGCTAAATAAGAATTCAGCTGTCTGAATTCATGAGTGGGAAAGCCACATGACAGGACTTGAACTTTCTGACCCTTGGACTTTCCACCCCTGCCGATAGAACGTGATTGAACTTGTCTCTGCAAGTGTGTGACAGGGCGTTTTGGACGCCAGGTGTTCTGTGAAATGAAAGCTACCTCTGAACTCACCCCGTGTTCTTTTCCTGTGTGCAGAGCCCCACCCCCCAGACGTCCCCCAGCCTGGCTCCGCCTCCTCACATCCTGTACAATCCTACACAGCACATGCTGACCTACACTGGATACTGCCCGTCCACCCAGACCCTGCCCGCATACCCCAACTACCCGCTGCCCTTACAGGTGCCTACTTCAACCTTACCACTCCGCCTGCTTACTGAAGATGCGATCAAATTTAAGTCATGTAACTGGTAGCAAGTTCTGGATTGCAGGACTGTGAATGAAAAGTGGGGCAGGTTTTACTTGTGTAGTGTGAATTCATTCAAAAGGTGCGGAAAAGTATTGGAAAAACAGTCTCTATAGTGCATGATTAAAGCTATATGTAAGAGTGTGAAAGAATAATAAATGGTATAAGATGTATAAAAAGGACAGTACTGAGAGTAATAAGGCTGAATATTGTTATATGCGTGCTAAGGTTAAAAAAGAAAAGGCAAATTGCATAAGATGCTAAATGTAATCCTATGCGTTTCTTTCAATACTGTAGTAGGAAAAGAAAAGTTAGAGGTTAAATGCATTTAAAATGACAAAGGAGAACGGCTGTATAAGAACAAAGATATTGCTGATGCCTTACATAGCTACTTTGTTGAGTTTTACCAGGGAGGAGGTTAGGCCAGAAGGCATATTCAAGAGCACACTCAGAGCACTGCGGAGGTGCCTGAGAGTCCTTGGAAACTGCCTGACTTCCGAGATCTCATGAATGCACCATATTTCTGTTTCTCTTCCGTCAGCACCCCAGCAACTACCAGCCCCCACCTCCAGCAGCCCCGCCCGCGCCTGAGTCACCTGCGCCCCCCTCCGAAGAGAGCCAGCCCCCCTCCCAGGGCTCTTCCAGCTACATGCTGACCCCCAACGCCCCAGTGCTTTATGGGATGGCTTACGGCCCCTGTGAGAAGCCCCCACCATATGCGTACTGAGCGACTGGAACCCTGACCCCCCCCCCCCCAGAGACGTGTGCCCCCTCCCCCACCCCACCTCTGTGGTCCCATGGAGTGGAGGCACTAATGGGTGTGGCTGGTTTCTTCCTGAGGAAAAATCACCATGGTAACATTACAACAGATAATTTATGGCCTTATTTATCCCTTTGAAGAGGAGGCTTTTTGGAATGTTTTTCAAAAGTCCGTGTTCTAGCACACCATTGCATCTATTACCAATTGTGATTGTTACACTGTACATTGTTACAGTGATTGTTAAGGTCATTTTAATCACATATTTCTGACTTGCACGTTAAAGGCCCACTCAGTAATTTTCATTGCTAATAAAATGCTAATGGCTTTACCAAAAAACAAAGAAATTGTTCCATAGTATATAATTATTCTCCTAATAAAAATAATGATATAGATTGTTATGAAAAGGAAAAAACATTTTTTAATTAAGTGTCGGAGCGACACTCGTTCCTAGCCCATCTTCCATATTTTCCTTCTTTGTTTTTGATATGAACATTTTTATAGCACAGCTCATTCCATGGAAACAAACTCCTCACTAACTCGTCAGGTATGATATCGAAAGGTATAGTTAGCTAATGTTTTGCCAAATAAACCACGCCTAACTACCTGAGATGTACTTGACATTGCCACAGTAGCCTTATGCAAACTGCAACAGTAACAAGGGCTTAGAAGGCAAAGCAACGCTGTTGCCTAGGTAATCAAGAGACCTGTCCAAAAACTACAACTACCACAATCCATTGCCATCTGCCAAATTGTCATTGATTAGCAACCTAATTACTGAGTGGGCCTTTAAAAGAGCTATGAGCATGCCCTGCCCTCTGACTTCAGTCATTCCAGTTACGTGTAACATTTCCAAACATTTGCCTTGCCGACAGGCAACTGGGCCAAAATCGGCCTTTGTTCAATTTATCAATCAATCAAACAATCAATGTAATATTTATTTAGCCATCTTTGCCATGGGGATGCCATTGTGCACTTTGTAGATTCATCACAGAAAAAACTATTTTGTGAATATAAAGCATGGTTAGATAAAAACACATGTCACTGAAGCTACAGGCACGATATTGTAGACAAAGCCCTCAAAGGACAAATCCTTTTGTAAGCCCATATTCCAGAGTGATCTCGGAAGTTTATTTAGGAAAATGGCCAACTTACTCTAACGTGAAACCCGTACTCAGTTTGGGTGAAAGAAGCCTCTTCTCATTTTAAATCTCTCATACCACTGTCCCGTGTCCTTAAACCAGATGCCAGACTTATGTATGTAAATGAAAATACTGACAAAGATGAACCTTAAAAATATAATTTAAGATTAGTCAGTGCTTTAGTCTGTGAAATGTAGAACTTTAGACTTGAAATGTGTCTTAAATATCATCTTGAGCTTGCAGTAGCCTCTGCATATCATCTGAATGTACGAAAAGGGAAACCTTGCAATGGATTTGGTTAGAAATGGATTTTGAGTGAATCTTGTATTTGCAATCACTTGGCTCAGTATAAACGTGGACTCTTGTGTTCTGAGTATCAGTGAGAGTGTCCTTGTGTGGAGTTGTTATATCGCTGGTGATTGGCTTTAAGTTCTTCTGTTGTGTGCCGGTCTTAGTGTATGTTCATGGTCGCCCCCTGGTGGTGTACACAGGGCTCTATGCTAACATTTTATTCCAAGGAGCACTGCTGCTCAAGTTGAAAAAGTTAGGACCAACATCAAATTTCAGGAGCAAATTCTCCAAATATGCCGCCTACTTATTCATAAGCAAAAAATAATAATACATAAATGACATGTGGTTTTTAATTTGCTTCAAAATGAAAGAAAAGCTTTTTGATCAAAAACATTTTACAGCGCTTGTTTTTTTTCCAGTATTTTTCTACAGGTGTGTCATACATGGTGTTATATAATTTATAATGTAATGACTAGCAACTTATTGCATCTGAGTTATGAGCTCTAGATGAATGAAGAACCTCTTTTCCAGAGGTATTTAACTCTGGAGTTCCACTTTACTATCATCTGATAAGTGGCTGTTAAACTAGCTTTCCACTTGCCCCTATCTCAACCATCACCTTTATTTCATTTCAAGCACGATTCCACTTAACTGTTATTTAAAAAAACACATCACCCAGCAAAAAGCACACTGGGAGTCTGACCATGACAAAATATAAAATGAAGGTTAAAATATACAAAATGAAAGATAAAAAACAAAACCAAAAAAACAATTAAAACATTCTGAAAGGACAGTTTTACACAAGATCTTCCGACATTATATCTAATCGTAAACTCAAATACTGGTAACAAACAGAGGGATAAAAACAAAAATAATATATTGTGGAATACTGTGGTCTTAGTGTTGAATACTTTTAAAAAAGGTTTAACGCCAGAAGTGGCCGGGATAATTCAAAAGGTACGTTTTGCTACAAAGCTTTGTATACTCAAGTATTTACATATACAGTATATTACAGCAGACTCCCCTCAGTAGCTAGTGTGAAACAGCGTAGTGCTCTATGTCCCTAATATAAATACACACACCGCTGCACCTCAGTGTAAAGTGTGGCCCTGCTGTACCTGATGAAAACGCCTGCGTCGCTGGAGGCAGTGAAGGGCGGGGCCAGGCCACAGGTGTCTGAGGGGGCGGGGCTTATGGGGTCACCGTTTTTTGAGAGGACAGTGGTGACAGTGGGGAATCTATCAGAAGACAGTGTTTGGAGGAGAACAGCAGAGTTTTGGGCGTGTGGGCGCGGGTTTGGTCGGGAAGTGGCAGTTACAGGACGGGGCCCAGCAGGGGGCAGGAATGCGACCGGATGTCGCTGTGCTTGTAGAGCGCTTCGTCCAGGTCCAGCGCCCGGCCGTTGAGGGTGGCCTCCATACAGCCCGCGTAGAAGGCCGACACCGGGGTGGAGACCACAGGCACATCTGGAGGAGGAGGGGAGAAGGTCAAAGGTCACTTGAAATTAACTTCTTGTATCAGCACAAATGCAGTGCCACTGGGCTCATTCCAATAGCTTATTTAATCTTTCCTCATCTCCTTGGTCCTTGCCTAATTGATCAGAGTCCGCCATCTTTAAAGACATTCCCACCTGTTAAATGCTCCTTGAGGAAGCTATGAGTGAGAAGCTAGGAGGTTTCTGAAGGATGCTTGAGCAAGGAAATGCAAGCGCATCCTTGTACATGTAAATGATCCACCTGTTCCCCACTTGCCATGTCTGTTACTATCGTGGCTTCAAAGCGATGCTTGAAAAAGAGCATGGATGTTCCATTTTCTGAACATACGTTTCCTCAATTCCTCCATTCTTGCCATATCTGACCCAAAGTGTGTTCTCATGTTCAGGCTGTCTGCACCTGCAGTGGCAGCAGGTGGAGCTGTAGGTGTGCTGAGCGGGCTCACCTGGCAGACCCCCGAGGAAGATGCTGGCAGGGGAGGAGAGGTCTGGGACAGTAGGCCCCCCCACTCCCAGCTCCACCTGCCCCCCCTGCCCGTCCACCTCCAGCAGGGTCAGGTTCCCCACCACCGTCAGGTTCAGGAGGTGCGTCTCTGAGTCACACAGGTAGGCAGGGAGGCTGGCCACCACCTCACTGCCCATGGAGACCAGCACATACTGCAGGACCAGAGGGAGATATTACAGTATGCGCACACACACACACACACACACACACACACTGTAGGACCACAAGCAGGTATTACAGAGCACACAGACACACGCACACAGACACATACATGCCCGTGCATCGGACATGCATCACACACAGCAAATGACAAAACATTCAAAAAAAGTATTTCAGTCCTATATTTCAATAAATCTTTATGTATATATTATCTATTATAGATTTTTTTTAATTCATATTTAAATGTTAGTCTTTAGTTTTTTTTGCTAAATTCTTTTTTTATTTTTTGGATTTGCCAAAGAAAATTTCACCATGCAATTGTTAACTAATATTTTATACTTGAGAGTGGAAAGAAATTGCACAGGCATTTGAACATGCAATGGTATGACCTCACAGTAAGGAGTACAGGCACACGCAGGGACCCGTGCACTACTGCAGCGTTTCTCAACCTTTGGCCCGGACCCAAAACGGGTCATGCAGTGTATGAGGTCCCGAAATTTGAGGGGTCCCCAAAACATTTTAAATGACTCAATTGGGCCCGATGTTAGAAAGTATTTCTAATTTGGGTCCCAATGTTGAGAAGTTTAAGAACCAGTGTACTCGAGCGTTTGAAGCAGAACTAGCTTCAGAACAGAAGTGCTTGAGGATTAAAAGAACTGCTCAGAAAATGGTGCTTAATTATGACGGTAAATAGCACGCAGATTTATTTGAACTACCCACTGTATGTAAACATATCCTTTTAAAAACGGCTCTCCAAGGAAGACAGTACAAGGCTTTGATAACTGAACCTCCTGCAGGTTTTACAAGTCATCTACAGCAACTGAATTAGGAAGTTTGACCGTTTTTAAAAGGTCCGAGGTGTGAAAGTTATCAATGCGGTCATTGACTCAACTGGCTCGGTATCTCCCAGTACTGAATAAGCAGCACTGCCCATGACATTCTGAAAGAGAAAAGTGAATGTAGCCCTGTATGTTCAGAGAAACCCTGTGGGACTCCAGAATGGCAGTTTGCAGTCTTGTAGAAGTTCAGTTTTTGGAACGTGCCATTTACCCACATATAATCAAAATGGCTCTGTCTATCTCAGGCTAGCATGTTGCAATGCTTAAAGCAAGTTGTCATTAGTACTGCAGTTGGTACTTGATACAAGCATTTCCTCTACAATTCAGAGAGGAATTGATTTGTGTCCCACTTCATGAATCTCAAGTCCTTGTTAGTTCCAAAAAAATTATGGGAACAATTTTCAGAAGAAGCAGCATAATGAAAAGGAAATGGCAATCTCTTGTTTATAACACAATGCACATTTCAATGTGTTTGTGGGCACATTGACAGATGGCTTTCCTAACTCACGGTGGTTTAAGTTAAGCTGGGTATCCTGAAACAGCCTGTATGTTCAGAGAATTCTGCCCCCCTTCAAACGTCACCTCGCTGCTACTTTCTCATGACACGAGAACAGTTTCTGACTCGCTCTGAACTTGCAGTTCGGCCTGTGTATCCTTTCAGCGCATTCCTTGGTCAACAGTTCAGTTTCCGTTTTGACACACAGGCTCCATTGTTTCATTTTAACGGTTTTCAATTTTTTCACGTTTGAGTAAGCAAGAGTACAAGCTAGCAGTAGTCACATGCAGACAGTTTAGTATCCTTCTGCATCTTATGTGTCTTTTGGAAAGCCAATGTAGAACAAAAGTAATATTTTAATTCTATTTTGACTTATGAAACTAGCTATCGCTACAAAACAACGCTGGAGTTACGCAAATGATTAAAATAATCTGGCTTCACTTTCACAGTTACATTGCTGAACAACCCCCATTTCAAAACGGTTTATATCACTGTGGATATACAGGATGTACATCACGCTTAAATGTGATGCAACCATATAAAGATGATTCTCAATCATCTGCCTTTGTGAAGCTGTATCCAGGAATTTTAATTGTTTGGCACATTTGTTTCTACTATGAGGAGTAGCATGCCAAGCTTTTATTGTGCAAGTTGTTTTGAACAGTAAACTCAAACCAGGGACAGATATTTCACATTCTTTTAGACTTGTGACACTTGCGACAATTGAAGATATGCGCGATTGGTATTTACATATTTTATTTGTACTTTGATAGATACATTTGAACAAACTAAATGGCAATCATTTAAACTAAACATGGTCACATTTTTGTTTTATAATGTAAAATTTAAAAAATATATATTTTAATGTATTTGCCTGTTTTGGATTATAAACAAAACATGGATTATAAACAAAACACACACACACACACACACACACACTGTGTGAAATCTCACCTCCTGCTGCAGTTTCTTCCCTGGGTGGTAGTGGGACAGTGAGACGGACAGGGGGACGCTGTCCTGACGGACTAGTGCAAATAGAACCCCAGTGTTGGAGGCAGGACGCAGGGTCAACTGGAGACTGAACACCTGAGAGTCACCTGCACAGAGACACAAACAGCCTGAAAACACCAATACACAAAGCGCACACACACTGGTACACTCACACACTCACACACACACACACACAATGGTACATACAATGGTACTCACTCACTCACTCACTCACTCACTCACTCACTCACTCACTCACTCACTCACTCACTCACTCACTCACTCACTCACTCACTCACTCACTCACTCACTCACTCACTCACTCACTCACTCACTCACTCACTCACTCACTCACTCACTCACTCACTCACTCACTCACTCACTCGTACATGTGCACACACACAGTGGTACATACAATGGTACATGCGCGCACGCACACACATACACACATGCAAATGCATACACAATTACACACACACACACACACACACACACATACAAATGCAATTATGTATGCATCACACACATAGTGGTACACGCCCGCACACACAATCACACACACACTGTGGTGTACACACACATACACACACACACAGACAGACACACTGAATGTGGCACACGTACTGTGGCACAGGCTGAGGTTGAAGAGGGCGAATCCCCTGCCAGGATAGAAGCAGCCGCGGTCCTCCACAGAGAAGCACTGCATCTTCTCATTGGAGCGGATAGTCTCCTGGATGGAGGTGTCCTCCCCTGTCAGCCAGCGCCACTCCCGCAAACAGCCGTCCAGACGAGGGTTCAGCTGGGGGAGGGGGGTAACACAGCGTCACGCCCCACTGAGCCCACCACGCTAATCCACCGCAACAATCACACCGTTCACTCAATGACTCACTCATCGCATGCGAAGACCAGGAAAAATAACATTGTTCATTCATGACCGAAAAACAACCCATCTCACTCATAGAACACAAGGACAGTGACGAAGTTCCCCTTAGCACAGGGATAATGACCCAGCACCCTCGAAATGCACAGGAATAATGAATCAGGCGCTTGCATCACTCACAGTATGTGGGAATGGGAATGTGTGCTTTTGAGTCACAAAGTACTGTATACCCGCGTTAGCGTATAACGTGTGGGAGAATGTTCACACGTGTGTGCCTGTGCGTGTGTGAGATTAAATGTTTGTCTGAATAGCGGTCAGGCGGAAGGCTGAATCTCACTGCCGAAGCAGAATAATGACTTCCTGTAACTCTCTCCAGTGGAAAAAATGCTTCATTTCGCAATGCGGGGAGTCCACTGAAGACTACTGTTGTGCTGTTATTGAGCCAGCAGGGAGCAGTGTTCTCTCTGGACTGAGCAGGAGCAACCGAAGCCTGAACCCAGTGACAGACAGGTCGGTCTGTAGGAAATGCTGTCCTCAGGATGAGACAAAACAGTTCCTGACACCCTAAGTTTGCACGGAAATTTCGTGCTTCCCAGAAGTCCTGACCGAATTTAGATTTTGACTCATTCAATTAAGGCCCTCTAATTTTCCCCTGGTAGTACTGGCGTAGGATTCTCTCCCTCTCAACCTCAGCTGAAGTGTTTTAAGCATTCTGGAACAAAATGGCTGCCCTGCATCACCCCAGGCAGGTGCAGCATGTTGGTGTTTGTTGAGATAGTCTCCTTCCCTTCACCGTAAAAGGATTTGTGATCATGAAATGAATGGTGTAATATAAGTAATGCTTTCTCCACTGAGTGCATTGGTACTCTAGGTCTTGAGCTTATAACTTACTTGGCCTATTAACCATGTGTACTAAACTTAAAGTTCATGGCTGTACAACTGATTCTATGAATTGTACCTTTTCCAACCTGTTCTATAGTTTGTTGTCATGACCTTGGTATGCACTTTTTGTACATCGCTTTGGCTTTTTGCCAAATGTAATGTAATGTAATGTAATGTAATGCATCATTATTGCAGAAACCCTGAGGTGCCAGCGACACTCACCTGGCTCAGAAGCCCCCCCTCCTTGAAGGGGACCCCTCCCACGGTGAGGTTGAGCTCGTGCATGCCCTTCTTCAGGGTGAAGAGGTCCCCGTTCACCGCGATCTTCATCACGGCCTCCCTGTCAATCTTAATCACCAGGCTCCGTCCCTGCTCCTCCACAGAGATCTGAGAGGACATGAAAAACGTCAAAGAGCTGCACCATTCCGTGAAAAACAAAGTGAAGACAGAGGCAGTGTCTCAAACTGAAGGCTGTGGCCTTGATGCCTTGCTGCCTGATTAGTCACTGTCCTTCAAAGGAGTGTTTGGAAGTGCTTAGGCAGCACTGCTGTCAGACGCACATTGAAGGCAGGAAGACGTCGGAGTCAAAGTGACGTGATTACAAGCAGTGTTGGTGCCTTTCGCTGTTCGTGAAAAGCTCACGGAGGCTTAAATACATTAAACGCGCTATTTCAGTGTGTTCAGTAATTAACATCTACTAAAGATATAATTACAACAAAATATCAGAAGCAGAAACTCAACTAAATTTAAAGGAAATAAAAACGGATTCAAATTAAGACTAAAATGACCCAGGTTGGGATAACCCTTTTGATGACCACCCTGGTCACAGCTCTGAGTTTGAGACTGGGGTCAGTACTCTATGGACAGCCCTGCTGAACACCACAGCGGGTCTCAGGTCTCTGACCCTGTGTCTCTCCTTTTATCTATGGACAGCCCTGCTGAACACCACAGCGGGTCTCTCACCCTGTGTCTCTGCTTGTCGTCTATGGACAGCCCTGCTGAACACCACAGCAGGTCTCTCACCCTGTGTCTCTGCTTGTCGTCTATGGACAGCCCTGCTGAACACCACAGCGGATCTCAGGCCTCTCACCCTGTGCCACTGCCCGTCGTTGACCTCCGGTCCGCTGCTGGTGACCCGGCTCACCGGCCCGTACTTCAGCTGCAGCTCCAGCTTCCCACGATGCATTGCCAGCACGATCCAAGAGCTGTTCAGGTGCCCCCCGGCGAAAAAGATGACCCCTTCCGGGTCAAAGGTCCTGAGGTCGAACTCTGCAGTGAAACTGAGGGAGAGGATGGTGTCATGGATGGAGTTTCTCATAAATGTTCACATCTGCAGAGCGGTATCTGAGGAGTGCTTTGGCAGCCATTGGTTAAATGCTAAATGATATGCTAAAAATAGCGCCAAAAATGCTGGAAAATGTTTTTTGGATTGGGGCCGTCCCCGCCTCTCACCCGGTCTGGACTCTCCGACGGAAGCGCAGGCGCACGACGGGGACTCCGCTGAACATGCGGCCCAGGTAGAGTGAGCGCGAGTTCCTCTTCATGTTCAGAGACAATGACGGCTCTATGGGCTGTGGAGACAGACAGGGGAACAGTCAGAGTGATTCAGCCCATACAGGGGGGCTGCTTGCCACTTTAACATGGGTTTGGGGTGCAGTGTGTTTTAGGGTAAAGCACGGTTTTGGGTATGGTATGTTTTGCTGTATAGCACGGTTCGGTTTTGGGTCCAGTGTGTTTTGGGGGATAGCGCGGTTTGGGTTTTGGGGTACGGTGTGATTTGGGGTTTGGGTTGTGGGTCCCGTGTGTTTTGGGGGATAGCACAGTTTGGGTTTTGGAATACAGTATGATTTGGGGTTTGGGGTTTGGGTTGTGGGTCCGGTGTGTTTTGGGGGATAGCATGGTCTGGGTTTTGGGTCCAGTGAGTTTTGGGGATAGCACCGTCTGGGTTTTGGGGTTCGGTGTGATTTCATGCCCCTTTACCTCACAGCTCCTGTAGTCCTGCGCCAGCCTCATGCCCCTCCGCCCGTCACAGAAGCAGCGGAAGCTCCCAGGTGTGTTTACACACTCCTCCGCACACACCTGGGTCTCACACTCATCCACATCTGCAGGGAGAGGGCATAAAAACAGCTGGATCAGCCTCCAGGGGAGTATCAGACAGCTCTCTATAAACTGGAAATGCATCAGCACAAAATGCCTGCAGGCCTGGATTCAGGAGGCTAAAAGAGGAGATGGACGCTTGCTTTAGAAAGAGTGATGATTTCTGGGAAATGCGTGCCCGGTCTGCAACAACACGGGCTGCGGACGCAGCTGTGGAAATGTGAATTCCTGCGAGTGAGAAAATCCCCACTGGGCTCCAGCATTCCTGGCCTCAGAAAAACACGCAGGCACTAACATGTTACACAAATAAAATATTTGGATGGCTGAGTCCTCTGTTATACTATCCTCACTCTCTGCGCAGGACAATGTACTTTTGAAATCTGACAGGGTGCAGTGTGAGCTTGTGCGTGTGTGTGTGTGTGTGTGTGTGTGTGTACGCATGCGTGCCTTTGTCTGTGTGTATGTGTGCCTTTGTTCATGTGTGTACTGTATGTATGCGTGTGTGTGTCTGTATGTGTATGTGTGTGCCTTTGTTCATGTGTGTACTGTATGTATGCGTGTGTGTCTGTATGTGTATGTGTGTGTGAGGGTGTGTATGTATGTATGCATGTGTGTGTGTGCCTGTATGTGTATGTGAGGGTTTGTATGTATGCATGTATGTATGTATGCGTGTGTGTGTGAGGGTGTGTATGTATGTATGTATGTATGCATGCATGTGTGTGTCTGTATGTGTATGTGAGGGTTTGTACGTATGTATGTATGTATGTATGCATGTGTGGTCTTACCCAAACAGGACTTGGACACGTTGTCGTACACATAGCCCTCCTCACACAGACACTCGTAGGACCCCACGAGGTTGCCACAACGTGCCGTTCCACACACTCCAGGGTCTTCCACACACTCATTAACATCTGGAACACAAAGGAGCGCTCAGTGACAAATCCTAAAGCTCCACACTATCCAGGGACCTCCTGTCCCCCAAGGTAATGAGGCCAAACAAGCATCCCGACCATGCGCCCAGTCACACATCTAACCAAAACATCCACTCACACTGTGCATTAATCTACTCCACTGAAAAATGAAGAAGCACATTGGAGTGAACATGTCTGGGTTTTTATAGACCAGTGGTAACCAACCATGTCCCTGGAGACACACCTCACTCAACAGCTAGACATCTTGTTGAGATACTAATCAGTAGTCAGGTCTGTCTACAGGACAGTAGATGTCCAGGACAGGGTTGGTTACCTCCGTTATAGATTGATGTGCGTATGAGAGGGGGGGGTAGGGTGACGTGCGAGTCTTACCGTTACACGTGTGGCGGTCCACCAGCGTGTAGCCAGGCCCGCAGGAGCAGCGGTAGCTGCCAACCGTGTTATTGCACTCATGGTCGCAGCCGCCGTTCTTCTTGTCACACTCGTTTATATCTGCCAATCGGAGAACCACATGCAAGTCATGTGACGCAACAAACCAATCCGGCCCAAGCTTGGTCCTCTTGTGACACTGCTGAGCCGTGAACCCCTCTTTCAGAGAAGTGGAACCCAGGTCAAAAATGTACGGTCCTATAAAAGAGTCGATGCTGTGGGATGATTCACAATATTGACACTGTTCTGTAAAACTATTAGGTCCATATGTCTTTATATATTAACCATGATCGTCATATCATGATTTTGCAGGATAATAGAAATATGCATATGTGTATGTGTCATTATGTGACTGAATTATGATGAATTATTGTCTTTTCATATCTTCCCATGGTTGTAGCAGAGCAGAGGAAAGTGCAGCCTTTGCCACACTCACATAGGGTGACTTTGCTAATGTTTTAGGCTGAGTCACCGTGGAAACGTGAGCTGGAATCAGACTCAGCCCCAGTGTAACTGCAGAAGGCTCACACGCACTGCAGAGCTGTCTCATCACTGAGCATGCTCAGTGCAGCGTCAGTCACTGCAGAGCTGGGTACTCCTCAGCTGCTGCTCTCCTCACAGACGCATGCAGAGTCTCGCGTCTCCGTCAGTAACGTGATGCAAGCGGCCGCATGGTGACGCCATAGCAAGGTCACCCGAGAGGTCGCAACAATCACGACACGGGCGGAAACACCTTTCACATCACAACGTCCCCCTCCCTCTTGCGGAGCCCCCAGGGAAAACAGTATGACGTGGCTTTCACGCCATACTGTGAAATATCTTGAGACTGAGACGATCTTAGGATAAAAAGGAAGCTTCCGGAATCTGCATGACTCTGACGTTTCCGTCTGGCTCCATACTTTCTTTTCTCAGCTTCCAGGATGGCACGGATGTTGAGCAATCAGTTTTATTTGCTCTGGCATGCCTCTCCAGTAGGAATGTAGCCTGCAGTGCATCAGACCAGTCACAGGCTGAGGAGCTGGGTTAGCCAGTTAAAGCACTGTTTCCGTGCAGATGAACCCCATGGTCAGTCCTCCAAATCCAGACCACAGCAGTCAGCTGTAGCCAGCATTACACAGAATGGTCTCTGGAGAGGGCATGATCTGACCTGGTCCCACAGTCTGCCTGCACAAGCTACACCTGCAGCCTCTTCCTCCATACGGGCGTGACAGTATCAGTATTAGTCAAGCACCGTGATTGTGGTTTCTCTGGCAGTTGAAAATGGTTTCTCTGGCGGTTAAAGGTGACCGTATGGGTTCTATGATGGATAGAGGTGTGACAGTACGGTTTCTCTGGTGGTTAAATGTGTAACGGTATAGTTCCTCTGGTGGTTAAAGGTGTAATTCTAGAGCAGTGGTTCCCAAACTTTGTCCTGGAGGCCCCCTGTATATGTTGGTTTCCGTTCCAACCACAATTGAAGTCCCAGAACTTCAACAAGCTTTTCACTTTTCTTAATGATGTACTATTGATTTTTCGAGGGATTATTTACCCTCTTAAACTACTGTTACGACCCAGTCTTGGTCGTAACAGCTATGTGAAGAATGAAAAATAAAACTCTAATGTTTGTATTGTGCTTAGTGTGCTATATTGAAAACAATTACATAAAAAAGGAAACTTATTTATAACTGATCAAATGCTCAAGTGTGGTGAATCAAGAGGCTACTAACTGGTTAAATTGTGGACACTTGGCCACTAAAACTAACCACCTGGAAGATACAAAATAAAAAAACAAAGCAAATAATAACGAGCCAAACCTGCATTGTGTTGATGAATTTAAAGAAACAATTATGAAAGAAATTAAATGGGTGTGTTCAGCAACCTAATTAGGAGCCTATTGATTGACCTCAGTCAGTCGGTAAAGGTGTGACAGTGTGGTTTCTCTGGAGGTTACAGGTGTGACAGTGTGGTTTCTCTGGAGGTTACAGGTGTGACAGTGTGGTTTCTCTGGAGGTTACAGGTGTGACAGTGTGGTTTCTCTGGAGGTTACAGGTGTGACAGTGTGGTTTCTCTGGAGGTTACAGGTGTGACAGTGTGGTTTCTCTGGAGGTTACAGGTGTGACAGTGTGGTTTCTCTGGAGGTTACAGGTGTGACAGTGTGGTTTCTCTGGAGGTTACAGGTGTGACAGTGTGGTTTCTCTGGAGGTTACAGGTGTGACAGTGTGGTTTATCTGGTGGTTAAAGGTCTGACCGTACCTTTCTCACACCTGACGCCGGCCCAGCCTGTGAAGCAGTGGCACAGGAAGTCGCCCTTCTTGTCCTCACAGCGCACCATCCCTCTGGGGTTGCAGGGCGAGGGGGAGCACTGGTCTGGGATGTCTGGGGCAGAGGGACAGGGGCATCAGGGGAGCACACCCACATTTCTGCAGGAAATCATGTCCTTCTATCCCTCCCCTTATCACACAGTTCCAACACTATCTCATAATTCACCCAAAAAGCTGCACATCTGATTCTGATTCCTTTATGCAGAAAGCTCAACTCTCTTCCTTTTTGATCACAGTCTACTTCTCATCATGTCCTACCAACATTCAAGGGCTCAACATTTTTTCCAAGGAACACATGCGGTCCGAAAATTTAGGAGCACACCAACGTATCCCAATTAGTTGATGCGCTCCGAAACAATTTTTCCGGTTTAGCGCATCGATTATCAGGAGCAAATGCTCCTAGAACGGGAGCACTGCTGACCTTCATTCAGTAACTCCACTTCCTTCACAGACAGTAATCCCAGCTTCACAGTGAACGGTGTCTGTATAAGGCTGAATCAGTCTTTCACAGTGAAGCCTCTGCAAGGTGATGAGGGCTGTCCATTACAGTCAGTGTTTGCCGTATAATAACAGTCTTTTCTCAAACAGTCTGTGCGTTACGGTCATGGTGGTCCTTCACACGCATCAGTGTCGGTGGTCTAGCGCCCTCGGTGGTCTTCTGTGTTCCTTCCTCTGACGCTGGAGACCGTCTTCGTTCACTGCGCTGTTTTATACAAACCTGCAGTTCAACCATGCACAGCCACTGTTCTGCACACACTATAACATTTTTACTGTTTCCTAACCGGGCAAGTCTGGACATGCTGAGGAAGGCTGTTCAGGACCAGAGGCAGAGGGGGGGGGGAGAGGGGGAAGGAAAGGGGGAGAGAGCAAACAGGGAGAAGCAGAGGATAAAGTGACACATTAATAAGAATGGTGGTGGGGAGACACGGAGACGGGGCAGGGGGATATTCGGGATATTCCCCCGACAGTGATCGGTGTTGGAGGCTCATGCAGAGGCTTGTCTGGAATCCGGAATGTTCTGCAGCACCCTGTCTCTGTGGGGTTTGGATCTTTGTGCTACATGAGTCACATGGCTTACAGGAAAGTGTGTGTGATTTCAGCCCCGCGCCGTACAAACACACAGGCTGGGCGGCTGAACACATTAGAGCACGTGTTGTATGAACGGCTCATGCCTTGTCGTGAGCAGAAAGAGGCGCGTTTTGGAGAGGGACAAGAATCCGCCAGGCCCAATATAAAAAGCTGATGACTGGAGTTTATCCAAGGGGGAGGGGGGGCCTTTTCATGTAAGGATCTGACATATAGACGCTTGCGGTTTCCCTCCCAGCTCCCGTTCCCTCTCTCCCTCTCTCCATTTCTCAGGCTCTCTCTCTCTCCGTTTCTCAGACTCTCTCTTTCCATGCCTGTGCCAGGAGCAGACTCACAGGGGCATGTCGGCCTCATCCTGCTCTTCCGCCCGCTGTGCTGGGAACAGCCCGTGGCCCCAGAGTGCTCCCCCCTCCCTCAAAGTCAGAATCCATCACCGGCCTTCTCCACCAACCCACAGACCTGCTCTGAAATCCTGGGAGCTCCGCAAGTCTGTCAGTACGCTGCCCCAGGTACGGCTAACAGACAGAAGCTGCTGCACTTGGCTTTGGAGACAGGCCAACACTAAAGCTACTGGGAAAAATATATTCCATTTTTATTGTATACATTCTGTGAATAGGTAGCTAGTGCTTTACCCGAAAGTCTGCTAATCTAAACCAGCCCCTTTTCACATTTTCTGTGTGCATCACTAATATTTGGCCCCTAGTAAATGTAAGTGACAGGTTGAACAATCATAATGCAAAATTGGCATTTAAAAAAAAGAAGAAGGAAAGTCTTCCATATTGTATATAAGATGTACAACTATAACACACATTAAAACACAAGGGCTATCTCGCAGCAGCAGGTGTCAGGGTAAGAGGGGGTAAGTGTGTCTGTGTTCCTCACTGCATTTGCGCTTTCATTTTGAAGTTAGAGAGTGAAATTGAGTGCTTCTATGCAGAGGGAAGGTGCACTGCAGTGCAGACCAGCAGGGAACACAGTTCCCCTACAGCGCTATTTATAAACCCCAGAGCCAACTCACTGCAGAGGGGAGGACACAGGGAAAGATGGAGCGATGGGTAGCGACAGAAAGAGAGGGAATAGAAAGAGAGAGAGAGAGAGATGACACTCACTGTGAACGCATGTGATCAGGTCTTGTCTCTTCTTCTCTGAGTTTCCGAACGTATCCACGCATGCTGGTACCAGGATGAAAAGAAAAGAGTCTTAAAGCTCCAGTCAGCCAAGCACAGCCTTTAACCCCAACACTGAGCCCACAGCACTCTCCAGACTCACCTCTGAGACTCTCCTGTAGCTCTCTGAGACTCACTGAGTGCAACCTGCCCCTCTAAGCCTCACCTGTACACAGTTAAACCTGCCTCTCTAAGCCTCACCTGTACACAGTTAAACCTGCCCCTCTAAGCCTCACCTGTACACAGTTAAACCTGCCCCTCTAAGCCTCACCTGTACACAGTTAAACCTGCCCCTCTAAGCCTCACCTGTACACAGTTAAACCTGCCCCTCTAAGCCTCACCTGTTGACAGTTCAACCTGCCCCACTAAGCCTCACCTGTACACAGTTCAACCTGCCCCTCTAAGCCTCACCTGTACACAGTTCAACCTGCCCCTCTAAGCCTCACCTGTACACAGTTCAACCCGTCTCCCATTCTCACCAGTACAGAGTTCAACCTGCTTGTCTAAGCCTGACCTGTATACAGTTCAACCTGCCACTAATTCTCACCTGGACACAGTTCAACCTCCTTCTCTGGGCCAATATGCAGGTCCACATTATAAACTGTGGATATACTGAGTTCATTGCGGCAAATGCCAAGATAGAAAGCACAAATGTGCACTTACCCAAGTACTTCGGATAAAAGTATTCCTGTAGGAAAGAGAGAAGGGAATGAATTAAACATGACTGATGTCTATGGTAGCGTGAGACTCCTCTGCACTGCGCAGACATCTATGGTAGTGAGTCACTCTAATACCAAAAAACACATTACTCATTCAAAAAGCACTGCACTGCAGTGTGTGCCTGCCTGTGCTACTACTGGCTAGTGTACCAGAGTGATGTACTGCAGTACTGTTTGTGCAGGAAGTGCAAACTACAGGCAAAAGTAAAACAGAGCTTTCTGGGAAAAGACATCAATATAATTCATTTCAAAACTAAAACAAAAAACATGTTTATGCAGGAAGTAACTGACAGGAATTGCAAATATTTGTAATTGCCATAGCAGTCAAGGGCTTCTGGGAAAGGGGTACTAGATGAGGGTCGGAGAGGGGAAGCACGTTTAATGAGTGTGTCTGAGGTCAATTGAGTGAAGGTTTGTTAAAGGAGAAGTAAATGTAACCAAGGTCTGCAAGAGAATGGAAGTCAAATGAATGAGGGTGTTCTGGAAGTCGCATGAATAAGCGAATGGAAGCAGAATTAATGAGGATGTCTTAGGCTGTGAGGAGAGGAACAAGCCCGGCCAAACAAGGACGGTCCGGCAAACACGAGTCCCGCTTTTCCTCTCCTCAGTTTTTCCACGAACCCTCACACAGTCGCCGAGAAGCCCCGCCTGGATGCAGATCCACAGCGAGTCTAGTCGCTTAAAAACGCTGCTTTCAAAGCGGGCTCACTTAACCCTTTTCTAGGCATAAGATCACAAATGTGTTTAGAATGTTCTGTACTGAACGTTCTTAACTGAACATTCCAATGCTGATGTAACAATCACGACTGGTAATTGAGAGCGGTGGAGTTCTAGAACACTTTGAATAAAAAAAATGTAAAAAACATTCTTGAAAAACCGCCTCTTCAAAGGCCTGAAGTTCCACTAATGCAAGCTCTAGAGGGAGCAGGCTCTATGGTGTGCCTGGTTAGTACTGAAGGACAGCGCTGGGCCCAGGCTTTCTTTGGTGTATTCGGGCCTGCTGGTTGATGCCAGTTGGAGAGTTGCCCTGCGCACCCCAGTCATGACCTCCCCAATAAAACAGCGGCAATAAAATTCCCACAACGTCCTCTCAACATCAAATGAGACAAAGAGACATCGCAATGGGAGAGCAGCCTGTTTATAATGGAAAGCAAGGCACCAGCAAGGCAATGAGAGAGTGCCTGAGCCATTAGGGGCTCAGCGTTCACAGGGCATAGCTAACTTGACGTTAACATTATTCCATTAGCATCCACAGTTACTGGATATTTCACTGAATCAATTCAGGTTAAGTACCCTTCTTAAGGGTGAAACGGAAACCACAACCTTTGAGTAACAGACCCAACTCCTTAACCACCATACAGTACTGTAGGGCAGCCCCATTATAATACATTAGCATCCTGTCCACAGCTGATGAACTCCAAACCATAGAGAATCTGCTCATGATCAGATTGTTCCCAAGAAACGAGATCAAAGGCATGAATACCGTATGGTTTTGTAGTGTAGTACTTATACAGGGTTCAAGGTCCTGTCTAATTATTTGTACCCAGACACACGACAAATGAACGCGCTGACCCATCCACATAGAACAGACTCTAATCCAGGGGTGCGCAACAAGGGCCGATCCGTTTCAGGATTTCGTGCCAACTTCTGGTCTTCATTAATGAATTGGCTCAATCATATCTTATCTGATATGTGTACGAGTACTGGCTACTGCTGCAGACTGCAAGTGTATCCTAATGATTTTACTCTGCTAAAGTACAGGCTTGAACCAGGGTAATTTATACAGCTGTCAGCAAATTAAAAGCAAGGCAATTGGTTGGAACAGAAACCAGTATGGCCCGTGAGGAGTTCACCCCTGCTCTAATCTCAGAGTGTGAGAGAGCAACAGAGGGTGTGTGAGAGAGAGAGAGAGAGAGAGAGAGAGAGAGAGAGGAGAGAGAGAGAGGAGAGAGAGAGAGAGAGAGAGAGAGAGAGAGAGAGAGAGAGAGAGAGTGCGTGCGTGCGTGTGCGTGTGCGTGTGCGTGTGCGTGTGCGTGTGCGTGTGCGTGTGTGAGCAGCGCAACATCAGTGGGAAACGGGATGCCCTGGGCCCTGTAACAGTTCTGGAACAGTAACTGAAGAGTGTAGCCCAGGGGTGTCAAACTCCAGTCCTGGAGGGCCACAGAGTCCACACACTTTCTCAAGGCCTTAATTGGCTGCTGATTGAAAGGAAACCACAAATAACGGCAGACACTGCGGCCCTCCAGGACTACAGTTTGACACCCCTGGTGTAGCCTATCCCTAGCTGTTTAAAGGCAACCTAGTGCTTAATGTTCTGTTTTAGCCTCACTGTTCTACGGCATTACTGTCACTTTAAGGTCTTGTGCATGCTTGTGCATTGATTTCATGCTGAATTTATGGCTATGAACGCCTTGAAAAAGAGATGACATCTCAACTGAGCTCTCTCCTAAATCAATAACAGATAAATAAAATGCATAATAATAAAGTCAAAGGCAGAGAACAGGTTGAGATCTAACATCTGATCGATGAAGATAGCCCAAAATGAACAGGGAAAATGCATTACTGTTTGCCCCTGGCTCCAGTGAGGGGGGTCAGGGGTACCCTAGGACCAGCAAGGGCCCACCACATCCAGGGTCATCCATTTTGTGTACATTGAACAGCAAACCCTCTGTTCTGAGAGAGAGGCAATAAAGACCCCAAAAGCACAACGGGAGGGGGAAGAGGGTATTACAGAGTGCTGCACCCCAATGCTGCACCCTACTCTCTCCCCAGTGTGGCCCTGTTCTCCTCTGACCTTCCAGAGAAGATCCACGATCCAGACTGCAGGCTGCAATGAGTACTCGACTGTTTCAACACAGAGCTCCCTATTAAATATCCCTGCCTGTTTATCTTCCAGAGTCTTCCCTTTAAGCTGTCAATTGCTCCATGACATCAGCAATTTACTGGTATGTGCGAAAACACAACTTTCCCACTGCAGTGTCAGCAGATTAGTCATCACGGAGCAACTTTTCCTCTGCAGTGGTTGCAGGTTGCCGAGCTATGAGCAACTTTTCCTCTTCGGTGTGTGCTGGTTGCCGAGCTATGAGCAACTTTTCCTCTTCGGTGTCTGCTGGTTGCCGAGCTATGAGCAACGTTTCCTCTGCAGCGTCTACTGGTTACCGAGCTATGAGCAACTTTAGTTCTGCAGTGTCTGCAGGCTGCCCAGCCATGAGCAACCTTTCCTCTGCAGTGTCTGCTGGTTGCCGAGCTACGAGCAGCTTTTCCTCTGCAGTGACTGCAGACTCCTCTGCCCTGCAGTCAGATGTGTGCTAATGTGAATGTGAACTGTTTGTCTGAATGTAGGACAAGATCAATTTCTCCAACACCAGAGGGAGCAGCAAGCGGTTCCCCTCTCTCAGGCAAACGGGCCTGAATAACCGGAGTCCTCTCAGCCTCAGTGTGCCAGAGGTAAGAGAGGCGGGGAGCTGCCACAGAGACCCACAATTCACTGCAATGCAGGAGAGTGTGGAGCAGCTATCCCCACCGACCACATCGCATCTCATAAAAGTGACCACAACCTGACCACACACACCCTGCAGAGTGGCCAGCCTCACCTCGTAAAGCTGACACACACACACACACACACACACACACACACACGTGCACACACATGTGCACACACATGTGCACACACACACACACACACACACACACACACACGTGCACACACAGCGGGGGGGCAGAGCTGGCCTTATATTAACATGGTTTTACAGGCATCAGATTTAACAGAAGCTGAGTGGAATTTATCTGTGATTAAAAGCACATTCCGATCCCCTCTGTCACGGCCCTACCACACGGCCCTGCTGCGATCATCCTCTTACCGTAAGCAGCCGCTGCACAAACACACTCAAAATGAATACGGAAGATCAGCGTTCGCATAATCAGGCGTCAGATTCCCTCTGGGTCGGCATCATGTACTGGAAACTGCCTTCTGTAAGGGGGATTTAAGCCTGTGCAAATCCTGGCAGCATCAACGCAAACGCTTGGGTAACGGTGCTTACGGCCTCTTCGGTCCGGGACGCGGGAACACGCGTTCTCAGGGTGAAGGTCAGAGGGGTGAGATGGACGGGGAGGGGCGCGTGAGATGGGACCAGGTGTTCGTGTGACAGAGCGAAACTCTGAGCCTGCCAGAACATCCGTTCCGTGACTTGTGAGGATGAGATGACAGTTTCACCGAGCAGCAGGTCACCTTGTCCGTTCTGCAAATCACTGTCGTCAGGACAGTAGCCAATGCACATCATTCTCAGAGGGAGTAATTTCAGTTTCAAATGGGGTTTGGTGAGTGTGGGTGGGGGGGCTTTATGTTAAGTCTATGTTACAGCCGTCTGTAAAATTGTAGGGGATACGTACCCCTGTCCCCCCTGTAAATTGAGCCGATGATCATTCTCCACCAACAGCACTGTGTTAAAATCCACACAAACTAAGACAGTGCATTTGCATTCACACTGCACAGCACATTCGGTAATACACAAACTCTACATTCCCCTCTCTGCAAAACCCCACTGCACATACCATACACATGAATGTGCACCGACTGCAAGCACTTTAGAATTGTAAATATGAGTACATGTGCACCAGGTACTTCTCATGGCCAGTTTTAATGTGTGGATGTTGGTTAAATCATTTATGTCCAGCGTCCACCGCAGAACTGAAGAAATCATAGTCCAGAGTCCCACAGTTCAGACTGTACTCCGCCACTATCTCAGTTTCTTTCTTTCTCTCACAGGCCCCCCACACATTCTCTCTCTTTCTCTTTCTCTCTCTCTCTTTCTCTCTCTCTCTCACTCTCTCACACACACACACACACACACACACACACACACACACACACACACACACAGCAACAGCAGCAGTTTGATTTTACACCAATGACCTCAGGGACAGCTGCAGAGGAAGTTCAGACAGAGAGGCTCAGGTTTAAGGGGACGGCGCACAAATCAACATCAGTTGCACAATCGTCTGCACAGCCTTTTTACGAAAACACAGACCTGTCCCGGGAATCGTGTGAGAGCAGTGTGGTCCCACAGCTCCATAATTAAAAACAGCCATCCTCCTTATCGGAAACGTGCTGCTAATTCATGCAGATGCATGTTATCTGGAAATACAAGGACAATGGCCTCGCTTAATGCAGTTGATTCCGTGTGTAATGAATTTACTAGGGCATAAGAACGAGACGGGGCGGGATCATTAAAGCTCCGTGACAGACATCAGCTCGTGCAAAAGGTCACTGCGCGGGAATCACAGCAGTCAGGGCCAATAAAAGTCCCCAGTGACAGTGCACACATCAGCCTCAAAGAGACAATGCTCATAATTAGGGCTGCAGCTGGAAGCTATACTGGGTGTGATGCCACTCGTCTGATTGATTAGACTGGACAGATAATTTAACATAGCGCACAATTATTAGCCAGTTTGTAGCAAAAGGGTCAGTAGTCATGTCAAGGGAAGGGAGTACTCACGGTTTCGGGGTCGTTCTCAAATACTTCCCGAGCTTCTTCTTTGGTACATATCTCTTCGACACATTCTCGCTCCAAATGCCCTTGTTTCGTCTCTTCAAAAACTTGATAGGCTCGCTTGTGTCTCTTCAAGAACTGATTTGCCTCTTCCGGAGACAACGAGACTACAAAATAAACACACAAAAGCAATCTGAGCGGAGTGGGAGTAACGTTATACTAGCGAGGTCGCTGTTTCTTTTAATTCCTTTATGTCCATACTCATCGTCCTCACTTGTGCAGACACGAAAAGTAAATAGGCTTTTGTGCATATTCGGAAAATGTGATTTTGGGTGAATGAGAATCAGGACACTGCAATGATTAGCTTCCTCGCTAGTCTTCACTAACTGAGCCAGCTAACTATTAGCTAGCAATCAGGCTAGCCATATATCCGATAGCCACACTGATGCTCTAAACACAGGAAACTAAACCTAATCAGGAAAGCTAATATTTAATAACTTGTAAGTTACATACTCTGAGAAGACCAGGAGACGAGGAGCAGCAGCAACAAAGATCCCGACAGAAACTGAGGCTGGATCGGCGGCATGTTTATTCCTGCGCCAGATCAGGAAAGTTTTCCTCTTTCAGCTGAACGTAGCAGCCAAATCGTAGTCCTAGAGACAGTGAGAACATTCACTACCCAGCGGGGGAGTATTCCGCTACATTCAGCTCCAGCGCTTTCTTCAGACTAACAGGCTAACTAGCTACATCCCACAACAAACACTGCGGCACCGTCCCCTCCTAGTTCCCCCTCATCCTTTCTCGCGTGCGAGGAGAGTGCCCAGCACAATGCGGGCTTCAAAGCGAGGTGAGTTTGCAGCCAGGTGAAGAATAATCTCAGCCCATAGACGCCACAGACATATTCATCCAGTCTGGATTATTTTTCCCTTCGGAAAAATGACGTTAAGTAAGGTGTCATACTGCATCCAGTTTGACTGTACTTCTTTGTGGCACCGCCCTACTGTACACGACTCGTAAAACTGCTTAGAATGACGTAGCGAAAGGATAGATTGCCATTTGAACTTGTTGGGATCATAAGGTTATCTACCTAATTTGTCACTGAAGTAAAGAAAGTATATTTACAGTGATAAACCAAACACATCATCTGGATTTTAGGCATATGTTTTCCAGTTAGACTACGTGTAAAATAGTCAGATTCAGATATTATTGGATAAATCCTGGACCTTTATTCATAGATTATATGCTTTTCCAATGTACTGATTGCATTTCTGAGCTTTTGTGGGACATTTACAGTAAATCTAGGCTCTTGCTAGCCAAGATTCGCCAAGACAACCAAGCAGATAATGGTGATATGCTTAAAACTTAAGTATAATACCAAACCATGCATAATATCTTACTGCCTGTCTTTCAACCTGATGTAATTGTAGCTGTCTGTAATTAATGGAATTGGTATCTTGTAACTGTACATTTATTATATAATTATATTCTTGTGTGTGTGTGTGTGTGTGTTGGCCAGCAATGCCAAGTTTATCCCTGGGATCTGTTTCACCACAATGTCATTCAAGTTTGAAATTATACAGAAAATGTAATCATCCCAACTGTTACCTAATTGGTGACACAGTTAATTATGTAATTATATATTTCATGGACGTCAGTGTTTGAACACATGAAGCACTGCAATAGTTTACGCAGCTGGACATCATTGGTGGTCACATAACTAGGTCGATACAGAAGTGAGCAGAATATGTCTCAGAAAAGAGCCACTGAACAAAAACATGTTTATTTTAAGCAATCTTTAATGAAATAAACCAACCAAACACGTAATACATGATTAAAAACATCACTACACATGAACAAGATCTTGTTTTTATTTACATATTGTGGCTGCAACATGTCGAGAGAGAAAAAAAACCAAGATATTCAGTAAAAATTTCTTTTTTTCATTTCAGAAAAAAGCCAAAAATATAGTCCTAGACACAATCCTTGCATTATGATAAGTCAGCCTGATACAATTTCTGTTCAGTTATGTCTTTCCTCTGATTGTACCCTTTATCCCACCTTCCTCTTAGTTTTCAGGGATAATGAAATTGGACTTAAATAATGTTGTCACCTTTTGTATGTAAACCAGAAAGGAGCTCCACCAATTGAGGATTACTTTGTTAACAACAAACAGTGCCAACGATGAGGACCCAAGAAGTAAAGCCAAGACACATCAACTAATTGCCTGTGGCATTGTTCTGTTCATTATTACCAAGATAGAGGAAAAGGAAGTTTGGAATACCTTCTTACTGGGGTCCAAAAATAACTGACACAACATTGTGTGATTTTATCGCTTATAAAATAGATGACAATAAGCAGTGCTGCTTGGTAGGTGGGGAATCCATTGGGTAACCAGGGGCTGGCAAGTATGGTGCTGTGGCTGAATGGTGAAAAGTCTGATGAGATGCTGTCAGTTGAAAACCTGGGTACATTTGGTTGAAAAGTGAAACTCATAGCTCATAGCTTGCAATAACCTATATTCCCACCCCTCTAGAGTCCAGCTTTAGGTCAGGGGAAACATCAGGATGCATATAAAGACTACTGGAGAATCAAAGGGTAAAGGGTCAGGGTAAAAAGTAATTTCAGAACATTCAGGACAGACATACTGCATCTTCTCATACTGTTCCAGCAGGGCCACTCACCGAGTCTCCATGAGAAGTACAAAACAATGTGGAAAATTCAGACAGACAGCATACAGTACCACCATTATTATTGCCACTATTTCTTTAGCCAATCATTGGACTGAAATTCTGTTCAAAGAACTTTTATTTTGCATTTTGTCATATATCACAGGATTTGTTTTCTTTTTCTAGGTTTCTTTTTAGTTTTGCTTTAGTTCCAAACTTTCGATTCATGAAATGTTTTTCTCTTTCACAAAACAAATGCAGTCAAGCAAGTTCTGTATTTACTTTAAGACATTGGCGAATAATAACAGCATTGTTGCCTACCCTGCTTGTATAGATTTGTTTTCCAGTGCAGCAGTTGGAATAGTACCCTCCCAATACACAGGTTGCTGTATTTCACATATCTGATTGGCTCCTGTTAAATTCCTGTTTATCAGGATTATCAGGATAAATTATCAGGATTCTACACGTACACTCTTGGCAGACAGGATCTACCATTCTCTTTCAGCAACTTCATTAAATTGACCAATCAGGTCGTGACAAACATCCCCATTTGGAGTGGTTGGGTAGGTGTACCACTGGCCATAGTCTAAGAGCATGCATCATTATCAAAACAGTAAAAGTAAAATAATATCCTGGTGAGGAAATACAGAAAAATAAAATCCTGGTATTTTAGCCTTACATGTACCATAATTTGTTTTATGATTTCTATAATTATTAACAACTGAAACAATGTTAAAAATCTCTAAAATCTTTTGGAACAGGAACGAGGGTGAAACATAAAGCACATGCAGTGGGTCTAACGTGATGAGATACAGGAACAGACCACTGAATGTGCTGAATCTGGGAAACATCGATGAGGTCACGTGCCAGAGCCCTTCTGGTATGACATCATTTCCTGCAGATCAGTTGTGGTGGAAGGAAGTATCTCCTGTCGTTGACACGGGGGGGCAGGAGTGGGATTTGATGCTGTTGTGTTTGCTCAAGGCTTCGTCAAAGTCCAGTCGCTTGCTGTTGACGGTGATCTCCATGCAGCCATGATAGTAGGCCGACACAGGAGTGGCCGTGACAGGAAGCTCTGTGGAAGTAATGATCGATATCACAGTGCTGCAGATACAGTATACACTACCAAACTACACTGCACTACCAAAAGCACAGTAAAACCTCAGATACTAAACTAGATTTACAGACTGGCTGACTAGGTATGAAACAAGAACAGTGCAACAAAAAAAAAAAAAAAAAGTTTTTAGGGCTTATAATATAGTACAAAATATTCGTTTGTTTTAAGTTGCTGTGAAATTATCTTACCCTATTGCCAAATCTTAAAACGAGTCAGAATCTTTCACCTCATTGCCAATATGTTTTGTCTTATTCAGCAAAAATGCTTGCTGAGATCGACTTATTTTTTGCAGTGAATGCTCAATTGTGCTTTATCAGGCTTCTCATTGTTACTGTTGCAAAAGGCCAACATTAAACCAAAATGATTCCCTTTCCATTCAGAAAAAAAGTAATATTTGTAATATTTAATATGTTTTATTAAAAAGATAAATGTACCCAATTTACTACTATTGGCGAAATGCAAGTTTTCCAAATCGGTAGAAGGAAAAACAATGAGGAATTTGGTGAAGCTCAGAATGCTTTATTTACAGCTGTTAAGCCGCATGGCTGTCTAAATATACAGCACTGTCTTTAAAATGGGTCTGAAATGTAGTGCTGCTGGTTAAAGCCTGATTTAAGAATTTTTTTACTCTACAACAGATTAGGGGAATTTTATGAAATATGCTGCTGACAGGAAAAATCAGTGCTCCTGTTACACTTTAGTAGATGTTACGTAACAAAATATGAAGTAAGACAATGCACGATGAGAGAAAATAGATGGTGAGGTGAATGAATGCAAGGGGATGAGTAAATGAGGAAGGTGCAGTGGTTTTCTGTTCCATTTGTGTTTGATTTGCACTTTGTTGTACATCGCTCTGGATAAGAGCGTCTGCTAAATGCCACGTAATGTAATGTAATGTAATGTAATGTAATGTAATTTGGCACTCCCCCCCCGAAGAGATCTGCCAGGCCGAGGCAAATTTGCATATATTTTCTTCTTTTTTTTCATAGTAACTGATTGTAGTTCACAGAACCACCACCAGGTGGAAAATGTGAGCACTCTAATCGATAGCAGTGTGAAATAGTTGCAGGCTCCAACAGTAGGGGGGCAGCAGTGCCCTTTTCATCACGAGAATTGCATCACGTTTGCATTATCAGTCCCAAAATACTCGCCATAGGGAATTTGATGTGGAAGGGAGGTGCATTACACACAGATCTCTCATACCGTTCTCACAACAGTTCTGTGTGTGAAGTTAAAAACATAGACATTTGAATCATGGTTTTTTTTTTTGTTTCAATTTATACTCAACTCGGATAAAGTTTTAAATATGGATTTCTTTGTAAGGGCTGCAATTTCTCTTTCACAGAATGTGCATAAGAGAAAAAAATGTTGCGATAAACAAAAAATAAATGACATTTCTAATTGGTTTAAACATCCATGTAGAATATGCTGATTTAAGTGTTTTTTTGTCCTGAAAAATAATGCAGATATTAACGATTCATGCAGTTATTTTTTGTTGTTACAATTTAGCAGAAGTTTGCTACAAATGTTCTGTGCATAGTATTTCAGAAACAGGTATGTATGTGCTGCGTGACACACCTGGGACGCCCCCGATGAAGGTCTCCACGCCACCCTGCATGCTGGAGTTGAGGGCGGACAGCCTGGATTCCAGGACGCTCGGCTCGGCATACAAAATGGTGGAAGAGTTGGCAGTGATTTGGAGATTGGTCTCGGAGACGCTCAGCTCCAGAAGCATACGCTCTGGATAGCAGAGCATCACAGACTGCAGAGTGGCTACACGAACCTCCCCGATGAAAACCTGCAGGTCCTGGGGTAATGAGAGGGAGACATGGGGCGGGGGTTAGTTCACTGGCAGGAAAAATGTGTGTGTGGGGCGAATCTAAAAGAGGAGTGAGGACATTGTGGGTGATGGGTAATGTTGTGGGGGGGGAGGGGTGTATGGGGATGTTGAATAACTGAGTTGAGTGAGTGAAGAGTACAGAGTAGGTGATTTCAGGTTAAATGTAGGTTCTGTGCAGGGAGGGTGTTATACACAGTGTTAAATATTAGTGAGTGAGTAAATATTCAATGCAAAAAGTAAGTCAATCTCAAGAAGTATTTTAGTCTCATGATTTCTTTACTAAAAAAAAGACACCAATGACGTGAGACAGTTAGACAGACTAATTTCAAGATTTGCCAATGGGGCAAGAAAATCTTGCTTGTCAAACAAACCGTAACGTAAATATTTTATGTCTCATTACAGGACTAAAACACTCGTTAAGACGGACGTTGTTTTGCAGTGTGGGAGTACGTACCGCATCGTCTTGTCCTCGAGACTGCAGGGAGACGGACAGCGGCACGGTGTCGTTGCTGACCAGGGCGAACACGACCCCCGTGCTGCTGGACGGGCGGATGTAGAGCAACAGGTCCACTCTCCAGGACTCCGCTGCGCCTGGACCAAAGGCCAAAAACACAGAGCTTTACTGTCTCAACATAAAGAAAGGTGATGTGAGAATGTGATCCTAGAATTTAACTGCATTATGTTCATGGCTGTTTAGTGGCAACTTAAAGGCACGTTATCACTATCTATTGTGCTGGAGTGTCAATTGTCAAAAATGTTCATGCTGTATTTGCATAAAGGGAGAAAAGTCCTTTGTTCTTCTTGCAGTCTCCCTTAATTAATTTAGTCTTATATTTAAAATGTTAATATTTTATTTCTGTTACTTTTTTGCCAAATAAAACAAAATTATTGCACCTAATCCAAGATTAAAACATGTTTAGAAATACTTTTTTTGCAGTGTATATAACGTACATCTGTTGCTTAGGGTATAGCTTTGTTCAGTTCATCTCTCATCTCTGCATAGCAGGCAATGGAAACCATTATTACTCTATTAAGTCACTGGAACCTGCGGTGATTTTCAGTGTACAAAGTCCTGTTTAATTTCCTAGAAATAGTCTGCCAAAATTCTTAAAACTTACTATTTCCAATTCATCCATCTTTTAAGAAATCTACATGAACGCTGTCCTGTCTGCTGACTGGCTGGGTCGCATAAGAGCTCCAGGCCTGTTTACCCAGGTGGTCAGTCTCATGGTCATGTGCTGTAATCCATAAAAATGTGACATCAATCATAATCTGTTCCAGAGAACAGAGGCCGGGAAGGTATCTGTCGACAGGATAACCATGAAATCGGTCGGCCTGACGGAATCGGAACAAACCGCTACTCGATCAACGAGGACACCTCCCACCCACCGTCGCCAGACATTCCGCTGAATACATGGTATTCAGTCCACTGCCCTTTCTTTTGGTCAGCCGCATGCCAAACACTGATAAGCAGACCGCAGAGGCAGTTTGGCCTGTGTTAGGTTCTTTATAAAAAGTCCACAAATATGTAAAAATAAGAATAATAGCATTTATTTATAGATTTAATCTTTATGTATCCTGAGCCAAGATGGAAAGGATGAATAATACCGTCTTGCACAAGACAGACCTGATCCAAGACTCCAGCCAGTTCAGCAAGAAAACAAATTCATCACTGACACAACACAAAGCGCAAGGTTATTGGGCAATAAATCACAACCAATAAATAACCAAATACAATTTCAATCTATATAATTATGGATATGGATTCAAGTCTACCAATTCTTACAATCCTCTGTTCCTCCATCTACAGCAGCCAAAGAAAGTGCTTCCATTGAAAACATAATTTAGATGGTTTTTATTCCAGCCTCCTGGGGCCTGACATTAGACCTCACTGCTGGCTCATGACTTTAGGGCTATCTTCACATTCACCATGACAAACACAGCCTGCTGATGTAGACATATAGAAGCTACTCCCCCCAAGGAGCACTCAACCCCATTCCAGCAGTCCTACGACTCTCTGTGGGCAGGGTCATGATTTGTGTTTTTTTTGGCAGATACACAACTCACCCAGTTTCGCTTTTCTAACGGTTTCTCCCTGGGTCTATAAAGACGCGCGTAAATCACTGGCAGAGCATAGAGGGAGCTGGGTCTGCATCCCGCCCGTACTCACTGTAATTCACGTGGAAACGGGCGAGGCCCTCCCCGGGGAAGTAAGACCCTGGCTCCACCTGCACGAAGCAGTGCTTGCTCGGCTTCTCCTGGATGACCTCTTTGACCCCTGACGACCCCTGGTTCATCAGGTTCCACCCTCGGATGCAGCCGTCCAGCCTGGGGTTGATCTGCGCACACAGTCACACGCTGTACACGCACTGTACACACACTGTCACACACTGTACACACGCTTTTCACCCGTGTGTGTGCTTAAGCTGTGGTCATGTGTGGTTACGGGTGTAATGACACTGACTTTCGCTTCAAAAAATGTCTGCCTTAACAAGTGTTTTAGTCAACGATAAGACTTGAGATTTTCTTTCTCTCAAGTAGAAAATATATTCGCTTGTTTTAAGTTACTGTTCACTTGATACGTAGCTGTTCCCGTTGTGATGCAGTTCTGCGGTTTGAGCGCACCGCGATTGCTCCTGTACGTGGGGCTACCTGTGCCCATCGCTGGTGCTGTCGGTGCAGGATGGCTTTGCCTGTTTACCGGTTTGATGACGCTGTCGGTGCGGTTGGGCAGCCCAGCGATGTACACCTTGGTCTCCAGTATCCCATTGACGGAGGTGAAGAGGCTGTCAGGGCTGTTGATGCTCATGACGGCTTCCTTACTGATCTTCACACTAATACTGCGCTCCAGTTCATCCACCGAGATCTACACAGCGCAACACAACAGTTACGCAGTGCGAGGTTATGCTATTGCACACAATGTAATACAGCGACCGACACAGTCACTAAGCAGGGCACAAGCCATCAGAAATGCAGCCTGATATCAGATCGTATGGACATACGGAGCGAACACTGCACACACAGTAACCATCTAGCACAGTACACTCATATGCTGGCTGGAGAAGTAATACCCACACCGTACAACAGGGTCAGTCTCACACATACACTGCTCTCATTTACGCTCACCACACACACAAACGCACGCACACACACATTTGATTTTGTGAACGCACCCAGTTCCACACACAGTCCTCCATGTTGTGTGTACAGACGCACCACACACAGACACATTTGACTCTGAACGCACGCTCACCACACACACACACACACACACATTTGACTCTGAACGCACGCTCACCACACACACACACACACACACACACACACACACATTTGACTCTGAACGCACACTCATCACACACACACACACACACACACACACATTTGACTCTGAACGCACGCTCACCACACACACACACACACACACACACATTCGACTCTGAACGCACACTCATCACACACACACACACACACACACACACACATTTGACTCTGAACGCACGCTCACCACACACACACACACACATTTGACTCTGAACGCACGCTCACCACGTGCCACTCGCCGTCGTTGATGACCTTCCCCCCGCTGGTGACCTTGACGGAGTGCTGGTTCTTGAACTGCACCTCGATGCGTCCGGCCCGCAGACCCAGCATGAACCAGGACTCCGGGGATGACTCCGCGTACAGGATCACTCCCTCCGGATCGAACGTTCGGAAGTCAAATTCAGCTGCAAACCTGCATCAGCAGAAGGAAGAACCCAGTGACTTCTGCCCGGAGACCACTAATCACACCACGTCTGTTTGGAGCAGTTATATGTTGTGAAATCAAATATACTTACATATAATATACATGTTTCAATTCTCAGTGGTGGGCTCACACATTAAAGAACAAAGACCATTGGTCTGTAGATATATGAAACGTAGAGATCATCTAGCTGGTCCATACATTAAAGGACAAATTTTTGATTGGTTAAAATAATTTAGCGAAGCTTATAATAACCACCTAATTTTTTTGCCATACAGGATGGTGATTGGCGTGTGAGTTTGGAGTGGGTGAACATGTTCACTGTTCTCCGGACACCTACTTGGTGTTCTCTGGCAGGCGGAAGCGCAGGTAGATCACAGGTAAGCCTGCAAACTGCTCGCCCAGGTACAACATCTCCGCATCCGTGGAGTGGAGCAGCTGAACACACACCGGGATCGCCTGTCCAAAACAGCGGACGTGCTTTAAACCCACATCCTTTAGAACACAAAGCCTTCACAAACGTTTCCGGTACTTTCTCACGGGTCTCCCACCTCGCAGGACCGCCTGTCCTCCACCAGCTGCAGGCCCTGCCTCCCGTTGCAGTGGCAGGAGAAACTGCCCATGGTGTTGACGCACTGCCCCCTACAAGCCTCCTGTTTGCACTCGTCCACATCTGCAAAGACACAGTCACTGTCTCAGTCTCCTTCTCTCTCTCTCTCTCGTTGGCTTTTTTGCGTCTAACTTAAGGTTTTACAATCTTTGTTTTTCTGGGTTTTTCTGGGTTCTCAGGTCATAGAGACTCAAAGGAGTCACCCTCTCTCTCTCACATGCACACACACGTTATTAACAGTAATTCAGCCAACTATCTGGTTGATTAAAAACAAAATGATCATTCCAAAGGTTGTGCATGTACATCACCCAATTATTCCTCAGTAACATTTCATGATGTTTTTTGGTTGGATCGATTTCCGAACCGAAACCGAAACTGGGCCAAGCAGTGAAAAAATACCATTACAAAGCCCAGAAAGTGAAGCTTTTCTTTAACTCATTGTGTCCCTGGTGATGGGGTGTACTGTAGGGCCCTCCAAAGGAGGGTTAGAGTACTGCGGCTCTGTGTAAGGGGCTGACTCTCACCCTGGCAGGTGCGGGAGGTGAAGTTGTACTTGTAGCCCGTTGGACATTGGCACTCGTACATGCCCGGGGTGTTGATGCAGGTGGCCAGCTCACAGATACCGGGGTATAGCCGACACTCGTTAATGTCTGCAGGACAGACACAGTGTCACAAACTCTCTCTCTCACACACTCCTCCGGCCTGCACACACACACACACACACTCTCTCTCTCTCTCTCTCTCTCTCTCTGACACACACACACACACACACACTCTCTCTCACTAAAGTGATCTCTCTTTCTCTGTTTCACACTAGCACACAAGGATGCAAAAGCTTACACACACAGTACTCACAGGCTTTCACACACACACACACACACGCAAATGAACACACACACACACACATACACACACAAATGAAGGATAAACATTGTAAACAGTAGGCAAGTGGAACTGACATGGACAGCACACTAATACACCCACAGCTGTAAACAAATCCAGACTGTTTATAGAAGAGAGTTAAAGTCTAAGGCTCGACTTTCTGAAAACCCTTGACAGGAAATGTTTAAGCATTTTTTTTTTTTACTGTGAGGACTATACTGCCAGGGGGTTTAAAAATAAGAGATGGCTTCTCCAGTATTTCAGCAGAAGTTGTCTGAGCACACAGTGACCCTGAAGAGCATAGATCCTTCAGGGAGGTGCTGCAGAGTTACACAGGCATACTGGGGTCCTGTTTCGCTCTCACAACAGGATCCAAGCATTCCTCAAACAGCTGCTTGGACTCACACATATTTGGTTCTGTTTTCTTGGCTGAATTAAAGAACTGGCCGTGGATCAGCTGGAGGGACAGTGTGAAAAGCTGCCCTGCATTGCTGTCAGGACCACACCTGCTGCTCAGACTACTGCTCCATGATTTTTCCTGACTGGAACACATCATCCAGTTTGAAATGCACTGGATCTAGTCTAGAGAAGGTCCAGTTTCTTCTCTTCTTTTACTTCAACCCTGTTTCACTTTCATTTTGGTTTCCTCATAACAGATTACAAAGGAGAAATTACACATTACACACAGAAATCAATGGCAGTATAGCTTATCACTAAATCAGGCAATCAGGCAAATGTAGCAAGAAAAGACTGGTACACGGCACCAGAGTGGACCTTAGGCCTGACCGTACCTGTGCAGTGGATCTTGTCGCTGGAGAAGTAGCCATCCCCACACATACACCGGAAACTCCCGGGGAAGTTGTAACACTTCTGGTCACAGCCAGCTAGGAACTCCACGTCAGTGCACTCATCAATGTCTGGTCAATCAATCACAAAATTAGGTACTGTCAACATCAGATTGATCAAATGATCATATCTAAGTCAAAGATAACCACTCGACTGATCATACCCTTGTACAGAGTTCCGATACCATTCATACCTGTTCAGTCAACTGCATGTGAATATCATGAATATTAAGCAATAAAAGCAAACAATAAGGAGACAATTTTACTCATAACCAATACCTACTCTATTCAAACTGATCGAAAAACCCATCCATCACCACATGCCTCTCACTCTAATACCTACGGTCTTACTGATGCTGGCCCAACAGCCATTGACTTCTCACCACTGAATCTCCAATAATAATAATAATAATAATAATAATAATAATAATAATAATATTCAACTTTAATTATATCTCAGCTTTCATATGCAGAGCAGCTGAAAGTGCTTCATCGTAGGGAAATTGTAAAAACATATATGACTGTCATAAGCATATTAAGACATACAAAAAATAACAATAGCCTTAACATACTGCATATGAAATAAAAGATAACAATGTAAACATGGGTGGAAGAGGAGTATATTGAAAAAGGTAATAATAGGCTACTTAACAAGGATAAGGCACTAATGAAATCATAAAACAGATATAAAATGAATAAAAAATGTTAAATAAATAAAAATATAAAAATAAGACCCACCCTCGTCACAGTTTTTACCCCTCCAGCCGGGCTTGCAGACGCAGGTGTAGTCGCCCAGTCCATCGATGCAGCGCTCATGGCCGTCCTTATAGCACGGCAGAGGGTTGCACTGGTCACTGATCACTGAGAGGAAAGTTTACAAAAGCAAACGTACGGTAAACAAGGGATGGGAAAAAGCTATAGGTGCAAAGTGCTATTTCATCCATCCATTTTCTCTTGTTCCTGGTAAGGGTTGCAAGGAAGGGGGGGGGGAGCTGGTGTGGGCTTGAAGCCTATCCCAGCATGCAGTGAAATGTTGTCAAACCACTCTAGGGTCCACACACCACTCATTCACACATTCATACCTACAGAGGTTTAAAGTCTTCAATTAACCTACTGCATGTCCACATTACTATGGATAGTGGAGCACCTGGCAGAAACCCACATGGACATGGCTGAAACATGCAAACTCCACGCAGAAAGGACGTTGGTCAGGATTTGAATGCAGTACTTTCTTGCTGTGAGGCATCAGTGCTATTCACTGCACCACTGTACCGCCCAACCCTATGTCAGATATAGCTGTAACATTAGTGTTCATACGTGAAAATAAATATTCAAAGCAATGCATGTACACTCAAACTAGAAAAAAAAAAAAAGAACAGTGCACACACCCAAATCCCTTCTAAAGCCAGGCTGCACACATACGTGGCATACACACGATTACATGACTGCACAGACGGGTAGCAGGCGTGCTCCTCTGGCTGTTCAGACACTCACGTTTCACACATGTGCGAAGGTCAGCGGGCCCAGAGACCGGGGTATTGATCCCTACACGGTGCGACCCTAAGCATGCTGATAAAGACAGAGACGCCATTATCAATCAATACAAACTCCAATACACACAGCAAATGTCCAGTGGAGTACATATGAGTTCAATAGGGACCATATGTGTTCTGTAAGCGAAGCTTGAACACTGAACATTTTAGTGTGCGGTTCTTTTCCTGCATGACGAGAATCAGGGCAGAATCAAATCAGCAGACGAAACTTGTGGGATAATTTGTCATTCTATAATTTGAAGTGTGTGCAGCATTATTGCTACTCAAAGTGATCAAGCTCACCAATCCATCATCTGGGTAAAATTATTCTTTTATTTAAGAATTTTCAAGAAGAAAATAGTTTTCTTACAGTAGTCGCTAGTCAAGGGGTATCTATTAATTGGCTGAATGACAAATTACAGTCACATACAGTATAATTTTGTATACAAATTGCAATCAGGATAATTTGCTAACTTAGCAGCTAGCCTGGCTGTTAGTATTGATAGGTAGACCCAGTATATGCCAGACAACTGTTAATGTTAATCAGTCTAGCTAGTTTTAAATTTGATTGTTGATAATAAATATCAATAGAATAACAGTACATGAACAGGAAGCTTTTGGATACCATTCATCAATTCAGTATTGGTTAGAGCTGCTAGGGTGTAATTGTAAAAGCATGTGAGTTTAGTAGATCGGTTGGAACATCAGGTGTCTGATATTCAAAAATGAGAACTTACCTACATAGTTGGGATAAAAGTACTCCTGTAAGAAAGAGAGGTCAATGAGGCAGTGTTTGGGAGTCTGACCACAGTTAGCAGATGTTCTGCATGTGCCCTCCAAAATTCTCTGAAAAGTGGGTCAGTGGGTCTTCTTTATTACACCATCATCTTCGGCACAAAGATCCTTCACATTTGTAATGACTTGGTGATGACATTAACAAAAACACTATAAACATGTTATGTGACAGCCTGATAGTTATTATATGGTTAGGGATATAAAATATCTCAAATAAATTTTCAATGGCCGAATATTTTAAAGGCACTCAAAAGGGAAATAATGGAATAAGTTCAACCTCAGAACGGCAATTTGTGAAGGATAATTGATTTCCTTCTTTTTAGATGCACAACTGCTTGTGATGCATTGAAAAAATCTAACCAAACACAGAAAAGTCGCTTAGCTTGTATGTGCACATACAGTAATCAGCAAAAGAACCATCCAACCCCAGTGAGATTTTTCACTGTCCAGTTTTTTTCACACTCAAATGATCAATATTTGGTATTTCAGCGTAAACACTGACATTGCACTCCACAAATAATCTTATACTCTGATATAGCTATCCACAACCTTTGCCCTTCAGTCCAGTTCAGGAATAAACCCATCTCCCTTTACCACATCTAACCCCATCATTCTGGCCACTACGAATGACGCCGTCATCCCTCTTGCTGCGAGCAGACCCCTGTTTCCACCCAAACAGTAAATCTAGCCATGTAAACAAGCACAAGAGCGGAATGAAGTACAGCACACAAGCATGACGAAACAAGCAAACAGCAGAACAGAGGAACGGTTCAATGACCTGACATGGCTCAGTCGCAGAGATAACTGCCCTATCCTGTTCGTCTTACGTGCCGTCTCTGTACCCACGCAGCCTGGGAGGTCATGTGATCTGCTTCTGAGGTGAAGTGAAGGGACATGCTGGAGGTTGCGCACTGCAAAAAATTTCTGTCTTTTCTTGTAATGAGACTTTTTTTTCTTTCTATGAAGTAGAAAATATGTGCTTTGACTTTTTGCTTGAAGTGAAATTTTCTTACTCCATTGGCAAATCTTGAAATAAGTAAAACTGTGTCATGTCATTGGTCTTATTCACAGTCTTAGTTACAAAATACTTGTTAAGACTCACAGTCTCAGGGTCGTTTTCAAAGACTTCCCGTGCCTCTTCTTTGTTGCACATCTCCTCGATACACTCTCGCTCCAGATTTCCCTTTTTGCTCTCCTCAAAGAGCGCATTTGCCCGCCGGCGGCGTGACAGGAACTGCGATGCTGTACTCTGCGTCAAGACTAGAGCACAGAATGAGCACTGCTACAACACTCAAATTCACACAGTCCATTACAGTGAATGCTGACCACTGAGGGATACCAGGCCTGATAATAGGTTTAACATTTCGAGATCTTAGAATTTGAAAGTCCTAACTGACATGAGTTGTGGCATAAATAGGCTATGTTCATTTAAGATAAATTATTATACGTGTGAAGTTTTACACAAAAATTCTGTTGTATGTTGTATGCAAAATTTACTTTCACTTTCGTATGTTTGAAGCTCCATATCTCAAAAACTCTCAAACCGCAGATAGAACCTTATAATGCCATGGTCATGATTTGCCATCTTTCTTTGACCAGTTTTGTTGTGGCTGAATTGAGCAAGTCTCCTGCTGCAGCAGGTGTGCTGCTATACTGTTTCTGACCAGCATGGATCAAAGACCTGAGATGCGGGTCATAGGTTACTGTCGGGGGCAACACATGAGGATATGGGTGCCATACCCCGCTGGGAAGGAAGTTATGGAGACAAACACAGGGTTATGAAGTCTTCCTTCAATGAAAGGTATGTTATAACTTATTTAGTACAAACATTTTATCTTGCAAGCGTGACACTGATGAACACAACAATAGGCTGTGCATGATGTTGTACCACAAGTTGCAGGCTACAAAATGCACCCATTTAATGTATTCAGTGACGTAGTTCAATCATTACTTTGGCCATTATGAAAATAACAAACTTTATATAGATTAGCAAGATTAGCCTATTTTTGCACTGGGACTTATCTCCCCACGTGCTGGCGCCTATTTAAAGCCTGCGCAACAAGAAAAAGGATATTCGTCAGCGTGGGGAACGTCATTGTAACGCTGAATGAACTGCAGCTGATACCCACAGAGATACATAGTTAACGGAGAAATTGTAAAAATATATGACATCTGACAGCTCTCCAGCTGAATGAGAACCATTGCAGCTACATTAGCGGGCGCTCAGATTACAACGCGCTACATTCCGTAATATTTGAAATTTCTTTGGAATAAACTGTAACCGTTAGCTACTTCGACTGACAAAAACAGATGAACACAAACGGCTAACAAAACACATTGTAAATTAAATTCAGTCTCTACAAGCTGCTAACGTTGCGCAAATTATTCCCTAATCCAATCAGGACGGAACAACAATTGTTTATAAAACCATTACAATTTGAAACTGCCAAAAGGGTCTCGTGATAACTTCAGACATTTCAACGTTTACTAGTGTAGCTACTTACATCGATGGGCATCACAGACCGCGACAAGCAAGATTAGACAGCCTACGAGTTCGCCCAATGCCGATTTCTTTCTCAACATAGTCAGTCCGCTCCGGTGAAGTAGGCCTCTCAGTGAACTGTGAGCGCGTTGTTGGAACAGGTCTTACAGGTCTGTAAGAGTTCTTTATTCTTCCCGAAAATGTTTTCGCTAGTTAGATGAAGAGGGCTGGGACAGCGCCAAGAGCGCGGCGATAGGGACCCGACAGAGGGAGCGCTGTACAGCCCGATCAGATTCCCAATGCTCACACAGCGCATACATTTCAATCTGGTGAGTCTTTGAGCTGCAAACTGTGAACAGGATACAGAATACTGCGTAATTCTCACAACAAGCATTATAAGCCATAATAAATCACTTGCACTGGGACTTTTCTCGACACTTAACGATTGCTGTAGGAGCTTTCAAATGGTTGCTTATGTGTACATTTAACGCAGTAAGTTTTTCCATTCTCGTGGATATATTCATTCACTTACAGAATGGTGTTAGTAACCTTGTTGTAGCTTGTTTTGTAGAATTCGCTTTGGTGCCATCCTGTGCTTGTAGTTTTAACATACCCACCTCTTTCGACCAGAGGGAAAAAGCGTAAAATTCGTCACATGCAGTATATCAAACACCGTCACGTAGATGCCCACGCTACAGGTCTCAAAGGTCCTTGCTTCATGATTATTCTTTATCTCACATTTATCTTTTTTCTAAGTAGGGTATCTATAGGGTCTACGGGAAAGACGCATTATTAAGGCAATTACATTTTTAACGATTTGTGACACAAGTGCAAACATGAAAATCTTGAAAAATAAATTATAACATGTTTTGCAGCCCATAAGAATGCAGAGCGCACCTGTGTATTTTGTAGTGTACCCTTTGTATTGGGCAGCATTGTGCTCAAACTTTTGTGGGCATGTCATCACTCCCTTTCTTGTACTGGCCCCAAGCTGCACCACTCCCCCTTTCCATGACTTGAATTATGAATTAATGTTAAAGACAATAATTACACCACCACCAAAGACGAAGTCTTTACACCACAATAAGGAGAAAAAACACACCAGACCACAGCAGTAGCATTAATATCGCATTCATTTAGCAACTCAAGAAGAGTTTTTTTTTAATCAACAATTTCATCAATACTTCTGTACATTTATCACAAGCCTCTCAGTACGTTTGATATATTTATATAAAATACAAGGATAATCACTTCTGAATATGTTTTCCTTTTGAGGAGGTTCTCAGGGAGCTTCAATCACAGGCTCGCATAGAGTGGCCGAATACAGGTATCGCGAAATTTGCAAAGAGAATTTTGCACATCTGTAAAATTGATGGTTGGAGATTGTTATTGCATAATGTGCATCATGGGGGCCTACACAGTATAAATGCATTGCTTTTTTTACATGGTCCTCAAAAGGAAAACGGGTTGAGCAACAGAGAAAATATTCTGGCAACGTGTCATATAACAAACTGTCTGCATGGGTTAACACAAACAACAGCTATCACAACCTCACGGGAACATTGGTACAGTGCAGTGGAAATATTGTGCACAGAGGTAACTTGCAGTACACTGTACACAGTAAGGGACTTAGAATGCTGCTGTAAGGTTGTAGCAGCTCCCTAACACGAGTGTGGCATGCTGAGGGCGTGGTGTTGAGCTCCGGTCTCCACGGTTCATATGAAAAACTGCCCCGTTCCGTAACCCAGTAGCACACTCGAACTACAACTGTCTTTTTCTTTTAAAACACTGATCTGATACCGTGTGCAGCACTCACTCAGACACTCGCATGCGCTCATTCACAAACTCAGTCAGCGACACTTACAGTAGACACACTGCTTCACGTATGACCACTGACCGACACTTGCGCTCTTGCACACGCGTGTGCGCTCAATGTTTTCTCAGTACAAACAGCGGCATAGAAAATTATCAGAAATATTTCACTGTGTAAAATACAGAAGTCGGAGGATGAGGGATAAAGACCAAGCCTTGATGTGTTCCAGGTGTCGGCTCGTCAGCCAGTGAGGTCGATCAGATTGTTTTCCCAGTGGACACAGCGGTTCTCTGGCTCTCATTGGTTGTCTCTCAGATGCAGTGTAATGTACATGGGCCACTCTGTCAGTGGCAGTCTCATGACAGGCTTGAACGGGGATTGCTTTACAGAAAGGTCAGCACTTTCCGCCTGTTTTTAACAATTGTATCACACAAAGAAGTGCATTTGTAGCACAGTGCCCAGGGTGATGAGGCACTCTGCTACACACTATGTACCATTGTTAGGTCACCGGGTATTGACCAGAATGTTTCACAGCAGAAATGGTTTAAGGAATGATCACAAGGGTTACAATAGACAAATAGACTTTTTTTTTTAGGGGAAAGGACACAAAAATACTGTATCAACAATTTGCCTGCAGAAGGTGCAAGGACGCTGGTGCAGAGAAGCAGTCATCTGTTATTGAAACATCTGATAAATATATAACAAGTTCATGCGATATATTTATATATATCACAGGTTCTGTGGGTCAGTCCTGCATACCACCTTTGTGTGTGGGGTTGCTTGTCTCATTCCCTTTCAGTCCATACAGAAAGCATAAACAAAGAACAATAGACCAGCACAGGTCTTGTGCAGACTTTACCCTCATGAACACAGGAAATGTCTATGGGACAGTGTGTTTTGTGAGTTTGGCTCCAGAGGCTTGTGGGGCAGCACCTGTGTGAATGTACAGTACACACAGGTGAGCCATAGCCCTGATTTCTTTTAAATGGGATTTTAAACAAATAAACAAACTGTTGGAGTGCAATAGGGATCTAATTATCTAATTATCTATAAAAAAAATGCCAGGATCTCACAGACGTGAGAACTTCAATGCAGGCATTCACCACTTAATTAAGAACAGCTTTCTTCCTGTAACACTGGGTGAATGAAACATTGTCTCTGTGGACCTGGAGTTTAGTTACAGAGACTTTTGAAATACAGTGGAAATATTAACATTAAAAACATTTCCATAAAATACAGTTTTAAGAGATCATTTAACTGATCTTCCAAACAGATTAAAAAAATCATAATAAAACAACATTTAAAATGTGACACGAGGCAGAATTACATCATCCGGGAGTTCAGGATGATTAAAGTGCAGGGCCACTGTCACATCCGGTGAAAACTAGTCCTTTCGCGTCATACAAGAGAACTCCAGTTAGTTTGACAATGTCTTCCTTCTCTGTCATCCTTCACTTCTTCGGGTTCTTGTTGAAGGGTTAAACGGTCAGTCCACTACATAAAATTCCCTTCTTCGAGAACCATTATGGGATGTCGCTGGCAGCGTGGTGGCCCTGGCGGTGCCTTGGCAACTGCAGGTGTGGTCAAATGGAATATGTCGAGCTCTCTGACTGTTGTGGGATGTAGCACTGGAAGCCCTTGTCTCCAATGGGATGTTCCCTGTTAAGAAAGGCAAGAAAAATTATCTTTACACTGATGAACTGGTGCATCAAGTTCTTATCAATTTCAATTCTCAATTTTATTTGTACAGTGCTTTTTACAGAGACTGTCACAAAGACGCTTTACAGAGTAATAGGTCAAACACATAGTAAAAGGTCAAACACATGCCAGATCCTCAACATAATACAGGAGGTAACCACCCCCCCCCCTCAAATATGCCTGAAATTAATATCCATTCATTGTTTCACAATATGTGGCATGTAAAGACCTTTAAGATTAAATATTTATGACCTTGGAGGCATTACAACCATAAATTATGTTAAATTAATCCTTCATGAGATAGTTCAGAAAAGCCTTCAGAATACCAGCAGCGCTGTGGAAATAAAATCATTCTATGACAATTTTTAACTGATCTTACACCTTAATATTTGCTGTATATATATATACACACACCAACAGAGCAGTGCTGTCAATGAATGGGTATGGTAAGCGAGCGCTACTGTACTTCATTGGTGGACATATGATGTCAGAACAGCGTGTGAGCCTTGATTAACAGACCAACTTCAATGAGCGCTCTATCCAGCCACAGTCGCTCAATAGTGAAAGAACAATGGGTGGCCAGTGGGCGCACGGACACTCACTGGCTGCCGTATTTGGTCTTCTTGAACTTGTCCCGCTTGTACTGAGTGTGCTCCTGCTCTAGCGACTGCACCGCCGAGATGATCAGCTTCAGCGTCTTGTACGTCTCCTGGGGGTCGTCGATGACGAAGCTGGAGTACTCCTCCTGCTCTGGCCCGTCGTACACCGACTTACTGCCACACGCCTCTGCGGCACGGAGAGAAGCGTGAGACGGACACACACGCCGCCGGCGCACGCTCGTTCACACACACTTCCCATGCCTAGTGTACACGGCAGGAGTTTTAGTCATGACGTTTGTTGTTTTCTTTTTTCTTAAGAAAATCCCCAGTCTTTGCCCGATCGCTGCGTGCACCTGCCTCTGACAGTTTACTGTCAACGACGGTTAGAGGCTTAATCATAGCTCTCCTGATCCGGTAGTCTGCTACTCTGGTTAGAACTCGTTTGATTTTATCACTTACAAGTCTTTAGGCATGCCTCATGTAGTGCGTGACCCCCTGTGAACAATTGTTAAGTGTGCGCATTCCTAGGATGGAAACAGCAGCGATTTTTATGAGAGATGGTCAATAAGTGTGCTGTCTGTCGTTTTTAGATTGTGTTAGGATTGTTAAGGTCCTGTAGCGTACACAGTCACGCGTGACCTCACCTTGCATCTTCACCAGTTTGGACATGTAGGTGCTGTAGAGGGAGTAGATCCTCTCTGTCTCTCGGTCTCCGTCCACATCCAGCTGGATGTTCGCAGGCAGGCCGCTGTAGCCCAGGAGAAATTCACGTGTAACTTAAAGGCATAGTATGCAGGATCTTTACCTTTAAAATATTGTAATATAACCACGCTCAGTCATGATGCACTAGCAATCTCTGTCTTAACACACATTTGCCTAACCCATGCTTCTCTGCCTGTATTTCTTTTCAAATGTGTTTGAGATGTTTCTAGGCTTGACACTCTTTTCTTTGTGGGAAGGAATGGGTGTGGCTACAGAGCAATGGCGGACAATGGTAGAGATGAAAAAGCACAAGTACAGTGAACAAGTACAGTGAAGCCAACAGGACTTCCTCAAATACCAGAGTCAGCCTTGGAATTAATTTTACTGAATAGCAACAGCGATTGAAAACCAAATATAGTAAAATGAAAACTACAAAACGGATATAAGATATCACATATTACAGGGGGCGGCCTGTAGTGTAGTGGTTAAGGTAAATGACTGGGACACGCAAGGTCGGTGGTTCTAATCCCGGTGTAGCCACAATACGATCCACATTGCTGTTGGGCCCTTGAGCAAGGCCCTTAACCCTGGATTGCTCCAGGGGAGGATTGTCTCCTGCTTAGTCTAATCAACTGTACGTCACTCTGGATAAGAGTGTCTGCCAAATGCCATTAATATAATATAATATAATATAACAAATGGAGGTGAGAGGGCAGGTTGAGGACAGAGTTGGTTTATTTGGTTGCAAATTCAGTACCACCAGCAGGGCTAAAAATCCTGCATATTATGCCTTTCACTCCATTCATGACTGAATCCAATTGTTACTGTTGTTCTATAAGTTCAGTAATTGTGTTACAGTTATCGCAGCATGTTTCTAACATTCTGTCATTTACTTTTATTGTTTGGTCGTTTGTGGTTTTGTTTTCATTTATTCCTTGCCAAGTTCTTTTTGGCAATAACAAAAAAATCTAGTCACAAATATTCCCACTGAGCCAACAAAAATAAGGAAAAGCCTGAAGCCACCCACTGTTCCTTCTCACTTTTCAGTCCAGCAGCTGTGCGGCCCTTCTGTGACAACTGAGGCCTTGACCTGGGCTGTTTTTCCACCATGGAAATGCCATTTTAGGAAAACACAACTGATCTGGGAAGTGACTTATCATACTGGGAATTCACACCGTCTATTTATCAGGTGGTTATAGTTAACTTGCAAGCCGTGGATTGAAAATAAATAAAAATAAAGTACTATTGAGGACAGACAAGCACACAAAGCTCTTAAACTCTGTGGCCTACTGCAGTGTATCTTAAACTATGGGATGGGACCCAAAACGGGTCATGGGAGTGTATGAAGTTGGTTCTGGAGTCTAGTCCATTAGGCTTTGTTAGTGTATTTGACAGGTTCATTAAAGGTGCCAAAAGCTACAAATTTTGGTCCCGGTATTAAATAGTTAACCAATTAAAAAGAACCAATAGCCTACTGAAATTGTTTCATTAAGGCTTTGGAACACCACCCAACATGGCTCCCCAGCTGAGTGAGCAAATGAAAGAGGGAAATCAGAAACTCACTGCAAAAAAATAGTCAGTCTCTGTAAGTACTTTAGTCATATATTAAGATCTTTAATTAATTTGAAATCTTCTTTGCTAAACAAGACAAACTAGACAAGTGCTGCCAATGACATGAGGCAATTTGACTCATTTAAAGATTTGCAATGGGGTAAGAAAGCTTCACTTATCAAATAACTTAAAGCAAGATAATTTTTTCTTGTTTTTTAAGTCTCTTATTAGGACTTAACATTTTTTAAGACACCCTTTTGTTGCAGTGTGGGGCACTAGTCGGGAGGGCCCTTTGACTCACCCTGTGCAGGGTGTGCAGCCAGGGGCAGTGTCGGCCGAGAGCTTGCAGCACAGCCAGTGACTGTTGAGGTAGGCCGAGGGATGGTAGGTGCTCAAGCGTTTGCGGTTGCACTGGCTGACTTTGGTAAGGATGTCGATCCAGTCACGTGCCTCCACGCAGTTATTGGCCTGGATGTAGAGCACTCTCTCTGGCTGGATTACCTGGAACATCTACAGGGAAGAAAATACAAAATTACCAATCACATGTGAAGGACTGGACCAGAAAAACAGACCTGTCTATAAATACTGGTCTAGAACACATAATGACAAAGCAATGAGGATGTCGATATGAAAACACCTTATACAGTGGGGCTCCAGAATTATTGGCACCCCTGACAGGCAATGCACAAAAAACACTTTTTAAAAATAAACAATATAATATAATTATTGAGATATTGACATTTTTCGGACAGGTTCTCAATATTTGGATAGTGAGACAATTTTAAAGGGCACTCAATGTCAAATAAAAGCTACACATTAATTTGCATCCATCTGGTGTAAAACACTGTCCGAACACTTACAGACCTCACTGTAAATTATCTAATAAAGGGGTGATTCATGCCATCTGTTACAATGAGTTATTGTCTGAGCCTAGTCAGCAGGCCTTGTGGATTTCTGCTTTCAGTGAGTCAGGCTTGAAACATTCTGGTATGTGACTGTTAAGGAGGGTTACTGTGTTGACTCTGTTTTTATGACTAGGGATTCCTGTGTTTGATCAAGAGCAGATTGAAAATGGCTGTATTGACAGTGTCTTTGTGAGCAGGGGTTGCCATGTTGGACCCGTGTCTTTGTAAAGGCCCTGTCGGAAACAGTTCACCATTGGGTATATAAATGGATACACTGGATGAAAAAGTAGGCAAAATGTTCTCTAAATGTAGTGAACTTAAAATCCCTGGATGATACAGTAAATATTTCCAGCGTTTCCCTGAGCGTGGCTGCGCCCAAAACGGCCTCCTAACTACTGTGGCCTGAGGGGACTGTTACTGCCTATGTTTACGAAGGACGCTTGGGTCTCTGCACTGAGAGTGTGTTCTTACATTTTTCATCTTGAAAGACTCCTCCTCCAGTCGCTCCACTGCCAGGATGTTCTCAATGGGGATGCTGCAGAGAGCTGCCTCACCTGCAAACACAGTGTTACACACACTAAATGGGGCTGTGTTGGACACATTCAACCCTAAGGCACATCTAAGGCTAGTGGTGATGCATGCCAGTCTAAAGTAGGGATGGAGGTTTTGCGTATATACCACAGTCTCAATCAACATCAGTCAGGATCAACATGGGGTGATCAAACACTGGATTATGTTTTCCTGCCAGTATTCTGAAGAGCCGGCTTTAAGCCCCTTTAAGGAGAGGAGGATGCTCGGCTTTGAGGGAGGGGGATGCAGGGGGTAGCTTATATAAGGGGGGGGGGGGGGGGGGGTGATGCTGAGGGTAGCTTTGAGTGTGAAGAGGATGTTAAACCCCTGCAGACCTGAATTTCTTCTCCTCACTGCAAAACAAGTCTGTCTTAGTAAGTGTTTAGACTTTAAATCTTATATTTTTTCTCTCAAGTAGAAAATGAGAGCTTGTTGTAAGTTGTTTTGCTTGTGAAGTGAAATTCCATTACCCCACAGGCAAATCTTGAAGTGAGTAAAACTGTCTCACTTCATTGGCAATCTTTTTGTCTTTTTTCGCAAAAATAAGATTTTAAGTCTAAATATACTGTGAGACTAAAATGCTTTCTGAGATTTGTATCTCTTTGGTTTCTGCAGTGCTGCTGTGTGGACGCAGGAGATAAGTGTCACACAGCACAACTCCCCTAGCTGGTACACTGCACTAACTGGCCCAGGGCCTAGACGCGTTGGCTACCTCTCCCAGGTCTTTGAATTGCTTTGAGATCCCTGTATGTCCTGCTGTTGAAGGGTGAGCGCTGTGCAGTCACTCTGTAGTTGAGGCCATGTACCTACTGATTCACCCTGTGTAAGTATAGGCCATTTGACTTTCCAGTGCATGGGTTTGTTCCACATCTTCAAACCAGCTAAGAAGGGGGCCCAGTGGCTGTTTCCCAGCAGGAGTGTTAATCACAAACACATGTGAAGCTATAGTTGGAACCAGTTCTTTCTGTACAGTCGCCAGCCCCTGAAGCCACTCCCAACAACCATTTACCAACATCAGAGGTCGCTCACTGGGACTATGTTTCCCAGAAACTGCAGAAACACCAAAGCTTGTTCATTGGAACTACATAACTGAACGACCACACACTAAAATGAACAACCTGCTCACTGGGACATTACTCAACATCTATGCACCAGCACAACAGCCTTGTCACTTGGACTACATTGCCCAACAACCACCCACTTACACAAGAGAACACTCACTTGGACACCCATTAGCCTACAAGCGCCAAATAACCAACCACTGCACATCAACACCATGCCATGCCCACTGAGACTACATTACCCAACAACCACACACCAACATCAGAGCTTGCTTGCTAGGACTTCATATAATAAAGCGCATTGTAAATTAGGGAGTAAGACATAATGGATGGATAAGGTGATTAAAAAGAGTCCCAACAAACCTTTTGAGTTACCTTTGGTTTTATGATAGGTAAACTCGTGATTGGTGAGACGAAACCACCTCTTCTTGAAGTTTTTACGTCCAAAGCGATTTCTCCCCTGAGCCCTTTTGATCATGAATCTGAAGGATGAGGAAAAGAGGCACAGAGAGGGTGGAAGGGAGAGAGGTTAGCGGTCGATATTCAGCTGCTTCATGGTTAAACTGTGGATCTTACGGATTGTGACCAGGTCGTATCGCCGGAGGATGACCTTGACCGTGTATGCCACGGCAGCATGGCTGGACTGATGACACTGTTGGGATAGGACTGTGGAGGAAGCGGGAAGCTGTGGTTTCCCAGTGTGACCACAACAGGACCAGAGGTTTATTTTTTAGTTATGGTCGACCTCATTCGCCCCATTTTGGATGTCACCAGCTTGGCCGGTTGTGGTCACGTTGAGGCGAACTCAAGAGTCTGCATGACCCTGTGCTGATGGAGGTGGCAGTCTGCAGGGACACTATGGAGGGGTACGCACGGGGAGCCACAACGTCACACACAACTCCGTACTGAGGACACAGGAGTAAAATATACTCTGGCTGCTAAACCCTACACTGTCAATTTAGTTAATGTAACACACTGTGTTTTAGGGATGTAAAATATTTTGGACGTAAAAAAAAGTAGCTGAGTAATAAATCCTTTCATGGAATGGAGGAAAAATCCTACTGAGCACAGACAGATTTTACTTAAAGGTTTGGGCAGAAGCTTTATCTTAATATACACTGCTTTCCCAAGAATATTTCCCCCTGATGGTAGATATCCATTTAGGCAAATGCTGGGGCGATCCACTAGCTTTTATTACATGGATCCAGTTATCCAAAGTGACGCACTGTATCATTAGTAAGAATGACAGCCTTGTAAAAAGTGGTGTGAGAGGAGAACCTATGTAAAGTTAATCAGAATAAATGTGACTTTTTTGGCAGGAATAATTGGCCGTTTCCAGGGCGGGTACGTTGGGTCTGATTTGCCAGGAAAATGTGTCACATACTGTATGACGGAGATCATTTTTAGTTGAGCAAAGTTTTGCTTCAGCTCATAAACATTACGAAGGTAGAGTTCAGGCTTCAGTTATTACTTTCTGAATTCAACAGATGATTTTCTTATATGTACATGATGAACCGTAAGCTTCTAATTTCTGGCAAAATAAGCAGCAAATGGACATTGGCTTGTGATCTTCTGTCTCCTCACTGCACAGAGCAGAAGCAATGGGGCCTCTCTTCCCCACCATTTCATCTGCTTTCTTCAGGAATAATGTCTCCAAATGACACTCTTTCCTTGATACGCATATGAATTGGAGCCAAGATGGCCACCTGTATGAAGCATGCCATGCCTAACTGTGCTGTCAGCCTCAAGTTTTCATGAATTTATGTGTGTGGGGGACAGGTACGGGGTTAGGGGGGTGGGGAAGTGGAGGGATTGGGGGGGATCAGGTCACAGCAGGGTCACATGGTGACAGAGCCAGGAGCTCACCTGCAGGAGCCCCTCCCATCAAAAGTCTTAGCTGTGAGTTTTACACTCCTGCAGCCAGCAGAAGAAACACAGGGGTTCAGTCAACAAGATCTCTCACCTCTCACCATGTAGGCATCATCACTTGTTAATACAAAATAAAAAAACATGACACTGCTTAACACTGCTGTCATTACCACATTTGCTTACTTGAATGCCAGGCTTTTTCTAGAAAAACTACCCTTCTGTTATTAAAGCAGTTATTAAAACTGTCTACTAATTATATATTATATATCTTATCTCCACTTGCTTGTGTTTATCTTTTTTCCCATGGGACAAGTCGTGAAAATTAGTGCTATGTGTTTGCATCTGTCCCTACTCAGATAAACCATAGTAAAAAAAACTCTTAACTCAGAGTAATGACTGCAATGTAATGCATTTGTCATCTGTGTCTCACCCTTCTTTCAGCATGATTGGCGTCTCGATACTCTTTTGGTCCCACCGCCCGGAGGACGAGATCAGGTCCAGGAACTGAAGAGAGAGGCGTGACATGAACTACAGCTCGGACAGAGAGAGCAGTCTGCACACCCCGGCCGCTCAGAAGTCAGCTTTCTAACCACAGGCACCGGCCTCCAGAGTGAAGAACAGCTCATCCCGATGTGTCATAGACGGGAAACACTCACATTTTTCACCGCATCTGCGTATTTCTGCTCATTGAAGTAGTCATAAAACGCTGCCATGTAGGACTCTTTGAAATTGGCCTGTGGGGTGAGAAAGAGGGAGAGCAAGAGAGAGACAGTGACAGTGAGAGAAAGCTGTTAATAAGGTACCCCCCCCTTTCAAAAAAGACAGAAAAGCCTCAATTTCCTCAGCAGAGCAGAGCCATGTGCCTGGGTGTGTGAGATGAACCACTGGTGTGACCCGTTTCTTTAATTTACATTACATTACATTAATGGCATTTGGCAGACACTCTTATCCAGAGTGACGTACAGTTGATTAGACTAAGCAGGAGACAATCCTCCCCTGGAGCAATGCAGGGTTAAGGGCCTTGCTCAAGGGCCCAATGGCTGAGCGAATCTCAATGTGGCAACAGTAGGGATCGAACCACCAACCTTGTGGGTCCCAGTCATGTACCCTAACCACTATGCTAGAGGCCGACCTATAGCGTTCGGATTTCCACCATCTGAACGCGAAGCTAAGAGAAGCATCTCAAAACTGGAGATGACACCAGCTGCAGACTCACAGATTTAGATTTGGCGAGACTCCCCAGGGTCTGTATGGTCTTGGAGATGAGAGTCAAGGTTCGGGAGGTACAGGGATCCTGTAGAGAGATGCACAGGTGAGTTCACTTAATCCCTCCCACACAAAATCTCCTTTAGGCGGCGCATGTGTACTTTGCTTCACTCTGAACTAGCACACTGCTGCAGAACAGTGAAATAATAATATGGCCTGAGAGGCAGTGCTGTATTCAGAACAAAAGCTCCACATAGTTGGCCACGGCAGTTGTGCTGTACACTGAACCAAATTGGATAGATGACTGACACAAGCTCTGGCCCCATTATGTCAGTCTCTCACCTGAGGCAGATTTTGCGGATTTTCTGAAATTATTTTCAGCCTCATTAGTAAGGTGATAGCTCAGCAAAAAAAGTGCACTTAGACAGCAGGTGGCTTTATATGTATAATTTACTACTTGTCCTCCCAAGTGATGTGAGGACAGAATTATCAGGGTGTGTAGTCATCAAGTTGCATGGGGAGAGAAGTCACTGGGCTCTTTCCAATCACTTATTTTTACCTCCTTGCTTCCTTTCTTCACGTCCTTTCCTTGCTCTTAGCTCCATCGATTGGAGGAGTCAAGGAAAGGACGCGAGGAAGGAGGAATCCAGGAAATGTGTATTAGTAAATTACAGATATGGCAGATGGGGTGCACAATACTTCCTTTCAAGGATGTGCTTATGTTTCTTTTCTTAATGCTCCTTCGAGAGCCTCCTAGCTCATCATTCCTACCTCCTTTAAGGAGCATTTAACGGGTTGGAATGTCCCTAAAGACGGTGGTCATCAAACAATTTCCGGGTCAGTCAAGGAACGAGGAGACTAGGAAGGATACAATAAGTAGTTGGAGTGAGCCCACTTTGGCTACTGGAGAGTGTGATTCATGAGGATGTATACTCACTGGGTGGTGTGGTCTCAGGTGGAAAAGATTAGGTGACAGGATCGCGGGGGCAAAGAAACGCAGGAAGATGAAACTGCTGACAGCTGTGTACCTGACGTCTTGATCAACTGCTGGAACAAACACATTTTAGATCCTGGTAGTTGCAGGTATCTGAATTCCTGCAACTACCATGATACATCCAAACTAACCCTCACAATTGCACCGTAAATCTACACCATATGAATGTACAACCATGTAAATGGTTGGCATTTATATAGCACCTTTATCCAAAGCGCTGTACAATTGATGCTTCTCATTCACCCATTCATACACACACTCACACTCCAACGGCGATTGGCTGCCATGCAAGGTACCAACCAGTTCGATGAGATATGAGATATGAGATATGAAATATGAAATATGAGAACCTCAAATACTAGCCCTCGAAACCAAATCCAGCTCAGATTAAATTAAGATGAACAGTTAGTGCTACTGATTGGTCAAACTGCCTTCACACCTAAATCCCAGGTAAAGGGAGGGTAGAAAACCAGCAGTTCCCAGCCCTCAATGGCGATGATTTGATAATCCCTGGTGTACATTTTAGCACATGCAGTGATAGGGTTTGGCCAGCAGATGGCAGTCTATTCATTATGATTCTGCAGCACTGACCCCTTGGAAAGGACAGCAACAGTAAACAGGAAGAGGCGATCAGACTGAGGAGGGGGAGAAACATCTAAAACTGAAGGAGTGCAGGAGGATATACAGCTAATCTTCACTTTTAGGTCAAGTAAAGGGACAGGATTTGCCAATGATGGAGTTTTGAGAGACAGTCTTGTTATTGGCATCAGCCCCGAAGCCACTAATTTGTAGTTTCTGGACTCAATCTTGAAAGTTTTGTTTAGTTTTGGGATCGGAAAATACATTTGGTCTTGTTCTCGGTTGGATGAAAGGTTTTCATTCCTCTGTTCTTGGAAGTGGCGGCACGGATGGTGCAGTGGGTAGCACTGCCGCCTCACAGCAAGGAGGTCCTGGGTTCGAATCCCCGTCGGCCGGGGCCTCTCTGTGCGGAGTTTGCATGTTCTCCCCGTGTCTGCGTGGGTACTCCGGTTTCCTCCCACAGTCCAAAGACATGCAGGTTAGGCCGATTGGAGAGTCTAAATTGCCCGTAGGCATGAGTGTGTGAGTGAATGGTGCATGTGCCCTGCGATGGACTGGCGACCTGTCCAGGGTGTATTCCTGCCTTTCGCCCAATGAATGCTGGGATAGGCTCCAGCCCCCTGCGACCCTGATCAGGATAAGCGGGTTCAGATAATGGATGGATGGATGGATGGATGTTCTTGGAAGTAATATGAAGGGTTTGCATATGACTGAAACAATTTTGTCTGCCCTTTTGGTTCAGTATTATAGTGGCCTCATTTCTGACGCTGCAGACACATCTCTGTCACTCCACCTATACCAGGACAGGACGGCTCTGGAGTTCCCATAGCAACAGGGTATGCTGGTTACCTTGGAAACGTGTAGCAGCAGACTCCCTCAGGGAGAAGAAGATGTCACACATGACAGTGGGGCAGCTAACGCCAGACTTGGTGATGACAGTAAAGATCCGATCCACATACTGCCGAAGATTCTCCTAGAAACAGAACCACATGTCCCTGTCAAATCCTCAGCCACCACTGTGATGATTGGCTAGAACCTCAGCCAGCACAGTGGCGATTGGTCAAAACCTCAGCGGGCACAATGGCGATTGGTCAGAACCTCAGCTGGCACCATGGTAATCGGTCAGGACCTCAGCCAGCACAGTGAAAGGCTCAAATTGTACAGGATGGATAAAGTTGCATATAATGGCATGCTGAAGGAAGCCTCATATCTTACCCTATTAGTCTCCAGATTCTCCGACTCCTTTAGCTTCACTGGGTCAATCTCACAGGGCTTGTGTTCTGCACAGATCTGTGAACATTGGTCTGGTCATTGCAACAGCACAATAAAGTGATGTAGTCTGGTTATGAGACTTCAAATCATATTTTTTTCACCTTAAAATCAAGTTGCCGTTTGCTCAACATGTGAATTTTATTTTTAACTCACTAGCAAATCATGAAACCAAACTGTCCTCGTTGCCAGTATTTTTGTCTTATTTCACCAAAAAGTAAAAGAAAAAAGATACTAACTCTCAATATAAGTCTGAGATTCTAGTTGAGACTTATTTTGGGGTTTTTGCAGTGAAAGAGCTAAAGCTACAGCAGGTTTCGCACAGCTCAGACACCGCTAAGTCTCCCCGGTCTGTCATTCAGTTACTGGCAAAGTACAAGGATGCCATTCTGTAACCTAAAATTACGAGTCAACAAGAGAATGACTGGGGAGTGAAAAATGTGAAGTGCTCTAGTCCAACAGCGGAAATGATAGAGGGATTATGGGAGGGGAGCGTAGACAGGAACAAGGTGATGTGTAGTGGAAGTCAGTGATGGGACATGGGGATAGAGGCAACCAATTTTTGGAGCTGCCTTCACCTCGTCAATGATGGGTTTGAGGGTGACCTGTAGATAATGCATGCCCGCTAGCTTCATGGTCTCATCGATGCATTTGGACGTCAGGGAGTTCCCCGGAAAATGGTGTTGGGGTCTCTGGGAAGGCAAAGCAAAGTGGTAAGGTGTGGGAGCTCTTTCCTTGGCAACTCTGTCAACTGTTGACTGTCAAACATGATAGCTGGTTACTCGCTGAACACTAATACACAAGCCAGCTGAGCTTCCCACCTGACACCCTCAACCCTCCAAAAAGCAGTCAGACACTCACTGCGTCCTGTTGACCTCCGCATTGGCAATGGCGCTCAGAAAAGGCACAATTTTCCCATAGTGCAGGAAAAGACGGACCAGTGGTATGGCGGCCTCCTGCTTCTCCCGGCACACCTCTCCGAGGATGTTGGCGGTCGAGGCGGAGACAGGCTGGGGAGAAAGAGAGAGACAGGAGCGTCAGGCTCGCAGGGGGAAGCGGGATGTCCTCAGCGGGACAGCCACAGCAGGACATTACATACCGGCAGCTTGCACACAGGGCTGGTTGTAAGTCATGCAGAGCTGAGCGAACAACTCAAAACACCAGCTCCACCCATGGAGACACCCAGATTAAAACAGAGGTAAACACTCAGGCAAACAAACAAACAAATACACACACACTGATTCTCACTCATTTACACACACATTCTTACTCATGCCCCCATACTGTGATTCTCACTCAATTCTTACTCATCTACATGCATACAGTAATAAACAGATTCTAACTCACACACACAGATTCTAACTCTCTCACACAAACAGATTATCTCTTACATGCACAGAAATTCTTACTCATACACAGACACACACAAATATACTGATTCTCACACAAACACACACCTCCACACTGGCTGAGCGGAGGAGCAGGTCCCTCAGAGGGCTGTAGTACTCGGAGGGGAAGACGTGGTCTTCGGTGTAAACAATGTTGAGGCGCAGGGATCCCAGCTCATCCAGTTTCACTGACTTACTGCCGTTATCCCTGGGCTGCAGGAAGTACCTGAGAGCCACAGGGAGATAAAGCACATCAGCGAGGTCAGACAGAGCTACAGCTCATTAATTAGTGAGGACATTGCGCACTTACTAGGCTTCACAAGCTGGGACATTACGTACTCACCATGCTTCACTAGTGGGGACATTACGTACTCACCATGCTTCACTAGTGGGGACATTACGTACTCACCATGCTTCACTAGTGGGGACATTACACACCGTGCTTCACTAGTGGGGACATTACACACTCACAATACTTCACTAGTGGGGACATTACGTACTCATCATGCTTCACTAGTGGGGACATTACACACTGACCATGCTTAACTACTGGGGACATTACGCACTCACAATACTTCACTAGTGGGGACATTACACACTCACCATGCTTCACTAGTGTGGACATTACACACTCACCATGCTCCACAAGCGGGGACTATACACACCAATTTTCACTAGCAGGGACATTACTCACCAATGTTCTCACCACTAGCAGGGACATTACACACTCACCATGCGTCATGGCTGCCAGACTGACCCAGCACCTTCAGTGGGATCCGAACCTCTCCCAGAAACTCATCCCCAAACTTCAGGTTACTGGCGTTCCACAGGTCCACCCTGCAGAACCGAAATATCAGACCCAGCACAGAACATATACACACCTGTACGAACGCACGCACACACACACACACACACACACACACAGCTCCAGCACCGAACATGGATGCACACAGCTCTGGCACAAAATATATATACAAGCCCAGCCTGTAAATACACACACAAACGCACTCATACACACACACACACACACACACACACACATACCTGAGTGCCAACTTGTCCACATCCTCCTCCTCTACATCAAACTGCCGTCTGGTGTAGCTCAGGGGCCTTGTCACCTACACAGAGATCAAAGCGGCTGTCAGGTGACTCACGCAGTGAGGAGAAAGCCGCTCCCCATAAACATGAGCATGTTCACAGCTGAACACATGCAAGAGATCTCAGCTCATGTAAACAGCTCGGAGGTTGTGGATGTACAGTGTGTGGGGGTGTGAGATTGTGAATTCTTTATACACAACACCGGTGACAGCTCTGAGCTCTGAGATTTAAAGGTTTCGTATCTCCATAAGGGAAAGGTGATATAAACTCTATCCTTTCTGTCTTTTGTCTCACACATACATGCTCAGACTTGATATACTACACACCCACGTATACAAAAACATGCGAGTACACACATACGCACGCACACACACAGATAAATCTGGGGCTGATGCTGCTGATATTGAGATGGGCAGGAAGTTCAGATAGCGAGAATGTGACACACCCAAAGAGACAACCACAGCAAGAAAACAACTCAACCGACAGCTGCCCCCACCCTCACCCCCTCCCCGAAACTGTCTCTGATACCACTGCGCCCTCAGAGGACTAGCTGACCCCACACCCATGTGTTTCAGACAGATAAGGCAGTGCTAAATAGCGCCATCTAGCCTGACAGACGCAGTACAGGGGCTCTATGTCAAAATCCCCTCAGGAACTATATTTGAGTATACGCTTGTGTGTTAGTGCATGTGTTGTGGTGTGTATGTGTGTGTGAGTGAGTATGAGAGAGGGTGTATCTGAGGAAGCAGGAAGCTGTTACGAGGTGAAAGTGTATTTCTGTCTTTTACTGCTGCAATCCATTTCCTTTCCAGCATATAGTATATAATTTTAAACCCAAACCTCAAAATAGAAGACTTCCTCAAACTGGGGGTTGTTGGTTTTCCTCTTCACCTTGGTCTTTTTAGCCTCATTCCTGAGAGAGAGTGAAAGAGAGGGAGGGTAGGGGATTAGTTTGGCATCGGACTGACTGACTGGCCGACACTGATTTACTTGCGTATGAACAGGTATTCAGATTGTATGGATGCTGAAATGGATCCTGACCTGGAGGGTCCCAGCAGGGAGACTGTGGCGTAAGGGTCACACTGCCCATTCACAATGGGTAACCCCTGGCACTCTAGCACTCTGCGGGGAGAAGGTGAGAAACAGTCACACGCTGTCAAAACTCACAAATTACCGTCCATCACAAAGGATAGAGAAATAGGATAGGCAGGCACATAGAAAGGTGAGGTCACTGACATTTGACACTTTTGATTTTCTATCCCTCCTGCCCATTCCATATGCTGTTTATACTGCAAGCTGCATGAGTGCAAAGGATACACACTAAAAAAAGTGTTGAAAGAAGTGTTTTAGTCATGACTCAATAATAAAAATGAATGAGACTTAAAAAATCTTGTTTTTGCACTCAAGTAGAAAATATTACCTTGTTTTAAGGTACTGGTTGCTTGACAAGTCTAATTGTCTCACCCTATTGGGAATTGTTGCAATTCTAAGATTTTAAGTCTTAATATAAGACTAAAATATTCATTGAGATAGATTTTTTCATTTTTTTGCAGTGCAGCCTCTCGATGTGTGTCACGAGCAGTTTTGTACCACCTCTTACAAGCCCAGTCCCTGATCCATGATACTACACTGCCACCATGCAGTTCTCTAGCTAACTGCCTCAATATCTCTGATTGGGTGTCCACCCAGCTTGACCATCGTACAGTTCTGCACTGTCCCAGTATGCAGTGGGAGAGCCAAGATATCCCTCTGGAGTGTCAGAGACTGGTGGGTCACACTGAACTGCTGCCAGGGCTGCCCCTGACCGTGCCTGAACCCTGTCCACTCGGCTGGTTCACATCCCGTACCCCCTCAGGGAGGCTGGTGTCGCTTTTCAAGAAGACAAAACATCCGGGGACACTCTTCATACTTTACTAACCTCACGCCGTGCAGGAACCCCAAACTGAAACACTGTGCCACCCCCACTCCCTGACCTTCAGTCCACCCCTCTATCAGGCCAATCTCTTCCACTCTGGGGGGGTATTATATGACCCTACCCCCCCTCTACATTTCACTGACACACCCCTCTATCCGAGAGAGTCGGGTAACAACCCCCCTGTGCAGTGTGCAGGGTTATAGAAACGGTACACTGCAAAAACCAAAAAGTTAAGTCAATCTTAACAAGTATTTTTGTCTTATATTTACACTTAAAATCTTATTTCTATAACTTGTTTAGCTAAATAAGGAAAAAGGATTGCCAATAAGTTGAGACATTTACAAATTTCAAGATTTGGCAATGGGGTAAGAAAATTTCACTTTCAAAGTAACTAAAAGTAAACAAGCTAATATTCTCTACTTGAGAGGAAAGAAAAAGTATTTCAGTCTAATTCCAAGACTAAAACACTTGTTAAGACAGGCTTTCTTTTTTTCTAGTGCTGTGACCCCCCCCCCCCCTTTTCATTTGAGACACACCCCTATATCCAGGAGTGATGGGTGACTCCCGACCCCCCTAGGCTTCCTGGGGGGTGGGGTTCACAGGAACAGTAAAGCACAGTGCAGAGGTTAATAATAATAATGACAGGGATTTAAAGCATCTGTAATGCTGGCCTGATCCTCTGAGTACTTCCTGCCCTGTAAGCCTGTTTACATAACCCTGCCTGGCCTACTCAGAGGTGACCTCATGTTAGACAGCTAAATCAGCCTGGGGCTGTGTGCCATCAGCAGAGCTGAAGACCTGGGTCTTCATGCAGAGACCACAGAATTCCTCTGGTCCAGTGAGAACACTGCAAAAAAAGTATTGTGTTTTAGTCTTGTAAATAACTTTAATTTTTTTCTCTCAAGTAAAAATATTATCTTGTTTTAAGTTTCCTTGAAGAAAAGTAACATTCTTACCCCATTGACAAATCTTGAAAAGAGTCAAACTGTTCAAAATAAGATCAATCTTAACATAAGACTAAAATACTTGTTAAGACAGGTCATGGAAGTTTTTTTTTTTTTTTTGTGTGTTAGTACAAAAGAACACTTTTGAGATTTCCAAATATTCATTTTCCAAAAGATTTTAGTATTTAATAACATATTAATGTAAGCAACTGACTACTTTTTACATAAAAACTTGATCAAGGCTGTCTGAGATCAGAAGCAAGGAGCCATCCAAAGTCTGCAGAAGAACTGTGGCAAGTTCTCCAACATGCTTGGAACAACCTCCCTGCTGATTGTCATATAGAACTGAAGGACAGCGTTGGCTATCTCAAAAGAAGTGATGCAGTTTCGACGCCAAAGGGTGGTCACAAAATTGATTTGATTCAGTTTTTAACTATTCTGCCAAATTACTAAAATGTAATGTAATTTGTATAGTATGTTTATTTAGGACCTTTCATTTAATTATTTTTGAAATAATCTTATCGGTACAGAATGTTACACAGGTGCCTAAGACTTCTGCCCCTTTCAGCAGAATTGGACTGTTACTCCAACCTGTCAGCATTCTGCCCTCTTTTACCATACGCTATGGCAGTGAGCATTTCCCACATGTGCCTTAAGTTGGAAATCTAAACAGTGCAGTTCATCAAATACAAGTGCTCACACACGTTTCTGTATTTTCTGTGTACACTTTTTATGATCAGCTCTTTCTGGAAGAACTGCAACACCTCCAGATCATCTATTTCACATCACTGTAAAAAGCCAATAAATGACAGCCAAAAGTATTTTAGTCTTATTTCATCCTCAAATTTAGACTTAATATCATATTTCTATTACTTTTACTATTACTTTAACTTTTTGCTAGATAAGATAAAAAAGATTGCCAATGAGGTGAGACTGTTTTATGGGGCTGAGGCAATGCACTTGTCAAGCAAATGGTAACTTAAATCTAATATTTCTAATCTAATGACTTAAATCTTGTCTCACTACAAGACAGCACAGTGATGAAGAACCATTTTCCCACAGGGCAACTATATAGCTTTCATGTAATGTCCCTTTGATTTCACTGTAGTAAACTGGAATTCAGCTCAAAACAAAAAAATATGCATAGTTCCACCACACAGGTCTCACCCATGGGCTGTGCAGTGTGAATAAATATCACTAATCCAGCGGAGATGATTGGTGGTGATTATGTGAAGAACACAGGGGCAGAGGATTGTGGGACAGGGTTTTGCAGCAGAGGACTGTGGGGCAGCATGTTGCAACAGAGGATTACAGGACTGTGTAGCAATGATAGAAAATAGAGCGAGGACTGTACAGCCTTAGTGTTGTCCAACACAGGGGGGCGAATGTCTAAGTGGAAGTGTCTTTCAAGTCTTTCTTCTGGTTCACTTGTGGCATGTTGCTTGTTTAGAGGTGAGAAATACAGATGGAAACATTCTGTGCTGAAGTGAGCTGTCCCCGATTAACACAAGTGATATGTCTGAACAGAAGATACAAGCTTTCCAATTCATTAACGATCGGAATTAGGAGCGGTTATAAACATATAGACAGATGGTCCATTTAATTTATGCATTTAGCAGATGCCTTTATGCAGTTAGCCTATTTACAAAGGCTGGAATCAAGTGGAATCAATCAACACATACTGTAAACAACCAGCTAGCTAGCATCCATATGTCCATCAGCCCATATTTCTACACGGTAAAACAAAAACATTTAACAGGATAAGACGGAAAAAAATAATGTTTGGGGACGGAAGCAAATTTCTTATGGATGGCATGGGCTCTGCTGATAAAGCTTAAGATGCTCTATCCTTTTTGTGGTTTCAGTGTGTACAAAAATGGCTTAACAAGCTTTTTATTCTTGTAATTTGACTTCTTATTTAAGTTCTTATTTTTTTCTCTCAAGTAGAAAATATTATCTTATTTTGACTGGTGAACTTTTCTCACCCAATTTAGTATCAGAAATAAGTATCTACTGTTGCTTATTTTTTGGTTATAATTAGTAACATAAAACAAGATACTATATTCTACTTGAGAGATAAAAGATATTAAGTATTATTGCAGGCGTAAAATACTTGTTAAGACATTTTTGCGGTGGACCATTATATTTCGACACTGTTCAAACTGAAAGTAGCACTGACACATTGCACATTCAATAAGTGTACCGCGGATAGACAGAGCAGCCCTAGCAGGGTTGCATGCAAATATAGAGGAAGCATTACATCAGAGGCCTAGCAGAGACACTCTTACCTCTAGCCACTTACACAGATTACTTGCTTTTACATACAATCCATTTACACCACAATATATTTACTGAAGCAATTAAGTCCATTCCCCAAGGACACAATGCAATGGTGGCACCCCACATGGGAGTAGAATCTACAGAATTAGGGGCCCTGCACAAATGTACCTGATAGCAGATGCAGAGGCTGAGAGAGACTACTGCTATTGCAACACAGAAGACAAGGTCCAGTGTGTAAAGCACTGCACACGCTGTGGTAAGCTTTTCAGTTAGAATCTAGGGGGCAGCTCAACAACACTAGGGAAATGTAAACAGAGCAGATAGAGTGGAATCAGACAGGAAAAAACAGATTATCCTCCAAATCTCTTCTTTCACTATGAGCACAAAAGCCTGCATGCCCAACCTCTCTCTCTCTCGATAATACAGAACAGACTTCCTCTGGGATTACAAGTAATAAACTCCCAATATTTGAGAACTCATCGAAACACAAAGCAATGTTATTGGTAAATAGGAAAACCCCCGATTTGATCAACCACCAGATGGAGAGTGAGCCACATGATTGGCCATCAAATGGTGAGTGTGATATTTGGCCATCAATGAGATGAAGAGTGTGATATGTGATTGGTCAGCCCATGAGGTACATGGTCTAAATTAGATGAGACTCACCGTGTGGCCAGCTTGTGGCAGATGGCACCGCTGTCTGTGATGACCTCACTCAGACGCATTTCCAGGTGTACCTTCCCCTGTGGAGGAGAAAGCAGGGTTACCATGGTTACCACCATGGAGACCCCCCCCCTTCCCCCATCAGCAATGCAGTGCAGCATCTGCACCCACTGAAAAACCAGGGCAACAAGGCACCTCATCTTAAGACAGCAGAGCGTGTGTTAGTGTACATTTTTTACAGTGACCAGATTTCCATACTTTACCCCATTAAGCCCCCAGTGATTTCAACCGTTGCTCCATAACTGAATGAAATGATTTTAAAGAGAACTAAAAGTCTAAATGGAATAATAAAAGTAACATTTTTGCTTATACAGTTCAGACTATTTTTACGGACTTGCAAATGAGCACCTCCTCAGAGGTTAATCTGTCTGTTCGACGTCTTACTAAGTCTGCCGTCATATTAGCAATCCGCTTCTCATACACACACACACACCTGTGCTCACGCAGCTATGCACTGCAATTCAAACCACCCACACTCTCCTATGAGCCAGCGTGGGTGGAACCTCAACTCTGCACGGAGCAGGCTGACAGAGTATATCTGACAGTGGCACATTTGCTGCTTCCAGCCCTGCTGAAAAAACAGCTGAAGTTCAGACCAGCTCCCAGCTTGACATGGTTTGATGTGTTCAGACAAGCTACCAGCAATGGCTGGTTGACCAGTTCATACCCAGCTAGACCAGCGATATGACCAGCTTGGTCATGCTGGTTGACCAGCTCATACCCAGCTAGACCAGCATAAAGCCAGCTTGACAAGCTCAATTTTCAAACTGGTCAACTGACATAGCTGGATTTTACAGCAGGGTACTTACACTTGTATTTGCCAGCAGCCATACCACCATGTATGCTCCTGCTGAATGGCTGAACTTAAGCAGGCGTGGGCTTGGTGAGTACTTGGATGTGAGACCTTGGAAAAACTAAGTTGCTGCAGTAAGTGGTGTTGGTGGGCCAGTAGGGGGTGATTTTCCCTCTGGGCAAATATGACCCACCGTACTTATCGGCACACTGTACTGTAGGAGATCGGATTGAGACATTTAACCAAAGTTGTGACTCATTGTTGACACTAAAGATCCCATGATGCACAGGAGTAGGGGGTTCCCTGGTGTCCTGGCCAACATGGCTTTCACAATCTGCCACCAAATCATCCCCCAGTTTATTTGGCAAAAAACAGTTCTCTCCCTCTCGCTACAACAGTTGATGTGTGGTGTGGTGTGAGTACTACACATTGGTGGTGGTTGAGGGAAGTTTCCCCTTCATGATTGTAAAAAGTAAGTTTCAAGTAAAATGCTCCATACATGTAAGGAATTATTATTATTGGAAAACTATGATGTGCAGTATTGTGCCCAAGTATAAAAAATGATGTATTTGCCTCTGGACTCCACAATTCGAGATTTGTAATAAAAAATGACATGTAGTTTTAAATTGCACATTGTCAGATTTTAATTAAGGGCATTTTTATACATTTTTGTTTCACCATGTTGAAATTACAGCAGTGTTTGTAAATAAAATAAAATAGTCCCCCCACCATAACGTTTGGAACATAGCAATGTTATGTAAATGAAAGTAGTCATGTTTAGTATTTTGTTGCATATCCTTTGCATACCATGACTTCCTGTGACCTATCAACAACATCCGAATCTAAAACCACAAGCCACATAAGCAGTAGATACAATAATAATTGTTTCTCTAGACAAATTTCCCCGTTGAACTCAATGGAAAAAATATTCAGGAGGTGGTTTGAGGCTCATTTGATACCTTGGACCCTTGATGACTTAAAGCCACTTAGCCAACAAATGTGTTCCATGCTGCATCAGCATAATTTACAGCTGAATCTAGTCCCACTCAACAATTCCCATAGAGATTAAAATGCAAATTGCAATTTGCAGTTTTAATCACTAGTAGGACAACCTGAAAATAATATATCCAGACTCTGATGATGTTGATAGGCCACAAACACCAGGAAGTCATGGCATGCAAAGGATATGCAACAAAATACTAAACATGACATTTAATTTACATAAAATAAGATTGCTGCGCCCCACACATTACACTGCTGTAATTTCTACATGGTGAAACCAATATGTATGAAAACACCTTCATTAAAACCTGACAATGTGCACTTTAACCATGTGTTTTATTATTATGAATCTCAAATTAAGGCAAATAAATAAATTATGGGTCTTTGTCCCAAACATTATGGAGTCTGTATTTTCTATTAAAATACGTTTTTTTATTCACTATGACAGTGAAGCTACAATATCAGATAGCATAGGGAGGAACAAAAACCCATATGTTTTGCCATGGGATAAATGTCTATGCCTGTGCGTGTGTGTGTGTATGTGTGTGTGCGTGCGTGTGAAAGCCTGTGAGTACTGTGTGTGTGTCGGCATCTGCGTCCTTGTGTGCTGGTGAGAGTGTGAAGCGGAGAAAGAGGGATCTGTGTTCTCCACAGTTGTGGGAGGTAATAACCAGGAGTGGTTTGCTTGTGCTCTGCCTGGGAGAGAATAGTGCAGCTGCGGAGGATTCCGGAACACAGCCACACTGTCCAGCTCCCACCAACATCATCGATATGCAAATGGCACTCTGGGCCAATGGCGTGCCCTCTCTCATTCACTCGCTCGCACGACAGGAAAGAGACTCGCGCAACAATGCGTCCTTTGTGGAGAAAGACAGAGTGGCTTCTTTAATCTAACGCACAAACGTATCCTTTGGCCCATTTATTTCCCCACGGTGGTGGTGGAGCATGAAGGTTAGGGAACTGGGTCTGTCTGACTTCCCATATGGAGCACTTCCATGGTACCCTTGAATAAAGGTTCTTCATTGGAATTTCCTCAGTAAAATATCCATCTCTATGAATTGATTGTATGTTGAAGGAATATAAGCTGTGGACACAGCTGTGGCAGATGCTTTTAGCGCTGGTTAAAAGCATCTGCTACATGCCTAAAATGTCATGAATCTTTAGAATGTGTTGGTGTCTGTGGTGCAATCAACTGCCGAGTTTGTGTCACTGAATCACTCTTCACTATTCCTATAACTTTTTTGCTAAATAACACAAAATATGGAAAAAATTGATACATTTTGACTCATTTGTGACTCGTTAAGACTTTAAAGATTTGAAGTCTCGTAAAGAATTTTTAAGAACACAGTACCAAAAAACAAGATAGTATTTTCTTCTTGAGATTGTCAGTCTCATTACATGACTTATGAATTTTTCCAGTACTGGAGTGGTTGGTTGATCATTGAGGGCTCAGTGGTATGGCCAGGGAGGAAGATGCGTAATAATAATAATAATAATAATATATCACATTTATTATGCACTTTTCATTGAATGAACAATCTCAAAGCGCTACATAAAAAGATAATATTAAAGATACGAAGAAGAGATTATGATAAGATTGTAGGGGTTTAGATTTTAAGATCGTAACAGATGAAGGGAGATTCTGTGGTTTGGCAGTGGGGTGAAAGTATCAGATTTTGAAGGTTAGAGAACGCTTAGGGGTGTCAGTGGGGATACACCTTTTGGGGTTTCAGGTTCAGATTTTAGTTCAAAGCTCCAGCAGAAATGGATAAGATCTGGAACATGAACAGAGAGTGTATTTCTTGTGGTTTTCGGAATGAGGTGAGAATGTGAATGTTTGTGAAGGCGTTGATCAAGGTGAAGGTTCACTTAGCAGTTTTTTGGTATGGAAGAAATTAAGTGTGAAGTTTTGGGGCAGAAGTTTTCCAACTGTGACATTGAGGTGATGCAGCTTGGGGGGGTTAGTCATGTGACCCTGCGGCACTGAACTCACCCCCCCTTTGTACAGCTGTATATAAAGATGAAACTGCCTCCTGCCTCCTGTCTGTGACCCACAGCCGCTCCTGTGGGCTGTTTGTGTTGAACACACGCTCTGTTTGTTTGGGGTAGCGCCGATGTGCGTTCCGCTCCGCAACGGAGAACCGCACACCGCCCGGCCACCTCAAACACACGGGCCACATTTTCACAGGATAGACAGCATGGGGAGGGAGGGAGGGAGGGAGAGAGAGAGGATCAAAAAGAGGGAGGGAGGTTGAGGTGGAGCGACAGGGACAGGAGAAGAGGAAAAGAGAGACAGAGACATGAACTGCAAGATGAAAGAAACAAACTGATAGCGGGAAAGGAGAGGAGTGTGGGTCCGTTCGTCATCCTGCCGCAGTGGACAGAGAGAGCTGCACCTGACCGTACCTGCACCTCTGAGTCAGCGCTGACGTGCTGCAGCTGGAACCAGGTGTCTTTACCGTGGTACTTCTGCAGATCCTCCTTCTTCACCGCCACCTTACCTGGGGAGGGAACACACCAGCTCATGAGACCCACCCCCTGGGCCCAGCAGACTCCATTCTGGCCTCCGGACCACAGCACAGCAAGTCAGAAAGCCTCCCACCACCAACATGCACTTCCAAAAAATACTCATAAATTAAGTCAATCTTAAACTACAGTATTTTTGTCTCATATTAAGACTTAGTCTTATTTCTGTAACGTTTTCACTAAATAAGACAAAAAGATTGACAATGAGGTCAGTTTGGCACATTTCAAGATTTTCCAATGGGATAAGACAAATTCACTTGCGAAAAGTAACTGAAAACAAGTAAATATTTTAGATTAAAAAAATAGCTCATTACAAGACTAAAACTTAAGACAGGCTTTTTTGCAGTGTGAAGATGAGCTCACACTACAAAAAAGTCAGTTTAAACAAGTGTTTAAAAAAATACTTAAAATTTAAAGTCGTGTTGAGACTGACTAATCGTGCAGTGCGTGTGTTCTTATGAGAGTGCAGTGTGCTGCTATGTAAGTGCAGTGTGCTTCTATGAGAATGGCATGTGTTGCTAGGAGAGTTCAGTGTACAGAGGGCCCAGCTGATCAGAAGGTGAATGCTTTCAGAGGAGATCACTCATAGAGAGGGAATCCACACCAGCATGTATTCACAGCAAGAAAGACAGCGGGCAGGTATAGACACAGGGCCTGCACCACCTTCAAAGCAGCTATCATTGTTTTTTTGGGTTACAACTCCACAGCCCTGCATGGATAGACCTCACATTACAACTCTATCTCTCTCCCGACACGCCAGTTTCTCTCTTTGCCTTTTCTCTTCCCCCCTGTCTCTTTCTATCTTTCTCTTTGTCTCTCTCTTATCTTTCTCTGTGTTTGTTGGTGTGTGTGTGTGTGTGTGTGTGTGTGAACCTTACACCACAGGTGTGTTTGAAGCTCCTGCTGCAGATATACTGCTAATGCAGTACAGGGGAGGCACCAGAGCACTCCCTACAGACACACACACTCTGAGAGGCCTTTAACAGTCTATCGTCGCCCTGACTGAGAGGTTGTTGGCGTGAGTGACAGATGGCACAGCTGAGTCATCGCTGTGGTCACTGCACGCTGGGCACCCAGCTTTATCTCCGGTCCACCGGCTTCCTGACAGGCTTACAGAGCAAACGGACAGATGGACGGACAGAGGGACAACACTATGTGGCCGCGTTGTGTTTGAAATATTGCAGATTAACCAGATAAACACTTAATCCTTTGGGGCTGTGTTAAAAACAACATTAATCGCACTGACTAGCCATTTTCTCGAATGTATTTATTTTGTACATGTTTTGCCTTCAGAAGGATGGACACACATGATATCAAATGAAAGAAAACTCTAGTGGAACAGAAACTGTTATATTTTGCTTGATGGATACAGATAATATGTTTATACATAAAAAAATAATTACATTGTATTAAAGTCTCCTCTTATCCAGAGCAAGCAGAGGGAATCAGTCAAATGAACTAACACATGGTAGGTTATGCAGAAAAAGCTAAATTAAAACTTTCTATTAAGGTTATTGATAAAAAATGATTTTTCAGTTCAAATATCCTCAAAACCCCTGGACACCTTTCCAAACATCTTCAGGAAACTTCCACTACCCTTCATGACATTACAGTATCAGTAAAAGCAACACTTCCGCTAACCGACAGCCGCCGAACAACAGGATGTTTTCATTGTTTTGTGACGCACCGACCCCCAACATCGGCTGTTTGATCACCTGGTTGAACTTCATCAGTCCTCTCGACCATATATTCTGACTACAGCTCAGATCACACACCGCCTACGCCTTCTAAACCTCAAACGTACAGCCTGTTCCTCACAGTCTACGCATCAAACACACAGCCCTCATATAAAGAGTATATACATGAAACACGCATGCCACACATCAGTCATACTGTCCACCAGCCAGCCGCACAGCCCACGGATACACGGGAAACACAGGCCATACATAACGCAGTCAGGAAACATGCAGTGCCAGCACCTCCCATGTAAAGTAACGCCAATAAATTATTACATTCAACCCATATATAGATCTAAAACAATCAAGCTTACCATGTTTTACTGCCATAGCTTACTCAATGTTTGTCATTTATTTACTGAACACCAATACAATGAAGAGCACTGTAATTCTGAAGGCTGACAAACAGAATCCAGAGATTAAGTGGCTATAATCAGCGAGAACATATCCGGGTTTCATAAATCGCAGCACTGCAAATAGTAATAGTCTTAACAAGTAAATTAGTCTTGTAATAAGTCTTAAGTCTTTCTTTTTTCGTAGAAAATATTAGCTGTTAGTTTTTAGTTAATGTTTGCTTGACATCTCTTGCAAAAAAAGGACAAGAAATAAGATTATAAGTCTCAATATAAAACTAAAATACTTGTTATTAGATATTTCTGGTTTTTGTAGTGAGCATTCTCAAAACAAACGTCTGAGCCAATGTATCATCAGAATAACACCTGCATCAAAGAGCTAAGGTCTGTCTGTCATCTATGTCTGTCCAATGCTGCATGTGCGCAAAGGAATCCCACTCGTTTGAATGACTGGTAATCAGAGACCCGTCATCCGTCTGAAAGCCAATCGCTTGGCCATTCTTACCAATGCTGGAGTCCCTCCTGAAGACGTCCCTGTCAAAGAGGTAGAAGGAGAGATGGCGGAAACTCCGGGGGATTTCACAGTAAAAGTCTTCTCCGTAGAAGGGACTGTTGTAGAAGGCGGGGTAAAGGAGAGACAGGGACTTCAGTTACACAAACACAGCTTGATTCATCCTCTAGCTGCATTTGCACACAAGACGCTAGTCTTATTTGCAAATCTATGTGTGTTTTCCCAATGGACCATTGCAGCATCCTTGCTATCAGAAAACAGCACCACTCCTACTCCATACCGTTCTACTGGTATTCACACGCACAGAGGACATGCGGTTACTGCCCTTTAGAACGCGCATGTTTAATGTAGTTTAATGTGTCCCATTCAGGGACCTTTCACCTTTGAAACCTTTTGTACTTTGATTGTACGTCAGCCTGTCACGATGGAATGAATTGCCAAGGTGTATTTTCTTTTCAAAAGAAAGCTATTATCTCCTGCTTACCCGATGCATACCAGCATCCCTTACGTTGTTATATTCTGCTTTTATGCTGATGAGATTTTTAAAATCTTTTAGTCAAACTATCAGAACATGCTGCACTCTGCTTCTATAGAACATTCTCTCTTTCTCTCAATTCAATCCATTCAATTGCTTTACTGGCATGACATATTTCAAAATACATATTGCCAAAACATAGTGACAACAACAATAATCAATCATAGTAACAATACAAAGAAAGGGGGCAACTCTATTTCTTTCTTTCTCTGAACTCCATTTCTTCAAGGACATATCATGTTTCTAGTGAGAAAACCAGGGTCGATGAACTGGTCTCGGAGGGACGTTTTGGTGGAGATGGTGGAAAGGAGTGGGCACATATACATTGAGGGGGGGGGGGGGGTGCTATACTGGACAGACGCTGGTATGCTGGTATACACTGAGAGAGATGAGGAGAATAGAGGAACAGACTGGGGTCAGGGATTAATTGCCAGGCTCCTCCTATGCGAGATGGAACAATGGAGGGAATTCAGCCCCAGCAGAACTGACTCTGGATTCTTCCAGTGAAGCTGCAAAGCTACAGCCCTGTGTCTGAGTGCCAGGCTCACACAAAAAACCCTCTATCCCCCATACCCTCCCCCCCTCAAAACCACACCATCATCTACCACAAAGAGTGCGGAAGCTGGACCTCTTCCCCAGACACATGGGGGGGGGGCATGCAGGGCAAAACAAATATCAATGGCAATGCCTTTAAAATGGCCCTGACACCCCCACCCCCCTCCATGTTGTCCCTTGTCTACAGACTAAGCGACTTTGACTGTGAAGGAACTACCATTTAACACTGACTATGACTGTCCTGGCAACCCGGTCACACTTGGTTTCACAAGCTAAGCCCACACAGACAAGGGCACCTACCAGTGTGGCTTCTTTTCTATAACATAACTATAAGACTTTTCATTCATGACAGCCAAGCAGGTTACATTGTTCCTATAACAGGGTTGCGTAGCCATACGCAATGTTTCAACAGATCTGTGGTATTGGCAGGGTGGCCGAGCATGGATTCCAACCCTGGTAAGCCTGATATCACCAAGCGTCACCACCAGCAATCACACAAAGCCAGGTGGTCACACAAAGTCACCAGGGATAACACTGCCTGACTACAGCGGGGGCTGCGGGGAAGAAAGGTGTTAACAGAATAACAGTGGCCTGGTCAGACAGACAGAAGTAAAGGATGCTCGCTTACCTCAGGGACTTCTCGATGATCTTAGTCCGGAACACCTCCTCCTGGTCGAGGTTGACAGTGCAGTAGCAGTCCCTCATTTTGTTGGGTCCAGGATATGGAGGAATATTTTTTGCTTCACCTTTTGAGAGAGAGGGTGGAAGAGTGATTAGGAGGTTGACTCAAGTGTTTTAGTCTTGTAATGAGACTTAATGAAAATAGTTTTTTTCTCAAATAGAAAATATTATCCCATTGGCAAATCTTTAAATGAGACAAACTGTATCACCTCATTGGCAATATGTGTGTCTTATTTAGTATACAAATAATAGAAATGGGTTTTTAAGTCTAAATATAAGACTAAGATTTATTTTGTTTTTTTGCAGTGGTGAGCAACATCTGAGACAGGAAATCAGGGAGCACACTCATTGCCCCACTCATGACATAAGCCAATCAGCAGGTCAAAGGTTCGGCTTTGGTGACCCAGAGCACAGAGCAGAAGGGCAGCCAGCCACAGCAGCTTAAACAAGGGCAGCCTTTCACCCGTAAGCCAGGCTTCCATCTTGGCCTAGCTCCTGCTCCCCTGCACTCGCACACACATACAAGAATCTGCATAGAAATAGATCTCACAGAAACATGCCATTTTCAGAAGAGTCTCCCTGAATCTCTCTGTATCCTCTCTGAATCCATCTCGATGTACATTGTGTGAAGGGGGTCAGGACTGTGTGTGTTTAATGAGTTTTATTATCAGTGGTAATGTGTGTATTGTGTATACAGAGTGCATGCCTATGTGTGTGTGTGCTGTTGTGTGTAGTATGCATATCATGTCTCGTGCGTAGCAGTAATGTGCCTTAGCTGATGTATACATCCTGTGGAATTGTGGGACTGTTGTCTCAGGACATCCTGTGGACTTCACCTTCACCAGGCCAGATTGTGAGGACAACTCATTCCTGGAGTCTGCTGAAGGCCCAAAACCACAGGTAAGGCACAGAGAGCCCTGAATCATCTGGAGCTCCAGAACAGTGGGCGATAGCAGCCTTTCATCACCCTCCTACAGCCTTCTGCTGTTCTGATGGGGACGTCCCCACTTGCGGTTTTGGGAGGGGGGTGGGGGGCTGGGGGCATACTGCCTGCTTGTACAGGTTGTTCAGTAATAAGACTTCACTCTGTTCTTTTGGAACGGACATTGTAGGCCACACGCATGCAGCAAGAACAGAGTTTGTGTCTGTATAAATACTGTAAATTAACTGAGTGAAATGGTTTGTTTTGGGAGTGACTGGACTGAGCCAGAAAGACTGTGTTGGGCACTTCAGCACCGAGTGCTGTTGTGTTTATTCCCGTGTGGGGCAGCTCCAAATTAGAGTTTCCTCTAAGTGGTACGGGGGAACCATACCATGCCACCCACCTGTTTGTGTAAACACCATCAACACCCCCCCCCCCTCAGAATTACCCTCATTCTACCCCTACAGAACCTACAGTTGGGTCACAATATTGACATCAAAACAGCAGGGCTCCACGTTCCGCCTTATTAACTTAGCATCAGCAAACACTGCACTGCCTTCTGCTCATCACCAGAAACACCGCTCTCTCTCTCTCTGGCCTGTGTTCAGTGAACATATGTCCTTAACTTTGACTTACAAGCACATGCAAGAGTCCTCTCTTTCCATGACCACACGCGCGCGCACACACACACACACACACACACACACAAAACCTACATACATGCACACAAACACACTCACACACACACTTACTACGAACATCACATCAGGCAAACAATCAGTGAGGAGATATAATCATAATAACAATAACCAAAATAGCTTCGATAAGCTACAAAAGTGGCTTTCATTTAAAAAAGTACTGCTGTTAAAGTTTTCCTGTAAATAAAAGACGACCTCAACACAACAGAACTTGCAACATGTCAACAAATGACCTACAGCACAACAGCAATAGATCCAATGAAACGAGCACAACAAAGAACAGAACAGGGTTCTGCATTTTGACTTCTGGCCTTGGCCACAGCCCTGTATCACAATCTGGAGCAGATTTAGGCTCCTTTTACACTCATTTGAAGCCAGGCTTTGAATCTTAACTTCAAGAGGTCCTACAGCCAACTTCCCAGCAGGTGTACAACCTTTGGCAACAGCAATGGGCACATAAGGCTAGAGATGTAAATGAGTGCACACATTACATTACATTACATGGCATTTAGCAGACGCTCTTATCCAGAGCCACGTACAACGAAGTGCCAATCAAACACAAGTACAAGTGCGAAGAGGACCTGAGAGGACAGTACAGTTCCGAGTCCTAGTGTAACCATGCAGATATAAATCGGAACCCTTGAAGAATACATCAACTTCCAAGCTAGAATACCCCGAGTACAACAATACAATAACTAATACAAAAAACAACAATATCTATACAATCTATACACGTCGAAGAACCTAATTTAAAACGTTAGAATATAGAATTAAACATTATTGCTCAGAAACACAAGATGGCCACCGGATCCCCCAGCAATTGTTGCATTACATGTGAGAAGAGAAATACAAGAAGAACCTTCTCAGACACGGCCTGGATGTGCCAGAGATACAGTGTGTGTGAGTGTGTGTGTGTGTGAGTGTGTGTACGTGCGTGTGTGTGTGTGAGTGTGTGTGTGTGTGTGTGTGGGGACACTGATGGACACCCACAAATGGAGCACATGAGTGTAGTCTGAGGCCAAGCGTATCTTTGGACTGCGCTGCTGAAGTCTGGGAAGGGTATTTCCTCCCCCTGTTCACCCCCTCTGTCCCAGGCTGCACTGCTCCTCGGGCCCTCGCTGGCACTGCCAGATGTTTGGACGGAGTGAAGACGACCTCTGGCAGTGTGCGCATCACATGGTCGCCTCCAGTCAAAGGTAAGCGTTCCTGAGAGCCACTTTGAGCCAACATGGACACATCAGGTTCTTTTAACACAGAGAACAAAACAGTTCTTCCTGCATTTTTATGGTTCTGTGATTAAAAATGTGACTTAACTACATCGGGCCACTTCTGCTTTCCGTGAAAGGGTTCATTGTGAAATCAGGGGTGTGTCTGTTCCACTCTGATGGCAAGCAAGTACAGATCTCTCCCCTCTCTCTCTCTCTCTCTCTCTCTCTCTCTCTCTCTCTCTCTCTCCTTAGTGCTGTCTCACTGTCTGTCCTTCCCTTTCTGTCTTCTCTTCCTCTCTTTCTGTTGCAGAGTCCCTGCATTCAGGGTTCAGTGGTCATAATAAGACACAGCCGTCTGGTGTCTCAGGATTACAGTTTACAGTACTGTGAAAAAGTATTTGCCCCACCCCCTCCCCCCCCTTCCCAATTTCCTCTATCAGCATATTTGTGGTTTTAGATCTTTAGACAAAATCTAAAATTAGACAAAGGGAAATTGAGTAAACACAAAACATTTTTTTAATTATAATTTAATTTACCCTAACACCCATGTGAAAAAGTTATAGGAAATCATGAGTGGGGGGGGGGATGGATGGATGTCCCTTTCTGCCAAAGGGACATCCATGCATACATGATTATAACAACCAGCACAAGAGCTAGAGGTGGGCAATGTTAGGATCATTCACTGTCAAGGTGCACTGTGAGATGCAGGTAGAGATGGGCTACAGACTGAATTAATCTCCATAGCCTTCACTGATGACTGAATATTCAATTATCAAACCACAAGGAATAAATGGGTGTTTTTACCAACCTCTCTTATTCGGCTGTTTTGTAAATTGTTTAATATTACTTATAGTTCTGCTGATTCTGAAAACTGAATGTACTACATATGACACGGAGTGAGTAACATGAGAGTGCTTAATATTCTAAATGCATCAGCTCTTTGTGAGCTCCACAGTGCACTGTGTGTGTGTGTGTGTGTGTGTGTGTGTGTGTGTGTGTGTGGGTGTGTGTGTGCGTGTGTATGTGTGTGGGTGTGTGTGTGTGTGTCTGGGAGCGGGGGGCTGTGGTTTAAAATAGCTCCGTCTGAGATATGACTTACTGTATCATTCACCAAGACAACATGTTCACTGTCACTCACGCCCTGTCATATGCGGCTCTCACACACCCACACTATCTCACACTAATGTGCGACGACCATTCATGCCATTCATTTATATTGCTGCATAACACCATTTAATAATATAACACAGTGTAGTATTGTGATAGCCCATCTGCATTGATTGGGGATTAGAGGAATGCAGACTTTAATCTGGGAGAGACTCCTTCATTTCCTGCTGTCACCGCCAGTATCCTGACATGATTACATCATGCAGGTCACCCAGGCAACCACAGGATAATCTGAGTACAAATGCAGTTGTCATGGAAATGTAGGGGGGGGGCTGGTACTGGTGCAGGAAATAAAGTGAGAGGATGGAAATCTGACCAGCACCCCCAGACTGACCAATTCACCCATACAATATACTACAGCACCACACACTGACCCATTCTAATAAACTACCCCACACTGACTGATTCTTCTACAGCACCACACACTAACCCATTCTAATAAACTACCCCACACTGACTGATTCTTCTACAGCACCACACACTAACCCATTCTAATAAACTACCCCACACTGACTGATTCTTCTACAGCACCACACACTAACCCATTCTAATAAACTACCCCACACTGACTGATTCTTCTACAGCACCACACACTAACCCATTCTAATAAACTACCCCACACTGAATGATTCTTCTACAGCACCACACACTAACCCATTCTAATAAACTACCTCACACTGACTGATTCTTCTTCAGCACCTCACACTATAATCACACTTATACTTTCAATTACTTCTCAGTGATGTTTTAAGTATAAATGTATGACTTTAATTTTTTGTGCCATAAAAGGTTCTACTCTGAGCTACTTAAGCAGACTTAAGTATGTTATGAAGCACATTGCTTTAGATTACATATGTATAAAGACACAATAGACACCCCCCCACACACACACCTAAATCTAATCTAAAAGTGGTCATGCAAGTGATGCACACTATACAATGTAGATCAAGCCAATATAATGTATTTAAAAATACAGAGCAACATAAAGATGTATCATGTGGTGATACATTTTAAAGTGAATGTTTCGTTATTTATTTATGAGGACTCGTCAGTTTTCTTAATACAAAGTTGCACACTTAACTCTCCAGTGACCAATTATTTTCGGTAGTGGAATTAATGCACAAGGAGCTATCCAATTTCTTGGCATTATCAGCACACTGATATGACAGTTAGTGACATTGGATGGGTTTCCAGGAAAGCTGGATGTACAATACATTTGTCCAAGTAAGTGCAAAGTACCACTTAAACATGGGAAGAGGTTAGGCTTCTTTTTCAGCCAATTAATTAAAGTATTTCCTGGTTCAAGCTTGCTGAAATGCATCACAAGTGCCAATATGATTTCCACAATAATGAGGCATTTTGAAATCAGTTGAAATCTGCACTTTGCTGAATCCAAGGGTTTAGTATGATGTAAATTGAATGTTCAACTGGCAGTTGTCATGTTTCTCAGTTCTCCTGTACACTCTGTAATCTTTCTCAGAGTGAAGGAACAAAAAAGAACGTATTTACACAGCACTGTTTATTTACAGCAGGCTCGTGCCAACAGAAATATGCCCATTCCTCATTCCATAAAAAGGTCACACACACGCTTTTCCACTGTGCCAACTCCAGTTTCATATCACAGTAACCCTGTACAAACCGCCTCTCTGGAGCACACAGGTGAACCTTATAACCTTATCTGTATCTGCAAGTACATTAAAGAAAAAGTAAACTAACAGCCATGGTCTCAGGCCTGTATCATGAAGTAGGATGACTGAATTAATGGCTAAATGCTCTGAGTAAAACCCAGTAAAGCTCTTTATTTCTCAGTTCATGTACCAAATTTGGGAGGCTCCAGGGTTTTACTGAACGCAGTTATCGGGCTAACTGTAATCCTGCTTCATACATGTGCACATGTGTACATAGATACAGGCCTCAGTATCACTGGATTTAAGCAAATTATAAACAATTTGTAAACACATACAGTTTTGTAAAGTACAATACGTTAATACCCCTTTATACCACATAACTGACCACCTGCAGTATGCAGCATTCTGATTGGCCGAGATCAATAGTGGAATGCCATTCTTGCACAAAGCCTAACACAGCTACATATCTTGGCAAAACTCTGCAGACAATCCTGCGCGCCATTCCCACGATTACTCATCATGACTCGGGGCAGACTCACACCTACAGCTTCCAGCTGAACAACAGCAACGGAAGAGAAACCGCCAGACTTCAGCATCCGCTTCCCCCTCTCCCCACCGCGCAGGGACACAGCGCCATTCCCAGCAACACGAGAGTCATAACAAAGCTTTAGGGGACAGACAAAACAAGTCAGCCATCATTGATTCAACACTACCAGAGTACATGTGAGTCTACCCAGTAAGAGTTGTTTTAACACTGAACATTTCGCTGTGCAGAGGTGAGTTTGAGGGATCTTTAGGACGCAAAGGTGAGCTGCAGTGATCTGTAAGGGTGTTACGGTGATCTGTAGGGGACATGGAGTCTGTTACGTGATCTGTTGGGACAGAGGAAGGGGCTGAGGTGTTGTATGGTAAGGTATGGTGAAAGCTATAACTAGGGGCTATAATGTGCTGCAGAGAAGAGGTGGCTGCTGTACTGGAGATTGTTCAGTCAGACATCATCCCTGCTTAACTGAGGTTTACACTGCACAGACAGAGCACAGAGAGAAACAGCAGTGTCTTTTTTCCATTGATCAGTATTAGTAAAACTGCAGAAAGTTAAGAGCCCTCCTCTTTCTAAGAATGTACATACAGTAAGTCCAGGAAAAGACTGATGTGGAGAACGTACATGAATACACAGCAGGGTATGGCGAGGGAACTAAACTGGGCATGGTTGCTGGTTTGATTCCCAGGTGGGGCACTGCCTCTGTACCCTTCAGCAAAGGACGTACTGAATGAATTATGCAAAATACCGAAATTACACATTTGTACACATGGATTGTATGTGCCAAGGATTGACACAGTGGTGCTGTGAATATCGCCTCAGACCGAGAAGACAGTGAGTTTGAATCCCGACCAAGGACTTCTGTGTGGAGTTTGCATGTTCTTTGTGTGTCCGCGTGTGATGCTGCGAGGTCCTCCCACAGTCCACAGACATGCAGCAGGCTAATAGGAGACGGTAACTTGCCTGTAGGTGTGAGTGTGTGAGTGAATGCTGCTTGGGTCATAGGATGGATTGGTCCAGGGTATATCCTCACACTCATCACGGTTCTTGCCGGGACATTGAAAGTGAAGGCAGTCAACACTGGCATGCACAGGTATTCTGACTCCAAAAGGTATATTATGGGATTTTATAGCATTTCCATTGCCATTACTGACACTGACAAATGAAAAAGAAAGCATGGTTCAGTCAATAACTTCACAGATTTTGTGTGCTCTCAGGATTTCTGACCCTGAACCTGTTAGGTCTGAAGGTGGAGAACATCCTACTTGATTCTGTTCCAGATGAAACAATATTCTCACTCTGAACTTCAGAGTTAGGAACAGCACACTAAGGGAAATGCCACAATGGGCTTTAGATCAATGTGAATATTTCTCAGTGTAACACAGAAGGCGAAACGCTGCTTCTGATTCTGTTGGTCTTCTGATGGGAACCATTCGTCCATCAGCATCAAAGAACCAACTGACAATAGTGATTAAATTCACTACAAAATGTGGAACACAACTTTTTTACTTTTCTTATATCTTCATGCTGCAAATACTGTTGTATTTTTTCAACAAATTATTTCTAACACTGTAGAGCAGTGTTCACATTTTACTTCCCACTCGGCCAAAGAAAAAAACTGTTTTGTGGACGTTATTTGTGGACATTTTAATCTATTGCCACATGGTCATATCCACAACACCAAGTGCAGTGCATTTATCAATGTTACATGGCTTTGCTACAAACCATGTGAATTTCACTCAGTCTTACACCAAAGAGATACTTAGGACTTTGCTAGGTATCTCTCTATGTGGTTTTGAGTAGACTCCTAAGTGGAAATATGAGTTGTTTTTTTGTTTTTTTTAGGTATTTATAAATTAAGTTTTTTAGGAAAACATCCATCACTGATAAGCAGATTCCAGAAAATATGTCTTGTTTTAACAAGTGTTTAGTCTTGTAATGAGTCATAAAATCTTAGTTTTTTCCTCTTTCTTGGCAAGAGAAAATTCCTTACACCATTTGCAAATCTTGAAATTAATTAAACTGTCTCACCTCATTGGCTTTTTTTTGTCTCATTTAGAAAAAAAGTCATAGAAGAAAGAATTCAGTCAAAAAAGTGTAAAATACCATAGATTGACTTATCTTTTGTTTCCTGCAGTGTGACTTTCTGTAACTGTACAGAGGGCTACGGGTCCTCTGCTATCTCAGGGACACTGGGTTGCATTAGAGATTTAGTAAGAGGTTAAGGAGAGAAGACTGAGAGGTATTGTCTGTACATGAGTTTCTCGAGATCCATGACACAGAGATGGAAAATTTTAATTCTCCCACATCCTACCACGATACACAGCCACCTCCTGAAAGACCCAGAAACCCGACCCATAGGCCCGCTCACCGTCGTCACAGCAACCGACACACAGAAGGAAAAGCTTCCTGTTTTGAAGGGGATAGGCTAATCAGTGGGACAGGAAGTATGTGATTGGAGTCGATGGCATTGCTGTGGCAGCCGGAAACTCCATTAACCTCGTTCTGTGTGTGTTTATGTGTGTGTGTGTATGTGTGTGTATGTGTGTGAGTGTGCACATGTGTGTGTGTGTGTGTGTGTCGCTGTAGCCCTGACTCAGTGCAGAGCCTGGTTAGCTGATGAGCTCTGCTAATCAGGCTTCGGTGTAAAAATAAAGACAGACAGCTCTGTGGGTGAACGCACATTTTCTCAGCCTCAGCGATGACATCATCACTGCACTCACTGGGAATGACAAAACTATGAATAGGCACTGCCTTCTGCAAATCTGTAAAAACCCTGCAGATTCCTACCTGTGCATGTACGATGATGCGCACACATCTATCTAAACAGGTTCTTTAGTCTTGTAATGAGTAAGTAGAAAATAAAAGCTGGTTTTAAGTTACCTGAAAATGTCTTACCCCACTGGCAAATCTTTAAATGAGTAGAACTGTCTCACCTTATTGGCTTTATGGAAATTTTATTTTTTGTTTTTTGCAGCACACGTGTAAGTGTATGCGTATATCTGCGCAAACATGAGTCATGCAGCCTTACAAAGGAAACATAAATCTACCTGTCAATCCACAGCATTAAGCCTTTCACTATAACAGCCCTCCTTTCATTCTTTCCTCTACATCATATCATCTCTCTCTCCCTCTCTCTCTCTTTCTCTCTCTCCCTCTGTCTCCCTCTCTCTCTCTGCATGTCTCATCCTGTTTCAATGGCCAGGTTGTGATTACTTTGTCTATTTGGAGATGCAGTCAGGCACTTTTTGCTGGTAACGAACACATGTTCTTCTTTTCATAGTTCAATAAGTAAAGTTTTGTTTCGTGTCTTTGCCCTGAATGTACACATATACTCTTATTTACTTTGCAGCTAAACATTTGCTAAGGGTTTGCTGCTATTCCAGTTGAAAATAGGTGCGTGCATGCCGAAATCATACCTTGGATTAGCACCTGCAACCCGGGTACCGGAAAGCTAAAGACAATTACTCTTGCGCATGTGTGTACATGTGAGTGATTTCATTAGAGGTGCTCTATTCAGGACGGCAAAGTCCTGAGGTAGTGACACACACTATGTTTCCCAAATTTCAAAAGCCTTGTGGTATACAGTTCTGACTCCCCCAGTACTATGTGAACCCAGCTGTAGAACGTGGAAGGGTTACTGGGAGTGTACACTGCAAAAAATAGAAAATAGTATTTTAGTCTGATATTGAGACAGTTTAACTCAGTTCAAGATTTGCCAATAGGATAAGACAATTTCACTTGTTAAGTAAAGAGCAACTTAAAACGAGCTAATATTTTCTACTTCAGAGATTTTTTTTTTTTCAAGTTTCATTACAAGACTGGCTTGTGATCTCCCAAACTTGCCATTTTTGTAAGGTTATAACGTGTACCAAGCTTAACACAGCCAAGCTGGGCTGGGTTCAAATTTCAGCACTATGCATCTCTTTGTTCTGCGAATGATAAATTATTCTCTTTGACTCTTTGAGTTCATAGTCGCTGCATGCACAATTTTATTACATCACATGTTTCTCCCCATTCCACAAGAAATAGCTATAAAAAGAAATCCTCGGTCAAAAAGGGAATCAGATGCAGTTTAATAAAGACAAACGACTTCAGAAGGTTTAGCATTTTTGGCTGGATTGCATGTTTTTCTATTTGGGTGTGTAGAGTTAAGTATAATAATTTATGTGATTAAAAATAATAAAACCAATGTGACACTTGGACCATAATCTACTTCTCAAGCAAATGTGATATAATTACTCGTATTTAGAATCACAGAAAATACCAGCCAGAGATTACCACTTGCCTCTGTAATTTAGTGAGCTCAATGTATTTCTACAATCCTGTTAGCAGGACTACAGCCATTAGTTCAAGGGGTGAAAGCAGTAACCAGTATGTTGTGAAAGCTGAATCATTTGAGCGGTCCAGTGGTGTTCCTGCTCGACTCATTGGTTGCTTTGCTTTAACATGAGGATCATATTCTCCTCTCTATCTCCCCTCCCGCTCTCTCCCTCTCTCTCTCCCAACCCCCTCTCCCTCCCTCCCTCCTTCCCTCTCTCTCCCCACCCCCTCTCCCTCCCTCCCTCTCTCTACCCCCCTCCCCCACTCTGGGGGGCAGGCTGACTCATGCTCTTGTTCTCCTGTCCAAGATTCAACATCTTGGCACAACATGACAAAAATAACAAGATGTAGAAAAGAGATTTTCATTAAGCAGAAATGGAGTCAGCCTCCTTTTCCCCTCTCTCACACACACACTCTCCCTCTCTCTCCCTCCCTCTCACTCTCCTGCCCTCCCTCTCTCTTCCTTTTTCTCTCCCTCTCTCTTTCTCCCTCCCCAGTCTCTCGCCCTCTCTCTCTCTCTCTCTCTCTCTCTCTCTCTCACAATTCTTGTGCTCCACATTTTGTCAAGCTGACCTCCTGCTGAATCTCATCAGTCATCTAGAGTGTGTTCCCAGATGCACCTAGAATTTCAATGGAATGGCAGTTACTCTCCCCTCTCTGAATTCTGCCACATATGTGAACATTAAATCCCAATACGACAGTAATGGAGAAGTAGAAGGCAAGGGAAGGGAAGTGGGTTACCTCAATTGTAGGCATCAACTCAATCACCATATGAACGGCTTCCTTGAGACACCTTGCTTGCTCCTCACAAAATATCAGAAGGTGCTGCGATGACCATCAAATCTTTATGCAACATGGGTGTGTTAATCTACTCATGAATGTCATGCATCACACTGTTCTTATCTAATCCGACGGTTGTTTAGTTTTGTGCTCGAGAATAGTTTGAGGTGTAAATTCATACTTTGTGAAATTTTAAGAAATCGGAAAGCCCTGAATTTTATATATGACCACAGTCCTACTGGTTCCTGAGCAGAATGGGCTCCACGTTTCCCACAATTGTGAAATTGCTCAACAAACCTCCGATATTCATCTTTGGAAATGGAAAGCTGTCATTTTGAATGGGAACAGCAAGTTTGGATAGTCACGAGGATAAGAATAATATTAGTTCAATAGGCATTGGCATTGTTCAAATGTTTCAGCTGAAAATATTGGCAGTGCTTGATCCTTATCAACAAAGTGTAGAAAACAAACAGTATTTATCTGTAACTGAACTGGTCTGTGCAGAAACAGCCATTTCTTGGTGCGTGTCTCTTTGGACGTCATTGTACGTCGCTCTGGATAAGAGCATCTGCTAAATGCCTTGTAATGTAATGTAATGGATTTGTGAGTCGACTGAACACTGGTGTCATTACTGTTGTGTTCTATGAGCACATATACAGAATAATGTGCTTGACTTTCATTTTCCAAGTGGCTGGTAGAGGATGGGTTCGGAGCTACTAAAGAAAAACTGTTTAATTTTGCAGTTATTACAGTAAATATATCCCTGTGGAGGGTTTAGACAACTGTTTAGTTGACTTAAGCCTCTTTCACATCAAATATACTGGTCAAAGCCCAGTAAAAACTCCTCTACCAACATTCACACAAGGATCAGGGGCATTAGTGGGGTCAAAGCAAGGATAAAGGGCCAAGTTGCCCTTACCCATGGTCCCAATCTGCCCTGGGAAAGAAAGCAGAAAAGAGAGACTAGGCTATTTACCCAAGCTTTAAACAATGTAAATGCAGTGTAAGAAGAAAAAAGGAAAATACAAGAATCTGAGTCTCGTTTCTCTGACTCACTGAATCTGAGTCTTCACTCTCTGACACTGAATCTGAGTCTTAATTCTCTGGCACTGAATCTGATTCTTGATTCTCTGGCACTGAATCTGAGTCTCGATTCTCTGGCACTGAATCTGAGTCTCGATTCTCTGGCACTGAATCTGAGTCTCGATTCTCTGGCACTGAATCTGAGTCTCGATTCTCTGACACACTGAATCTGAGTCTTCATTCTCTGACACTGAATCTGAGTCTTCATTCTCTGATGCCCAGTGAATAACAGTGCCTTTGGCATGTCCCAAGGCTCCCTTCAGCTGTCTCAGTAAATTGCTCAAGCATGAACACAATCAACATCACTCAGCATGCCACAATTGGCTTGGTCAGAGGAACAGTGCATGCCGGGGTGCAATCTGTGGGTCTTGACTGTTTGCCAGAAGAAATTCCCACCATATGAGAGCTGGCATTGTGTTACGCTAGCAAGAGCAAGAGTGGGAGATAATAGGTTGTAAACAAAGCAAGGTGGTATGCGTATGTTTGCTGTATCGGTTAGCCAGATTAACTGTTCAGCTGTACGGAGAAGCACAGCTAGCAGTTTGATAATGGATATCCTGCAAAGCATAGCTAGCATTGTGATAATGGATGTCCTCAGGACAGCATAGCTAGTGTTGTGATAATAGTTAGCCTCAGGACAGCACAGCTAACGTTGTGATAATGGATATCATCCGGACAGCACAGCTACCGTTGTGATAATGGATATCCTCAGGACAGCATAGCTAGCATTATGACAATAGATATCCTCAGGACAGCATAGCTAGCGTTGTGATAATGGATATCCTAAGGACAGCACAGCTAGCATTGTGATAATGGATATCCTCAGGACAGCACAGCTACCTTTGTGATAATGGACATGGGATTACTCTCAAGGGAAACTTGGGCAGCAAGAATATCAAAAAGGAAAGGAGGAAATGACATCACTGGCGAGTGTGGTGGTGCAGTGGTTAGCGCTGCCTGGGTTTGAGTCATGGTCGGCCATTCTCATCTCTCCATGGAGAATGTTTGTTATCCGCCTGTTTGTGCGGTTTCCTCCAAGTATTCCAGGCTTTCTGCCGCAGTCTAAAGACATGTCGTTTAGGGAATCTGCAGGTCAACATTGTAAATTATGTTCTCAATGTTCTCAATTAACCCACCTGATCCAAGATCTATTATTAAAAGTAAGAATACATGATGTCTTTTCTTTACGTCAGTCCATAATTTTTTTATATCATATCATTTGATGATGCACACAGAATATTGCGTGTCAAATGCAAAAGAGTAAGTGTCTAAAATCCAGTCTTTAAAATGAAGTTTCAAATGAAAGGCAAAGAACAGACATGTTCCTACACCCATGCTTTAATCCACTGAACAGGAAACTTATGTTTCAATCTCTTCCTCTTTTTTGTCTCAGTATTTTACCACAGTTGTTGAGAACCCCTCCTTTTCTAATTGTTTGCCGTCACACGCAGACTGGATTATCTTCTAAGAAAAATATGCGTTCAATGTGCTCCTAGTTTCAAATGGAACTCTGAGTGTGAAAACAAACTTTTGTGACCACCAGTCACCACAGATGTTGGTTCGACACTTTAAAAACGCAGAATAAATCCAATCAACAAACTACATGAACCTACATGCCTGAGAAAATGCCAGAGAGATGCACTACGTAAACATAAACAATGGCCTGAGACGTGGATGACATCAGCATTCCAGCCAGCCAGCCAGCCAGCCAGGTGAGTGTGAGATGGGTATCAGATGCTGAATTCTGGGAAACATTTAACACACAAAAAAAATATTTATTCAGTTTTGTTTGTTCTGTATTATAATCCTTAAAGTCTTCAGCCCCTCTAAACACACACTGCTTTTCTCACTCTTAGGGTACAGTATATCTAATGCACACACACGCGCGGACACACACACGTGCATGTGTAGCAGACCAAGAACTTCCTGGTGTAGTTAATAGGAAATAGCGTAGATAGGAAACACTACCGTGGGGGCCTGGACTATTCTGACTGAGGAGTGTGTGAACAGCCTGTTGCAGAGTGTTGCAGACAGGCCGCTGGAGAATCTGTGAACAGCAGATCTGACCAATTCTCAACCTTCTGCCGACAGACCCAGAGCAGCCCCCGCCACTCTCTGTCCCACCCCCCCCCCCCCCCCGTCCTGCCTGGGAACCCCAAGCCCCTGAGAGCGAGAGAAAGAGAGAGGGAGCAAGGGAGAGAAAAAGAGAGAGAGAGAAACAGCACGGCAAGAGGAAATGAGGAAGAGAGAAAGGAATTCCAGCTGTATCCAAGATGTAAAGTTGAAAACACGATGAGCAGTCAAGACGAATAGAGAAGGGTAGAACGGAGGGCAAGAGAGCATGTGAGACGGAGAGAGGGAGAAGGAGAGAGGGAGAGAGGGAGAAATAACTTTCTGTGTTCGGATTCTTCCCTAATCCCTCCCCTCGCACACAGGCTGCTTCGCTTCAAAATGCCACGTACAGCACAAGAAGCGGAAGGCAATGTAAAGAGCCTAAATTATGCACCTAAATGACCAGTCCATAAAGCAGTAACATAGCAGCGGGGGACTGATGAAAAGACATCAAACCACATACGCAGATATTAATGCCTCAATTTAATGAGATGATCGTTCAAATCAGAGTACGACTAATTAAGTATCCACTTCAAGTAAGCGAACTCCCGTAGTCGTAATTGATTTCTGCACCGCCTCAATGGTTATGGGGCTTCAGTCCGCTGCTCAACAGTAGCACACAAGGTGCCGTCTGTGTGACAGGCAACAGGAAGCGCTGGTCTAATGTTTCAGTTTCCATTTCCCCCTCAGGGCTGAGGAATCTGGGAGATCCTGATAGGGAGGACTGGTGGCTGTCAGACGCACGGGGAGCTGGGTACTCGCATTCATTCTCAGGAGGAGCGACACGCCGCAAACTTGAAATCCACACACATCCTGACGGACAGCGGAGTCAGCCCAAGGCTGGCCAATTCCGGCCCTGAGGAGTCTGTGTGTATGCAGGTTTTTGTATCCCTGGTTAAATGAGCTGATTGGCTATGTACACCAACACTAGTTCCCCCGAAGATTCGATCACAGTAAAATGTTTCATATAGGGACACAAGAACAGTTTTTGGTTGTCAATCCAAGTCAAGGGCTTAGGTAATGAAATGTAGCTAAAATGTCAGCTGTCAAGATTTGGGCAAATTGAGTAATTAAGGTTTGAAGTTGACATGAAGTTGTCATGAAAACCAGAGACCAATACGGCCTTCGCTGCCCACCTCTGGGCTCGCTGTGACAAGGCTGCATCGCTCTACTCAGGTTGTTCCCTTTGCACACTGAAAAAACATCTTAACAAGTGTTTTAGTCCTTTTTTTCTCTCAAGTAGAAAATATTAGCTTGTTTTAAGTTACTCTTTGCTTGACAAGTGACATTTTCTTAGCCCATTGGCAAGTCTTGAAATTAGTCAAACTGTCTTACCTCATTGGCAACATTTTCTGTCTTATTTAGCAAAGAAGATTTTAAATAAGACTAAAATACTCATTGTTTTTGTAGTGCACACACACAATATCCACCTTCTGCCACTTTCCTGCTCTCACTGATCAGAGGATGGACCGCGGCTGTTAGCCGCTAAAAGCCTTGAACACATCAACACCTTTCATCTGCCATCGCGGTGCGATGGGACCACAAAGGTCTGGAAGATTCCAGACAAAGTAGAGGCTGCAGGCAACCACAAGGCCATTAAGATGAATGGCTAGTGAGTCTGAAATAGGGTCAAGAGTGGCGATACAACAAATGCAACAAATGCAGGGTGAATATTTGAGCAGAGGTCCCCTGAAGCCACAATCACCCGCTTGCACACATCTGCAAGGCAGGCCTTATAAATGTGTCACGTGAGCCGAATGAGTCAATGCCATCACAAGTTGTGTGTGGAAAAACATGTTTGGTTGCCACAATGGGTGTGACTCAGTTCAAGTGCAACACAAAATATTTCACATGCAGACAAGACACTATAAACAATGAAGCTTCCATACGTGAGCCTGAAACTCTATGCAAATACTACATTTTGCGTCCATACTGTTAACGACCGTGGACCGAGTGCATAACAAGAGATTTGGTTAGGTGGAAAAAATATGCCTAACAAATGTGCCAAACTTCGGCTGTGAAACACTTTGCTTGGATGCTCTATTGGGCATGACCAGGGACTGAGCATGAGAGCAGGTAGTTAGTACACGTCTACGACTAAGAAGTCAAATTTGAGTATTAAATAAAGTATTGCTGCATGTATGAACTGAAGAGAGAAAGAAAGGGGCCAAAATAACAGACTTTCTGCATTTCTTTCTGAACGGGTTAATAATATGGTCGACGCTATACTATCATACAACAGCATATATTTATCTTGTGTGTACAGAAATATCTGCACAGGGAAAGAGATATTGAAAACAACTCTTGGAGCTCTCAAGCTCTCTGATGATGTCACCAGTAAAAGATGGCCTAGTTCTTCAGGAGAGAGGGGGTCACTTTCCCTCCCCCTGTGTTTTTAATGAGGACCAGGGGAAGTTTTGGGAAACTGTGTTGAAGAGGTGCCAGAGAGGCCTGTCAGAGGCCAGGCTGAAGCACTTGAGTGAAACTGGACCTTTATTTTCGTTCCTAGGCAGAGAGGCCGAGGAGAATTTTTAACACCGCTCCCAAATTCAGAGGCCTGCCCTGTCCCGTTCCCAGACAAAACGGCAAACCCCCACACTTCCCCCTCCAACTCTGGGTCCTCTCCTCCAGCCCCCGCCCTGGACAGAACCAAGATCCTCAGCACAACCCACCAGCCAGTCGGTATGCATACTCCAGAGGCTAGTTCTCCTGGAAGGCCTAAACATCACGTGGAGGAATGAAACATGCTATTTGTGAAAAGCTACGTTGGGGCATTCCTCTGCATAGGCTTTTTTTCTGCAAATGAAACCTCCGAATCTGGTTTGAATCAACTCCTTGCTGAGCAGGAAAAAACACACTTCTTTGTTGTCCGTCCAGCCAATCAGGAAGTGTGTAGAGGCAGTTTCCTGTTTCCTGTGTTGCAGACCTGTAGGCCCAACCCAGAGAATGGTGCGCTGCTTCCCTAGAAACATGTGCTCCTTATGGGAATCCGCAAGGAACACTCACGGAAGCACCCAAATATGCCACAACCTCTCTAGCCTGACTCATGGTTCCTGGTAAGTCCTAGGTGACCCTCTGAAGAAATTCTAAATTCTAAGTCAGTGTTCTATAACTCTAGAATATTGCCTTTAATTACCAGTTGTGATTGTTCTAGCAGCATTAGAGCATTCACTTAAGAACATTATAATCACCTATATGTGATCTCACAGCTTAAAGGGTGACGTTGTATCACACACGAGGATGAGGGGTATTCTAAGCTGTAATACCACACTATCAGAATGGCATTACACAAATTCTGGTCACTGTGCAGGACAGGACAATGCAACCCAAAACCCCATAAACTCATATTCTTCTTCTGAGCAGTTACTGCATGTATAATCACAAATAAGCACATTCTCTCTCCCCATCATTCTCTCTCTCTCTCTCTCTCTCTCTCTCTCTCTCTCTCTCTCTCTCTCTCTCTCTCTCTCTCCATTTCCATGTTTGTGTTTTGTGTTGGTTCATTTTTGAAAGTGAGCTTTAATGAAGGGGAACATTCTGGAAGGTTTTTTGAAGGCTCCCATGTCCAGGGGTAGTACCCTCTCAGCAGATGGGTTTGCCTGTTACTGACCCTCATGAAAATGGGCCCCATTGTCTGAGCACTGAGAGGAGTGCCCAGGGGCAGCAGGGCTTGCCATAAACAGTGCTGCCTTGAAATAGTGGACACAGAAGGTTTAAAATGACCATCCGATGGGAGTTTGTGACAAACACAATAAACTATTTGGGTGGGTATGTGGCTTATAGCAGCCAAAGCAGTTACATTGTTAGCAGATGGCAATTTTTAGGTGGTTTGTGGATAACAAATGACACTAACTCCATAGGTAAAATTCAGTGTCCTTACACTACTCTACTGCCCTATGCTACTATACACTACTGCCAGCTACCTATATGAAGCAAGCTACAATACTCAATATCTTACCATGGTCTCAGTTTCCACATAACATTATACAAATGTTTTTCTGCTAACTGTAAGGAGCGAATTAACTCACAGCTGCCATTATGGTAAAGTGTGAATTGTTTATTGTGACTGCTAGCAAACGTTGGCACAGTTGAGTGCAACATCAGACATTATTAAAAAACATAAGTACCAGGGGCCAGCCGCAATACTTTAATCTCTGCACTCTAGTGTCACCCTTTAAAGAAAACAGTAACAGTCATATTGTTAATATTCCACAAGGGTACCATTTACTATATGACTACAGTTTCATTGCTTCATATACAGTAATATTTGCTGTCTACCGCCTTTTCAAGTCGTGTTCCTAGACCGGAAAACCAGGCAGGCACCAAACACAAGTCTCATGGTGTTTTTCCAGGAACTGATGGGGAACTGCCGGCAAACCTGACTGCGCCAGAGGCAGTCAGTACAGTAAACCACAGGCTTCCGCGGTGTACTGTTTCCTGTGTAGAGAACGGGTCCTTCACTGCAGGAGGGGGGCACTATTCCACCTCTAATACAGACCAAACCTCAGTTCTGTGCACTACAGTACAGTTTACAGGAAACGTGCCACTTCAGATTTTTTACCCTCCTGCCCAGGTCTATGATTGCTCCATTGCTGATAGTATATGCATGCTCTGATTTTGTGATCCCAGAAATCTGTTTGCTGTTGCAATGGAGTCATTGCAATGATTCGAACTTGCTTGCAATAGGGAACGTAACAATGGTCCATGGTTCTACAATGGAGCTGTCAGAATAATTATAGTGTGACTGGAGTGTGCCTATTAATATAATCTGCATGCTACTGTAGAGCTGTGAGGGAAATGTGAACATGATTGCAGTGGACTTGTTTAAAAATATATATCTCTTGTAGGGAAGCAGTACTTTCTGTGGCAGGATGTGTGAGAAAATAAAGATACAATTGCAGAGATTTCTTAATTTTATGGGCTACTGCAAAGTGTGAAACGACTTTGTCACAAGTAACTGATGTTACAACACAGACCACACACACACACAGAACAGGTGCCAATGTACACAGGATGGAAAGGTTGAATGTGTATGTTTCCACCTCTGGTAACAAAAAATAACACCTCTCTCGACCAGTGTTCCTTTATTAATTAGTATTCTTCCTTCTTCCATGTCAAGATTATGGGAAAGCTGAGATGTTGAGACAGCCCTCCCCTGCATAATAATAATGATTATTATTATTATTATTATTATTATTATTATTATTATTGTGTGTGTGTGTGTGTAAGAGAGAGAGAGAGAGAGAGAGAGAGAGAGAGAGAGAGAGAGAGAGAGAGAGAGAGAGAGAATATTATTCAGCCTTTCAGAATGTTCTTTTCTTTATCATGATTCCATTTCCCACGTGCTAGTGTTCAAGGTCAGACAGGACAACGTGCGTATTTCTTTTTAATCCAGTTTCACAATATATCACAATTAAACCCGGTTCCGCTCGCATGGCATTTTCCGCCAAGACAAGCCAAGGGCACGTGCCTGAGATGCACACCGCACAGGCAACAGCAGGACATGCAACTCGGCGTTCCTCGCAAGTATCCTCTGGCTCTGTCCATGCTACATTTTGTCCATCTCACCAAGTTCTACGTCCATCAGCTCTCCAATTATGAATTTTCCTCCCAGTTCCGAATGAATGTGGCATGCTAACGCCTAGTCATTTCACCGTTTTGTTCTCAGTCTTCAGTCTTGCGGTTTTGGTTCTTCCAGACCGTTGCCATCGCTATATTGACGATCTTTACGCAGGTGAGGCGCGCTGCGTTTGGGCATGCTCAGTGAACCCATGGGATTAGATTACCTGTGAGTGATCTGTGCATTTATGGCTGCAATCTTCGGATTAATGTGTTGACTGTTGTCAAGTGTAGCAGCAATAACGACACCAAAAGTGGAAAATCGTGGCATTAAAATATTGATAAATATATTAAATAAACATACATATGTAAATAAACAAATATTATTTTAAAATATATAACATGGACGGTTGTTCTTTTGGCTAAAGATATGGGTGCCGTTTGTTATCTGACATCTGGAATGCCGCTTGGTTACTGCACTCATGACCCCCCCTATTTTTTTTTTTTCGAATGTCTCATGTTTTTGGTCAAAACACTCATGCTTACACCCAGTGGTAAACCGCAAGCCACTGGCTCCTTTTCTTAACAGTCAAAATGAAAAAGCATGAATTACAGTATAGCTACTTCCAAAGGTCAAGGTAAGAATATGAATAAACGAAATTTCCCACAAAAACGTTTGCTCTCAAAGCACCAGTAAATTATTATCAGCGAGATCGTACATCTTCCCTCGCCAGTCTGTTTAGAACAGAACGTTGGAAGACAGCATGACTTGACTACATCCCAACGCAATGGTGATTCTCGGTGAATGGAGAATCTCGCCAGCAGCATAACCGTGGTAGTTTCACAATCAGCCATGTCACCGAGATACTCAAAATTCATCCACATTGTAATAATAATCGACCCATATTCAACAATGCTGTAGGCTATGTGACGGTCACACTAGCCACCACATTCGGTATGGCTGATGTGTCGTCGTCTGAATAGGTCTACAATTCCCCGCGGCCACCATCCTACCATTAGTGCAATGCTTTGGAAGAACTAAACCGCTGCCAACCTATACTAACATCTGCCAGGCACTGCCACGGCGTTAACGCCATGCACCCCATTGCTTTAGTTCAGGACAAATACATCCAAACACATCGAGGAAAGTGAGTATCAAGCCATCTGGTTGGCCAGCTGTTTGCTCCGAGACAGCCGGACTTCCAGACTGTGCGTGTTTCTATTTACCATAAAGACGCACAACAATCCAAACATATCTAATACACGGTTACCACCATATATTTACATGAACATATAAACAGATTCATATATTTTTCTTATCCCCGCAATGCAAAACCGGAGTTAAAATCTCTACTTTAGTCTTCAACTAATAGCCTTATGCATAACCACGTAGAAAATAATAGAGAAGCCAAAGATAATGCGTTCATTAAAATTAATTTCCAAGGGCCAGTGTTATGTTATGCATTGATCTATGCGTGTTTGTGGTTATGCGTTTTGAATAACAATTATATACACCAAGAGCAGTTTCGTGCGCAGATGTAAAGGCAAGAGACATTTTCCACTCACCTATTTTTATTTTGACGCTCTGAAAAATTCGGAGCCCTTCCTCTTCGACCGCCATTCTCACAGCTCCGATTTTTCCCTTTTTGGTGGTAGACGTAGATGTTCCTCCAATGTACTCAATCTCTTGCCAGCGCAACTCTATACTCCAGGGCGGATGGCTAGCTACTTGTCCAGAAAAGCGCGCAGGAAACGAACCCGCAAACTAACAGAACATTCTCACAGGGGCGGGGCCTCACCCGCCCTCTGTAGATCTGATTGAGCGTCAGTGAAATTACATCACGGATGGGGCGTAGCGCAAAAACAGACTGAATGGACGAGTCGCTTGCAAAGCGAAGTTGTATTTCATTGGGCAAGGCTCTCCGTGTCACATGCGCTATCCAATTACAATATTGTGCATTTCCTCGAGGCGAAAAACAACAATCCCTGTCGTCGGGGAGGTAAAGACCTAAATATAGAGCCATAGAGCAAAATTACCCTATAGCTCTGTAAAACTTGCAACATTTTGCTGCGCCTCTGTACATTCTTTCAGCACACGAGACCAAATGATTGCTGCATTTTTATTCTATTGGGAACTTTGAACACAATAAGCTCTGTTGCATGCGTGTTATGTATGTCAGGGGGCCTTCTGTGAAGTTTTCAGTTTTCAAAGCTCTACGGTAAGCTCATTGAACTGTCCTCCCAACTGGCCTAACATAACTTCTGTCCTGAATTTAGCCCAGTGACGATGAGATGCTAGTCAACTGAGGATGTGGGGTTTTTTGAGCCAAGGCTGAGGGATTAACGTTGACTCTTTTAAAATAGATCCAAATCTAATTACTGTAAATACTCTGTCCAATCTGTATTTAACAGCCACAGCAAAATACGCCATTCATGTTTCTCCTGTGTGGTATGCCAGTTTGGCATGTTTTACGGTGTGCTGCCTGTGTTATTTACATAGGCAAAGCTCTTGTTCTGCACTAATCCGAATAACATGCAAAGCATAGAATAAAAGGCTTACACAGTTGAGAACTTCATGCATGTGCACACATTGGGTGCTTTGACAGTTTTTTTTTTTTCAGACATTTTTTTTTTGTTAAAAAAAGAGGGGACTACGCCCTGTGGTTACCCATAGCTTCATGCTGCAGAAGAACTGCAGCGCAACGGAAAGACCGCACTGTTCCACGCTCTCCTTCAGACGCACGGCTTGAGCTGCTCCTATTGTTCACTCACTTCACCTTTTTCTCTAGGTTTTTATTTATCCTTTATTGTAGCTCATACACATGTAAATGCAGAAATTAATAAACCTGGTCATTCAGAAAAAGTTTTTTTCTGAAAGTCAGATGATTGTGCTTCCCGATTTTCCTCCCCCTCTCTATACTCACAGCACCTGCAGCACTGCCCCCCCCCCCCCCATTCATCCTGAAGTTATGGAAAGGGCATCCATCTCTGTTTCAGTCTAGTAATGAGACTCAAAATCTGTTTTCTCTATCTAGTAAAAAAAAGTTTTAAGCTTGACAAGTGGAATTTAAGGGATTGTGGCAAATATTGAAAAGAGTTAAACTGTCTCAAAATGTTCAACATAACTTCAACATAAATAAGATTATTTATCTTAGTTTTGAGGGGTGTCTCGGTGGCGCAGCCTGTAGACCACTGACCGCATGCTCATTGCGAGCCGTGACGTCGGTGGTTCGAATCCGATCGTCTGACATTTGTTGCATGTCTTCCCCTCTCTCTCTCTCTCCCATTCTTCCTGCCTCTCTATACTATACTGTCCAATAAAGCTGAAAAAGGCCTAAAAAATATCTTTAAAAAAAGAGATTCCTCCATAGTGTGGAAAATAGATTTCTCCATCACCAGTGGAAAGCACAATGGATTTCAGCATCACCTAAAGAGATGATTGTGCCCTATCTCTTTACCTGCATTTTTCCCTCATAGAGAGACAACAGAGGGTATGGAATAGAATGCTTATTGGAAAAATAGGGTAGACCATATCCACATAATTGAGGAAGAGAAGAGGACCTTCTCTCAAGGGAGAGAATAACAGTCGAAGTAAGAAAAATACATGTATTAGAGACCGGAGGCTCTTCAGAGAGGAGGGTATAAGCGGTAAATACAGAGGAAGATGAGGGAGGCAATGGCTGGGAAAGGCACTGTAAACTCCCTTTTACATGTTCCGGATGTGGAGAGCAGGAATGACTGTTTGTTTCATGAGTGCCGCCCACCACTGTGTCAGGCCAGCCAAGGACATATTTGACACTTATCTGGGTTCGGAAGAGGAAAGGCTCACTCAAATAATGACAGAGAAAAGAGAGGAGTGCCACTTCCACAGATACCTATTAATAAACATCTTAGAAATGAGGTCACACTACAAAAAGCCAAAAAACAACAGAAAAGAGAGAAAATAGATAAGATCTTATGTCCTATTACAAGGCTTAAACACTTGTTAAGACTGTCACTGTTTGCAGTGCAGATACACAATGTTCTATAAGGGTCCACTGCCGTCTGTTTCCAGAAACCTTCAGGAATTCTCACTGATGTTACCCCTAGAACATATGCTCCCGCACCCTCATCTCACAGAAAGAGTGGCACAGGCCTCATGCTCGTATTAGTCATGGTGAATAAAGCCTGAGTGTTGTATGTGGAGAAACCCTCATGGGATTACTTAAGTGTGCTGGAATCTCCACCTGCAGAAAGAACAGGCTTTGAGCTGCACTGGCCTCCTGTTTGTGATGCTGAACCACAAACACGGAGTGATTTAGTCTGAGTGATCAGATGAGGCTGGTGGGGTGTGGTGGAACAGGAATCAGGAGTCAGGATTCAGGGCCTGGCAGATGGGGTGTGGTGGAACAGGAATCAGGAGTCAGGATTCAGGGCCTGGCAGATGGGGATAAGTGTGTGATCAGGAGCTGATCTGTCAGGCGGCACCTCAGTGATTGCTCCAGCAGGGTTCACATTAATCACAACCTGCTCACCTTCCGCTTTAGTCTTACATGTTACACTTACAATCTTTTTTTCTTCTTCTCGCAAGTAGAAAGTATAAGCCTGTTTTAAGTTACTGCTTGCTTGACAGGTGAAGGTTTCTTATTGCATTGGCAAATCTTGAAATTAGTCTGAAATGAAACTGGCTCCCCTCATTGGCACCTCATTTTTGTCTTATTTTGTCTTAAGTCTGAATATAAAACTTGTTAAGATTGTCGCCCCTTTTACCTCCACTACAAAAAAAACCTAAATCAATCCTAACAAGCATTTTTGTTGTATATGTAGACTTTTTTTTTTTCTAAGACAAAAAAAAAAGATTGCCAATAAGGTGACATGGAACTCATTGCAAGGTTTGCCATTGGGGTAAGACAATTTCACTTGTCAAGCAAACTGTAAATGAAAACAAGCAAATATTTTATACTTGAGAGAAAGAAATACGATTTTAAATCACAAGACTAAACCCTTGTTAAGATGGACTTTTTTGCAGTGTTCGATCCTTTTCACAGCGTATTCTGTGTGAAATGTTGTCAATAGCACACTGAAAGGATCGTCTGCCCCTAATTCGGCTTTGCACATATAAGCAGAACAGATCATTCTAACCACTGCTTGAGAACCAATTCAGCACATAGGAAAACTCATACAATTTGGACAGATTTCTTTCTGGAGTTTTCTGTTCTGCAATGCTGGCACACGGATGTTCTGCTTGTTTGAAAGGATATAGGTGGCTCAGCGGTAGCACACTGACACCTTGTGGCAGAAGAGGGGAACTAGTTAGGTGCCAGTGGATCTGTTTTCTTTAAACCTGGATATCAGTAGCACCAGGGGCCTGTATCACAAATCAGGATTATGGAATTAGCTGGATAACTGTGCCAAGTAAAACCCAGAACAGCTCTTTTTACTTCAGTCTGTGTGCCACATTTGGGAGGGTTCTGGGTTTTACTTCACATTACATTACATTACAGGCATTTACAGCGACTTACAATAATGTGCAAATCAAACCCAGGAACAAGTACGTTCAGGACCCTAAAGGAAAGTACAGTTCCGACTCCTATAGTGATGACATAGATACAACTTAGGTACATCAAATTGCCAACTAGCATACCACAGTTGGCAGCTAGAATACTACAATAACTACACATAAGTGCTATTATAAGCTATAGCACACACAAGGCTAATCATAGTAGTGAGGGAGGGAAAGGTGCAGCCTGAAGGGATGAGTCTTCAGTCTGCGCTTGAAAGTGGTCAAAGACTCTGCTGTTCTGACATCCACAAGAAGGTCATTCCACCACCATGGGGCCTGAATAGACAGCAGTCGTGACCAAGAAGTGCACATGCAATGAGGGGGAACGGAGGGGCCTGGCTGGTGTATAGGTTACATTACATTACATTATTGGCATTTGGCAGACGCTCTTATCCAGAGCGACGTACAACAAAGTGCATACCCATAACCAGGGATAAGTTCGCTGAAAGACCCTAGAGGGAAGTACAATTTCAACTGCAAGGTTCTGATTAGTGTTTGAATGTATGCAGGGGCAGATCCCTTAACTGCCTGGTATGCGAGCCCCAAACTTTTAAATTTGATGCGAACCATAACAGGCAGCAAGTGGAGGTCGCTGAGCAAGGGGTGCGAATGTCTGGGGATGCTGAATACCAGATGAGCCGCGGCATTCTGGATCAATTGTAGGGGTCTGATGACAGATGCTGGAGGTGGTGAGGAAGGCACGGACTCTATGGATTGGATGTTCTACAGGAACTGAACTAGTGATCAGAACATTATTATACTATATGTAATCCTTAGGGAACTTGACCAACCACAGGATGCACGTTCCCAATTGTACCATCGAGCGAAAACCCCAATACCTCCCTTCTAGTTTGTTTGTATACTGATATTCTGGCCTACAATCGCCCTTCAGTGAAGACAAGTAAGTTTCAAGTAGATCATCATGGGGCGGCCTGTAGCGTAGTGGTTAAGGTAAATGACTGGGACACGCAAAGTCGGTGGTACTAATCCCGGTGTAGCCACAATAAGATCCGCTCAGCCGTTAACCCTGCATTGCTCCAGGGGAGGACTGTCTCCTGCTTAGTCTAATCAACTGTACGTCGCTCTGGATAAGAGCGTCTGCCAAATGCCAATAATGTAATGTAATGCAATCACCAGGAACGTGTGGTGAAAAAAAGGTGTGGTGTCCCTTTAAGTGCTCCCTTGCCTCTCGCACTGTGTGAATGGTCCTCGCTCTTCTCATCGTTTCTCTGGTTGTTGTTGTTTTCATAGTCATTCTTTAGGGTCATGGCTGCTCATTCCAACGAAGAACCGTTCCCTTTCCACGGGTTGCTCCCCAAAAAAGAGACCGGTGCGGCGTCTTTTCTCACCCGGAACCCAGAATACGATGGTCGGGGCGTCCTCATCGCAATACTGGATACCGGCGTGGACCCGGGAGCCCCGGGACTGCAGGTAACTCTAGCAGGGGGATTTCGCAGGGTAGCAGGCCGCATTCGGTGAGCCTGGATAGCCTAGTAAAATTACATGGCAGAAATACGGCGACATTGGACGATACGGTGAGCTGAGACGCGAATCTGGGCCTTTTTAGTGTTGTTGCCTTCTTTCTGTGCGGTTAACTATTACTTTGCTACCAGGCCAGCTCCTAATTCGCGTTACTGTAGCCAACCGAAACAGCCTCATACAGCGCAATGCTTTGTCATCCGAGGGCTTGGAACATTTGGACGTGTTTTGTCTGCGATAAAAGATCGTTTTACTATCTAACGAGTACATACATATATCGTTATATTTTAAGTGTAAGACATATCATTTGAAAACCCGGTGCCCGTGAACATCGCTAAGTGAATACAGGACGTTTGTGCTTTCTTACTTTCGTTTTTGCAGTTAAGGCAGTTTAGGTTACAGTTAGCCCCGCGCGCGTAACTAGCTACAATGTTTAGCGTTTACTATTGGCCATGGTTACAGAAGCTAACGTTATCAACGTTACAGTTTTCATTTTCTGACAAATGTAGCCTGGTGTCCCTGTGGACAGGATAACCGAGTAGCCGGGCTTGTTGACATAACCGGGAATATTGTGCAAGATATAAAAAGTACACTGTTAATTAGTATGCCAACGTACAGCAGGAGTAATTGTATATGCCACTACCACCAGATGATATTTTACTGCCACGTTTGCTACCAACGTGGTGCTTTTGATTCACCAGCCATCAACGTTGTCATATTTTTCAAATAATTGTGTGGACCCCACGTCACGGCGTTCTAGACTCCGTGGGGGTAAAAGCGCCTGTAATAGGGTAATATTTTCTTAATTAGGCCCGCCGCGCACGACTACTGCTGCGAGGTTGTGTCACATGTTGAGTGAGAGCTAAGGTCACATCCCTTAATCACAACACTGTCGACTGCACGTATTGATTCATGGCATGCCAGCTGTGCGGGATTGCCTTGATGATAAGTCTGTGAAAGGTGAGAAATGGTTATGTATGTACGCATAAATCATACACGTGTTGCCATAGCATAGGCACCTTTTGTCCTGTGTAGGTCTATCTAATACAAGTTAGGTTTTATATTTTGACATTTAACTGTAGGTTAGTAACAACAGTGTCCCATACAGCAGAACCACTTCTGTAACATAAATCCCATCTTTCTGTGACTGTGAATGCTGCACTGGCGGCCTGTTATGGCTTGCATCAAATTTAAAACTTTGGTGCTCACATACCAGGCAGTTAAGGGATCAGCCCCTGTATATATCACTTATCAAGACCTATACACCAGCAAGATCCCTCCGTTCAGCCCCTTCGTGCCGTCTGGCGCCTCCCCCTCGCCACACCTGCACTTCTCGCTCACGACTGCTGTCTGTCCTGGCCCCACGGTGGTGGAATGACCTCCCGGTGGATGTCAGAACAGCAGAGTCTCTGACCTCTTTCAAGCGCAGACTGAAGACTCATCTTCAGGCTACACCTTTCCCTCCCTAACTTACCACCATGATTAGCCTTATATTTGCCATAGACTGTAATGGCACTTATATAGTTGTATAGATATTGTTTTTTGTTTTTTTGTATTAGCGATTGTATTGTTGTACTCGGGGTATTCTAGCTGCCAACTGTGGTATGCTAGTTTGGAAATTGATGTATTCTTCAAGGGTTCCGATTGTATCTGTATGGTTACACTAGGAGACCCGAACACAAACTTGTGTTTCTGTTTGATCTGCACTTCGTTGTACGTCGCTCTGGATAAGAGCATCTGCTAAATGCCTTGTAATGTAATGTAAAGGGATTTTATGAAAAGGTTCAGGTTTTTCATGTTGTGACAAGTGAACAGGCTTGGGCTTCCTTCAAATGCTCTGATATATGAATGTTATCTGTTACAAAGTATGAATATTTGCCTACATTTGAATATTACCTGTTGGCACCGAAACCTATTGACTTACTCTTTCATGCAACAATTAAATGTTCCTTTGTGGTCATCATACCTTCCCGTGCCTCTCTATTCCTCACGTCTTTCTGTGTGTGTCAGTGAAGCCATCCAGTGTGTGTCAGTCACGTTCCTGTGTGTGTGTTCTGATCTAGACCACCACAGACGGCAAGCCGAAGATCGTGGATATCATCGACACGACGGGCAGCGGGGACGTGAACATGTCCACAGTGCTCGAGCCCAAGGAGGGGTCGGTGGTGGGGCTGTCGGGAAGAACACTCTATGTGAGGATTCTATTGTGCATCTCCGGGCTCCTTCCAATCGCTTATTTCTCCCGCTTCGGTTCCTTTCTCTCCCTCCTTTCCTCGGGCCTAGCTCCACCCATTGGAGGAGGCGAAGGAAGGATGCAAGGACGGAGGGAACGAGAAATCGTGAATTAGGCAAATGGAACGTCCTTGCCCCTTTCAAACGTCAGTCACAGGCATGGCACATGGGGAGAGGTGGACCCACGGGTCCATCATTGTACGTCATGCATTCCAAAAAAATACTTCCATATAGGATAAGCTTGTGTATCATTGCTGAAGAATCCTTCAGGAGCCTCCTAGCTACTGGCTCCTGGCTCCTTCAGGAGCCTCCTAGCTACTGGCTCCTGGCTTCTTCAGGGAACATTTAACATTGGAATGTCCTTAGAGATGGTGGGCTTAGAGGAACGAGAAGACGAGGAAGGGTAAAATAAGCGATTGAAATGAGTCCTCAGTTTCTCCTGAGGCTGTGTCCTGCCTGGTGCAGCTCTCCTGCTCACCGTGGAGCTGCATTTAGAGTGAAAGCCTGCATGATCAATTACCTCCGCTTTAATCTGCCTTTGTCCTCAGATCCCCAGCACATGGATCAATCCGTCTGGGAAGTATCACATCGGGGTCAAAAATGGCTACGAGTTCTTCCCCAAAGCCCTGAAGGAAAGACTACAGGTAAGCTGGCCCGTGTCTGTGTTCATGAGTCTGCACTGAGTGTGTACATGTGAGCCTGACTGTGAGAAAGAACATGTGTGTGTCTGTTTGTGTTTGGGTCTCTGGGTGAGAAAGAGAGAGAGGGCCTGATGGATTTGAATGGTCGGCGTGTGTGTTTGTGAGACTATTGAGCATGTTTGTGTGTCAGACTGTGAGTGAGAGAGATGGGTGTATATGTGAATCTGATGTGTGAGACAGTAATGTGTTTGTGTGACGTTGAGGGACTGGTGGACTTGTGAGTCTGACCTGTGTGTGAGAGTAAAGTCATAGGCTGCTGTGATAGCTGTCAGAGTGATGCGTGGTGTGGGTCTGTTGTGAAGGCGGATCCCACGCGGGTCTTTTATGTGCTGACGTGTGTGTGTGTGTGTGTGTGTGTGTGTTTGTACTTTCAGAAAGAGCGGAAGGAGAAGATCTGGGACCCCGCCCACAGAGCGGCCGTGGCAGAGGCCAGCCGGAAGATGGAGGAGTTTGAGAGCGCACATCCATCCCCCTCTCAGGTGTGTGTGTGTGTGTGTGTGTGTGTGTGAGAGTGAGAGACCTCTCTCACTGTGTGTGTGTGTGTGTGTGTGTGTGTGTGTGTGTGTGTGTGTGTGTGTGTGTGAGAGTGAGAGTGAGAGTGAGAGTGAGAGTGAGAGACCTCTCTCACTGTGTGTGTGTGTGTGTGTGTGTGTGTGAGAGAGACCTCTCTCACTGTGTGTGTGTGTGTGTGTGTGTGTGAGAGAGACCTCTCTCGCTGTGTGTGTGTGTGTGTGTGAGAGTGAGAGACCTCTCTCACTGTGTGTGTGTGTGTGTGTGTGTGTGAGAGTGTGTGAGAGAGACCTCTCTCACTGTGTGTGTGTGTGTGTGTGTGTGTGTGAGAGTGTGTGAGAGAGACCTCTCTCACTGTGTGTGTGTGTGTGTGTTGCAGACAGAGAAGCTGTGGAAGGAGGAGCTGCAGAGCCAGACAGAGCTGCTGGCCGCTCTGGAGAAGAAGTACAGCGACCCCGGGCCGGTGTATGACTGTGTGCTGTGGCACGACGGGGTCACCTGGAGGTGAGGGGTCAGCAGGGGTCAGGCCCCGTCTCTCACAGCCCTGTGTCCCGGCTGAGGTTCTGTATAGCCCATGAAACATTCACCTGGCTAGAGAGAAATCTGAGCCCAGGACTTACCCTGAGTGTGCATCTGGGGAAAAGGCAGAGCTGGTTTTGTGTTTCTTTTGTAAATGTGAAACAAATCTCTGTCTGTACAGAGCAGAGAGAGCGTTTCTATTCCTGAGCGATGAGGCAGTAATACTGCTGCTGCTGCTCTAGGGGGGGCTTAAACCTGGGAGCATGTGTGTGTCTGTTATAGGGCAGAGGGACGGACACATTGCTGTTTTGGAAGTGTGTGTGTGCACGTGTGTGACAATCTGGTATTTTATATATCACTGTGTGTGGTACAGGGCTGCAATGGGCACCTTACTGTGTGTGTGTGTGTTACAGGGCAGTATTTTACACCGTGTGTGTGTGTGTTAGTTACAGGGCAGTATTTAACACTGTGTGTGTGTGTGTGTGTGTTACAGGGCGGTGGTGGACACTTCAGAGTCTGGAGACTTGGCATCGTGCACTGTACTCAGCTCCTACAGAGAGAGACAGGAGTTTGCCTCACTGGGGAACTCTGAGATGCTCAACTACTCCATCAACATCTACGATGAAGGAAACACTCTGTGTATCGTCACCAGTGGAGGTAAGTGGCAGAGCCTGCAGGGAGGGATGTACTCTCTCACACACACACACACACACACACACACACCTGCAGGCACTGGGGTCTGGTCGCCTTACAGAACAGTGTCCCAGAAACACTTCCATTAATATTCACGGTCTCACAGGTATTGCTCGCTCAGGATTGTGCTGTACTATACAGGCCAAGATGTAGTCACACTTTACAATAAGGGCACATTCATTGCCATTTAGTAATGTTGTTAACGTGAATTAATGATGTATAAGTACATGTACAAAGCTGTACACATTCTTCGTAGTCACTCCGTTAACAATAGCAATATTGTAAAGTGTCTCGCACTACAGTGGAAATGGCCTGTAAATATTATAATCGGTTTCTCCAAGCACAGCGCCAGACACGGCGTGTTCACGCACGCTCTGATCACCGGATATTTTCATAAATAATAGGAGGACTTGCGAGAATGCGTTCCATTGAAAAGCATTCGACTCTAGTACTTTTCCAGGACTAACCCAGTCAAACTGTGCCAAAGTCTTCTGACGTAAGTTGGTAGGGCGGGGGGGTGGTTTTCTGCTCTGACTGACAGCACAGTGCACTAACGCACGGTTGCAGGTTTGGAAAGCGGGACGTTATTGTTGCGTACGCACACAGAGGTGCGATGGCTGTGCCCGTGCGTGTTGGTGTTAATCCTGTTATTCCTGTTGCTGACCGAGCCGCTGTCGCCCCCTGCAGGCGCTCACGGGACGCACGTGGCCAGCATCGCGGCGGGACACTTCCCCGAGGAGCCCGAGCGGAACGGCGTGGCCCCCGGGGCGCAGATCCTGGCCCTCAAGATCGGGGACACCCGCCTCAGCACCATGGAGACGGGGACGGGCCTCATCCGAGCGGTAACACCGCCATTATAACCCATTATAACCCATTATAACCCAGTACATTGTGAACGCATGTAAATGTCTGCATTTATGTAGCGCCTTTATCCAAAGCGCTGTACAATTGATACTTCTCATTCACCCATTCATACACACCCTCGCACACCAATGGCGATTAACCACCGTGCACCACCCAGCTCGTCAGGAGCAATTGGGGGGGTTAGGTGTCTTGCTCAGGGACACTTCCGACACGCCCAGGGCGGGATTGAACTGGCAACTCTCTGAATGCCAGACGACTGCTCTTACCTCCTGAGCCTACGTCGCCCCAAATGTGCAGGCTTGCATTTAGGG